>NC_091043.1:972914-1282822 GCF_041296385.1 Aphelocoma coerulescens | reverse complement strand
CATCCCCCATGTCTCTTTATCCCCACTGTCCCCTATATCCCCACTGTCCCCTATATCCCCACTGTCCCCATTGTCCCCACTGTCCCCGTTGTCCCCACTGTCCCCATTGTCCCCATTGTCCCCGTTGTTCCCACCATCCCCCATGTCTCTATATCCCCACGGTCCCCATTGTCCCCATTGCCCCCCATTGTCCCCACTGCCTCCCTTGCCCCTGCTGTCCCCTGTTGTCCCCATAGTCCCCAACATTCCCCTATATCCCCCACTGTCCCCACTGCCCCTCTTGCCCTCGCTGTCCCCCGTGTCCCCATCGCTGTCCCCCGTGTCCTCATCACTGTCCCCTGTGTCCCCATCACTGTCCCCTGTGTCCCCAGCTTCTCGTACCTGATCGGGAAGGACACGTGGCTCGAGGAGTGGCCCTCGGAGGAGTCGTGCCAGGACCCCGCCCTGCAGGGACGCTGCCAGGACTTTGTCGAGTTCTCCGAGGCCATGACCCTCTTCGGGTGTCCCAGCTGAGTCCCCACCCCGCCCCCGGGTTGTCACCAACCCTCGGGTGTCACCAACCCTCGGGTGTCGCCAACCCTTTTGGTCACCTTTTGTCCCCTCCTCCCTCCCCTTTATTTTTTTGTTAAAAAAGTCATTTCTGAGCACCTGGCTCAGGGTGTCTGTGGAGGGGGATATGTGGGAGGTGGCGGGGACCCCAGAGGACAGAAGAAGGTGGTGGGGACATCAACTGGGTCATGGGGACACCAGCGGGGACAGTGGGTGGTGGGGACACCACAGAGGACATGGAGACACCAGAGGGGTCATGGGGACATGATAAGGGACATGGGGACACCAGAAGGGGCAAGAGGGTGGTGGGGACCCCATAGGGTTGATGGAGTCATGGGGACACCAGAGGGGTGGCAGGGACACCACGGAGGGACATGGGGACACCATGGGGGACAGGGGGACACCACTGGGGCCATGGGGACACCAAAGGGGACATGGGGCCACCAGAGGGGGCGAGAGGGTGGTGGGGACTCCATAGAGGACACGGGGGACACAATAAGGGACATGGGGACACCGGAGGGGACAAGAGGGTGATGGTGACTCCATAGGGGTTGATGGAGTCATCGGGACATCGTAGGGAACATGGGGACAGCAGAAGGGCCACAGGGACACCATGAAGGGACATGGGGACACCATAGGGGGTGTGGGGACACCATAGGGGACATAGAGGGTTTATAAGGGACAAGGGGGTGGTGGGGGGGCTCCCTAGGGGTTGGTTGGGTCATGGGGACACCAGAGGGGACATGGGAGACCATGGGGGACACTAGGATGTGTGTCACCACCAGGACTCTGTAGGGGCTGGTGTGGTCATGGGGACACTGTAGGGGACAGGGGGACTTTGTAGGGGACAAGAGGGTTCTGGGGGCTCCACCAGGGTTTTGGGGTCATGGAGACACTGTAGGGGGACAGGGGGACTCAAGGGGACACCGTAAGAGACATCAGGATCCAGGGGGTCTGGACATGGTGACCCAGGGTGGACAAGGAGGGGTCCAGGTGTCTGGACATGGTGACCCAGGTGGTCCAGGAGGGGTCCAGCTGGCTGGACATGGTGACCCAGGGTGGTCAAGGAGGGGTCCAGGTGTCTGGACATGGTGACCCAGGTGGTCCAGGAGGGGTCCAGCTGGCTGGACATGGTGACCCAGGGTGGTCAAGGAGGGGTCCAGGGGGTCTGGACATGGCGACCCAGGTGGTCCAGGAGGGGTCCAGCTGGCTGGACATGGCGACCCAGGGTGGACAAGGAGGGGTACAGCTGGCTGGACATGGTGACCCAGGTGGTCCAGGAGGGGCCCAGGAGGTCTGGACATGGTGACCCAGGGTGGTCAAGGAGGGATCCAGGGGGTCCAGGAGGGGTCCAGGTGTCCCGGTTCTTTCAGGGGTCTTTCAAGGAGGGACCTGGATTTTGGTCAAAGAGGGGACCCAGATGTCCAGGTTCAGGGGGGACCACGTGTCCTGGTCCAGGAGGACCCAGATGTCCAAGTGCTACCAGGAGTCCAGGAGGTGACCCAGGTGTCCAGGACCTGTTGGGGGTCTCAGGGGGGACCCAGGTGTTGGGGTTCTACCAAGGGTTTGGAGTTGACCCAGGTCCAGCAGGGATCAAGGTGTCTGAGTCCTACCAAGTGTCCAGGAAGGGACACACGTGTCCAGGGCCAGGTGGACCCAGGTGTCCAGGTCCTACCAGGGGTCCAGGGGAGACTCAGGTGCTGAGATCCAGGAGGTGACCCAGGTGTCCAGGGCCAGGTGGAACCAGGTGTCCAGGACCTGTCAGGGGTCTCAGGGTGGACCCAGGTGTCCAGATCCAGGGAGGACCAAGTGGCCAGGTCCTACCAGGGGTCCTGGAGGGGACCCAGGACCTGTTTGGGATCTCAGGAGGTGACCCAGGTGTCCGGGTCCTACCAGGGGTCCTGGAGGTGACCCAGGACCTGTTTGGGGTCTCAGGGGGTGACCCAGGTGTCCGGGTCCTACCAGGGGTCTCGGGGGGGGACTCAGGTGCTGAGATCCAGGAGGTGACCCAGGCGTCCATGTCCTACCAAGGGTCCAGGTGGGCCCCAGATGTCCAGGTCCTACCAGGGCTCCAGGAGCTCACCCAGGACCTGCCAGGGGTCTCCGTGGGGACCCAGGTGTCCATGACCTACTGGGGGGGTGGGGGGGGCTCTCAGGGAGGACTCTCCCCACCCCCCCCGTCCCAGCAGTGTCCCCTGGTGTCCCCCCCACCCGTGTCGTGACCCCCCCTCTGGTGTCCCTGCCAATGTCGCAAGCCCCGAGGTGGCCCCTCGCCAGCGCCTTCCCCGAAATGAGGAAGGACCGGGCATCTGGGCAGCCCCTCCCCCACCCCTCGGGGGGGTCGGGGGGGAGGGGGTCGGGGGGCTCCCAACCCCTCCCCAGGGACACCCAAGGCTGCGGGACCCCCCCAGCGGGTGCCACCCCCCCCCCCGGCACAGGGGGTCTTGGGGGTCCCAGGGGTGTCACCCCCACCCCCACCCCCACCCAAGGGGCCGCAGGTGGCCGCAGCCCCTCCCCCCACCCATGGGTGGGCCCAGGGCTCGGGTTACCCATTAACCAGCGGGGCCACCATAAAGGGACCCCCTGGCCACTGTCCCTGTTCCCTCTCCCCCCACCCTGCAGCCATGGGAGCCCCGGCGCTGCCCCTCCTCCTCCTCCTCCTCGGCCTCCTGGTGCTGCTCGGGACCCCCGCCCACGCCCAGCTGTGAGCGATTTGGGACCACCCCCACCCATGGGACCCCCTCTTTTAACCCCCCCGGGATCTCCCCTGGGGTTCCCCCATCAAATCCTCTTTGTTGGGACCATCCCAACCTCAGGATTTCCCCCCCAAAATCCCCCCAACCCCGCATGGGACCCCCACCCCCACCCCAGCCCGGATCCCCCATATCCAGGAGCCCCCCAAAAACCCCCCAGGGACCCCCAGCCCCAAATGGGACCTCCCTGTCCAGGCCCCCCCTGGGTGGGTTCTGGGGTGTAATGGGGGATTTGGGATATAATGTGGGATTTGGGGTGTAATGAAGGATACTGGGGTGTAATGGGGGATACTGGGGTGTAATGGGGGATACTGGGGGGGCAGTGAGGGATACTGGGGTGTAATGGGGGATTTGAGGTTGTTTCAGGCCCATGGGGCAGGCTGGGGGGGTTCATGGGGTCCGACAAGATGCCCAGGGCATTGCGGGGACAGATTTTGGGGTTTCTGGATCCTGTGAGGTCCCCAAGGTGCTGTGGGGACAGATTTTGGGGTCCCCAGGGCTTTGTAAGGTCCCCAGGGTGCTGTGGGGACAGATTTTGGGGTCTTCAGGGCAATGTGAAGTCCCCAGGGTGCTGTGGGGACAGATTTTGGGGTTTCTGGGAGCTGTGACACCCCAGGGCTTTGTGAGGTTCCCAGGGTGCTGTGGGGACAGATTTTGGGGTTTCTGGGTGCTGTGAGGTCCCCAGGGTGTTGTGGGGACAGATTTTGGGGTTTCTGGGTGCTGTGAGGTCCCCAAGGTGATATAGGGACAGATTTTGGAGTTTCTGGGTCCTGTGACGCCCCAGGGCTCTGTGAGGTCCCTGAGGCACTGTGGGGACAGATTTTGGGGTCCCCAGGACTTTGTGAGGTCCCCAGGGTGCTGTGGGGACAGATTTTGGGGTCCCCAGGGCTTTGTGAGGTCCCCAGGGTGCTGTGGGGAGAGATTTTGGGGTTTCTGGGTGCTGTGACACCCCCAGAGCCCCACGACAGCCCCGCGGTGTCCCCAGGGTGACAATGGTGACCCCAGCCGTGCTGCGGCTGGAGACGGACGAGCACGTGGTGCTGGAGGCCCCCGGACTGACCGCGGCCACCGAGGCCTCGCTCATGGTCCAGGACTTCCCTCAGAAGCGCCAGGTCCTGTTCCAGGTCCGGGTGCCCCTGAGCCCGGCCGAGGGCATGATGGCCACTGCCACCATCAAGGTACGGTGTCCCCACCCCGCATGGTGGTCACTGCCACCACCCCGTGGTCACTGCCCCGGGTCATTGTCCCAGCGGTCACTGCCCAGGAGGGGAAACTGAGGCTGAACCCTGAACCTGGGGTGGAGAATGTCCGGGGGGTGGGGGACACGGGGGGCCGGTCACTTCTGGGGTCCTTGGGGCCGGTCACTCCTGGGGTCCATAGGGGTGGTCACTCCTGGGGGCCATGGGGATGGTCACACCATGTCAATGGGGGCGGTCACTCCTGCGGTCCTTGGGGGTGGTCACTCCTGGGCTCCACGGGGATGGTCACACAACGTCAAGGGGGGTGGTCGCCCCTGGGGTTCTTGGGGATGGTCACTCCTGGGGGCCTTGGGGATGGTCATTCCTGGGGTCCATAGGGGTGGTCACTCCTGGGGTCCCTGGGGATGGTCACCCCTGGGGTCACACCATGTCAAGGGGGGTGGTCACTCCTGGGGTCCCTGGGGATGGTCACCCCTGGGGTCACACCATGTCAAGGGGGATGGTCACTCCTGGGGTCCATGGGGATGGTCACCCCTGGGGTCACACCATGTCAAGGGGGATGGTCACTTCTGGGGTCCATAGGGGTGGTCACTCCTGGGGTCCATGGGGACGATCACATCATGTCAAGGGGGATGGTCACCCCTGGCGTCCTTGGGGACGGTCACTCCTGGGGTCTTTGGGGGTGGTCACACCATTTTGAGGGTGGTGACCACCCCCTGGGTCCGTGGGGGCCGTCACACCATGTCAAGAGGGATGGTCACTCCTGGGGTCCTTGGGGATGGTGACCCTGGAGTCCTTGGGGACTGTCCCCAGCGTCCTCAACCCTGGGCACAGCTGTCACCTGGTGTCCCCTGTCCCTGTGGTGCTGCTGCCACCCAGTGTCTCCTGTCCCTGTGGCACAGATGTCACCTGGTGTCCCCTGTCCTGTCCCTGTGGCATGGGTGTCACCCAATGTCCCCTGTCCTTGTGGTGTGGGTGTCACCCGGTGTCCCCTGTCCCCACGGGTGTCACCAACGTCCCCTGTCCTCACAGGTGTCCCCAGTGTCCCCTGTCCCCGCAGGTGTCCCCAACATCCCCTGTCCCCAGTGTCCCCAGTCCCTGTGGATGTCCCCAACATCCCCTGTCCCCCCAGGTGTCCCCAACATCCCCTGTCCCTGCAGGTGTCCCCAGTGTCCCCAGTGTCCCCTGCCCCCGCAGGTGTCCCCAGTGTCCCCTGTCCCCGTGGATGTCCCCAACGTCCCCTGTCCCCACAGGTGTCCCCAGTCCCTGTGGATGTCCCCAGTGTCCCCTGTCCCCGTGGGTGTCCCCAGTGTCCCCAGTCCCGGTGGATGTCCCCAACGTCCCCTGTCCCCGCAGGTGTCGGCCAAGGCGCTGCCGCAGGCACAGGGGAAGCAGTTTGTGACGGTGACAGCGCGGGTGGGCACGGTGACCCTGGAGAAGGTGCTGCTGGTGTCCCTGCAGAGCGGCCACATCTTCGTGCAGACCGACAAACCCATCTACACCCCCGGCGCCACCGGTGAGACACAGGGGACACCTGAGGACACCTCGGGGGGATGGGGACACTGTGGGGGGCTGGGGACATCTCCCTGTCACATCTCAGAGGGGGCTGGGGACACCTCAGGGGGCTGGGGACATCTCCCTGTCACACCTCAGAGGGGGCTGGGGACACTTCAGGGGGTGAGGACACTGCAGGGGGTTGGGGACACCTTGGAGTGCCGGTGTCACCTTGCAGTGCAAGACCCCAGCACCCATTTGGGGACCTCCCCATGATGTCCCCAGGGGGACCCACTGTCCCCATCCTGTCGCCACCCACCTTGTCCCCCGTGTCCCCTCCCATTGCCGAGTGTCCCCTCACTGTCCCCTCTCACCTTGTCCCCCCTGTCCCCACCTCGTCCTTGTCCCCTCTCACCTTGTCCCCTGTGTCCCCTCCCAGTGCCCCATGTCCACTCCCAGTGCTGGATATCCCCATCCTTGTGGTCACCTTGTCCCCCATGTCCCCTCCCTGTCCCCTGTGTCCCCTCATGGTCCCCATTCACCTTGTCCCCTGTGTCTCGTCCCAATGCTGGGTGTCCCCACCTTGTCCTTGTCCCCTCTCACCTTGTCCCCTATGTCCCCTCCCAGTGCCCCATGTCCCCACCCTGTCCTTGTCTCTTGTGTCCCCTCCCAGTGCCCCATGTCCCCACCCTGTCCTCATCCCCTCTCACCTTGTCCCTTTTGTCCCCTCCCAGTCCTCTGCCGCCTCTTCACTGTGGACCACCTCATGCAGCCGGTGGCCAAGACGGTCATCGTGGAGGTCAAGGTGGGTGCCCTTGGGTGACACAGGGGTGACGCAAGGGGGGTAACACGGTGCCACCTGCGCCATCGTCCCCACCCTCCGCGTGTCCCCTCAGACGCCCGACAACGTCATCATCAAACAAGTCCCGGTGTCTTCCCCGATGAAAACCGGGATCATGTCCCTCAACCACAATCTGCCTGAGGTTGTCAGGTGGGTGTCACCTCCCTCCGCGGTGGTCCGGGGACACCCCTGGTGCTGTCCCCTCACTGTCTCCTCACTGTCCCCTCTTCCAGCCTGGGCATGTGGACGATTTCGGCCAAATTCGAGGATTCTCCGGATCAGGTTTTCAGCACCCAATTCGAGGTCAAGGAATACGGTGGGTGCAGGGTGGGGGCAGGGGGGACCCTGGGGACTGTCCCCAAGGGGCGCCGGTGTCACCGATGTCGTCCCTGCAGTGCTGCCGAGCTTTGAGGTGTCCCTGGAGCCCGAGGAGAAGTTCCTGTACATCGACCGCCAGCAGGATTTCCGGGTGTCCATCCTGGCCAGGTGACCCCAAGACCGTCCCCTCTGGGGTCACACCCATGTGGAGATGGGGTGGGGGGACAGGGGACAGCTCTGCTCTGCTGCTGTCCACGGGGACAGGCTGGAGGGTGAGGGGGACACAGGGTGACGTGGTGGAGGTGGTAGGACATGATGGGATGGTGTGGGACACGGGACAGGGATGGCAGGATGGGGACATGGGACAATGGGGTGACAGCTCAGTGTGGGGGCGAGGTTGGCAGTGGGGACGCAGGAGTGCGGTGACGTTGGTGGTGGCAGTGGCAGGGATGGGATGACAGGGATTGGTAGGATGGGGACATGGGACAATGGGATGACAGCGTGGTGTGGGGACAGGGGTGGCAGTATAGGGAGGTGCTGGGGACATGGTGGCATGGTCACACGGTGCTGTCCCCAGGTACCTGTATGGGAAGCGCGTGGAGGGGACGGCCTTTGTCCTCTTCGGGGTCATGGTGGACGACGAGAGGAAGAGCATCCCCCAGTCCCTGCGGCGCGTGGCGGTGAGCCTGGCACTGTCCCCCGCCCTGTCCCCAACCCTGCCACTGTCCCTGTCCTGGTGAGCCTGCCATTGTCCCTGTCCCCAACCTTGTCCCCATCAGTGTCCTTTTCCCTGTCCCTGTCCCCATCCCTGTCACAGGCTGAGCTCTCCTGTCCCCATCCTCTGTCCCCATTTCCATGGGCCCTGTCCCGTCCCCTGTCCCTTCCTGAGCTCTGCCATCGCCTGTCCCCACCCTTGTCCCCATTCTCATCCCTGTCCCCACCCTGTCCCTGGTGGCCACAGGTGCAGGATGGGGATGCTGAGGCCGTGCTGTCCCCATGCCTGTCCCAACCCTGTCCCCAGGTCCAGGATTGTGACACCGAGGCTGTGCTGTCCCCCTGTTGTCCCCATGCCTGTCCCAACCCTGTCCCCAGGTCCAGGATGGTGACGCCGAGGCCGTGCTGTCCCCATCCCTGTCCCAACCCTGTCCCCAGGTCCAGGACGGTGACGCTGAGGCCGTGCTGTCCCCCTGCTGTCCCCATCCCTGTCCCAACCCTGTCTCCCTGTCCCCAGGTCCAGGACGGTGATGCCGAGGCCGTGCTGTCCATGGCCCACCTGCGCGAGCGTTTCCCCAACCCCCAGGAGCTCGTGGGACACTCCCTCTACGTCACCGTCACTGTCATCACCGAGTCAGGTCTGCGCGGGGACACGGGGGGACAGGGACAGTGGGGGGACGCGGGGGACTGGCGGGACAGAGGGACAAAGTGGGGACAGCAGTGACGTGGGTCTGGAGATGTGTGGGGTTGGGACAGCAAGGATTGGGGCACATCTGGGATGGGGGGACAGGGAGCCCTGGCCCCAGGTGACATGGCCACTGCGGTGTCCCCACAGGTGGTGACATGGTGGAGGCCCAGGGGGACATGGGGGACGTGAGGAACTTGGGAGGACAGGGACAGTGGGGGGACAAAGAGGGGACAGCAGTGACGTGGGTCTGGGGTCGTGTGGGGTTGGACACAGCAAGGATGGTGGGACATCTGAGGCCACCCGTGGGCTGTCCCTGGGCAGGGGACAGGGAGCTCTGGCCCCAGGTGACATGGTCACTGCAGTGTCCCCACAGGTCGTGACTTGGTGGAGGCCCAGCATGGTGGCCCAGAGGGACATGGGGGACAGGGACAGTGAGGATGGTGGGACATATGGGACAGGGGACAGGATGGCGCTGGGTGCCACAGCCACTGCCATTGTCCCCACAGGAGGTGACATGGTGAAGGCCCAGCATGGCGGAGGGGGGACATGGGGGACAAAGGGCACTGGGGGGACAGGGACGGCAAGGATGGGGGGACATTTGGGGCGAGGGACAAGGAGCCCTGGCCCCCGGTGACGCGGCCACTGCGGTGTCCCCACAGGCAGTGACATGGTGGAGGCCCAGCGCAGCGGCATCCGGATCGTGACGTCCCCCTACAGCATCCACTTCACCCACACCCCCAAGTACTTCAAGCCGGGGATGCCCTTTGACCTGACGGTTGGTGACATCTTGGGGACAGTGGTGGCCCAGGGTGGTGGCACAGGGCCCTTGGGGTGTCCTGGCTTGGGATGGGGACAGGGCACAACTGGGGTTGGAGGTGGAGGAGATTTGGGGACCAAAGTCAGCCCCTGGGTGATGTCCCTGTGTCATCTGAGAGGGGCTGGGGAGCGTGGACTGTCCCTGTGTCACTGGAATGGCCCTTTCCTGGTGCCAGTGTCCCCTCCCAGTGTCCCTTTCCCAGTGTCCCTTCCCAGTGCCACCACCCCTTCCCAGTGCCACCACCCCTTCCCAGTGTCCCTTCCCAGTGTCCCTTCCCAGTGTCCCTTCCCAGTGCCACCACCCCTTCCCAGTGTCCCTTCCCAGTGTCTTTTCCCAGTGCCAGTGTCCCTTCCCAGTGTCCCTTCCCACTGCCACCACCCCTTCCCAGTGTCCCTTCCCAGTGCCAGTGTCACTTCCCAGTGTCCCTTCCCAGTGCCACCACCCCTTCCCAGTGTCCCTTCCCAGTGCCAGTGTCAGTTCCCTGTGTGCCTTCTTGGTGTCACCACCCCTTCCCAGTGTCCCTTCCTGGTGTCCCTTCCCACTGCCACCACCCCTTCCCACTGTCCCTTCCCAGTGTCCCTTCCCAGTGCCAGTGTCACTTCCCTGTGTCCCTTCCCAGTGCCACCACCCCTTCCCAGTGTCCCTTCCCAGTGCCAGTGTCACTTCCCTGTGTCCCTTCTTGGTTATCACCACCCCTTCCCAGTGTCCCTTCCTGGTGTCCCTTCCCAGTGCCAGTGTCCCTTCCCTGTGTCCCTTCCCAGTGCCACCACCCCTTCCCACTGTCCCTTCCCAGTGTCCCTTCCCAGTGCCACCACCCCTTCCCAGTGTCCCTTCCCAGTGCCAGTGTCACTTCCCAGTGTCCCTTCTTGGTGTCACCACCCCTTCCCACTGTCCCTTCCTGGTGTCCCTTCCCAGTGTCCCTTCCCAGTGCCAGTGTCCCTTCCCAGTGCCCCTTCCCAGTGCCCCTTCCCAGTGCCACCACCCCTTCCCAGTGTCCCTTCCCAGTGCCAGTGTCACTTCCCAGTGTCCCTTCCCAGTGCCACCACCCCTTCCCAGTGTCCCTTCCCAGTGCCAGTGTCCCTTCCCAGTGTCCCTTCCCAGTGTCCCTTCCCAGTGCCACCACCCTTTCCCAGTGCCCCTTCCCAGTGCCCTTCCCTCCCTCCATGTCCCCACGTAATGTCCCCGTGTCCCCCGGTGTCCCCTCCAGGTCTATGTCTCCAACCCTGACGAGTCCCCAGCCCCACGTGTCACCGTCCAGGCCGATGGCTTCCAGGGCCAGGTGTCCACCCAGCGCGATGGCACGGCCAGGCTGGTCCTCAACATGCCGGCCAACAAGGACAGCATCCCCATCACCGTGAGTGGGGACACCGGGGTGACACCGGAGTTGGAGTGGCCAAGGGGGTGGGGAAGTGACCTGGGGGTTGTGGTGGCTGAGATGTCTGGGGTGACCAATGGTTGTGGTCATCAAGGGCCAGGACAGCAGGATTGAGGGGCCAGGATGGGCTGGACATCCATGGTGGCCAAGGGTCATCCTGGTCACTCATCATTGGCCAAAAACCAGGATAGACAAGGTCATCCCATGGTTGAGGTGACTGTGGTGGTCAAGATGTCCAGAGTGACCAAGGATGAGGATGTCCAAGGTCAGGGTAACCATGGCGGCCAACACAATTGGTTGACCAAGACACAAGAGTGACCAAGGACTGGGGCTGTCCTGGTCACCATCAGCCAAGGACAAGGATGTGCAAGGTCAAGATGACCATGATGGCCAACATAATAGGGTTGACCAAGACATGAGAGTGACCAAGGACCAGGAGTCAAAGAGACTGGTGGAGGTGTCCACCATAGTCACTTGTCCATGGTGGCCTGCGGCCAGGGTCAGCAGTGACCAGGAACTGGGATGGCCAAGGCCAGGGGGAAGGAGGCCAAAGCATTGAGGATGGCCAAGAGCCAAGGTTGGAGCGACCAAGGTTGGGGTAACCATGAGTGGCCAAGACATCCAAGATAGAGGATGGTCAGTTTGACCATGGAGATGGTCAGCAAGGACCAGGACACCAGGAAGGGACAGGGAGGCCATGACAGACAAGATCTCCACAGTTGTCAAGACCTTTATGGGTGGCCAAGACCTTTATGGGTGGCCAAGACCTCTGGGGGGAGGTCAAGACCTCTGTGGCGGCCAAAACTTCTATGATGGCCAAGACTTCTTCAGTGGCCAAGACCTATTCAGTGACCAAGACCTTTACAGTGGCCAAACCCTTCATAGTGGCCAAGGCCTCTGCAGTGGCCAAGACCTCCAAGATGGCAAACACACCTCCATGCTGGCCAACATCTCTTCGGTGGCCAAAACCTTTATGGTGGCCAAGACCTCCATGATGGCCAAGACCTCCATGATGACCAACACACCTCCATGATGGCCAAGGCCTCTGCAGTGGCCAAGACCTCCAAGATGGCAAACACACCTCCATGCTGGCCAACACCTCTTCGGTGGCCAAAACCTTTATGGTGGCCAAGACCTCCAAGATGGCAAACACACCTCCATGCTGGCCAACACCTCTTCGGTGGCCAAAACCTTTATGGTGGCCAAGACCTCCATGATGGCCAAGACCTCCATGATGACCAACACACCTCCATGATGGCCAAGACCTCCATGATGACCAATACACCTCCATGATGCCCAAGGCCTCTATGGTGGCCAAGACCACTGTGGAGGCCAAGAGCTCTATGGAACCAAGCCCTTGTGGTCCCCCTCAAGGCCAAGCCCTCCACGCTGACCCCACCCAGGCCCACGCCCCTCCCCGCTGACCGAGTGCCACCGTGTCCCCGTCACAGGTGCGGACAGCCCAGGCGGGGCTGCCCCCGGAGCGCCAGGCTTCACGGCAGATGACGGCCGAGGCCTATCGTAGCCAGGCCGGCTCGGGCAACTTCCTGCACCTGGCGGTGGCTGCCACCGAGCTGCAGCCCGGGGACAACCTGGCCGTGAACTTCCACCTCAAGACCAGCAACAACAACGTCCGCAACTCCGTCCCGTTCTTCACCTACCTGGTGGGTACCCGTGGCTGACCGGTGGTCCCAGAGCTTTACCACCTGGATATCCAGGTGGCCACCAAGCTCATTGTGTTTCTCGCAGATCATGAGCAAGGGCCGCATCCTCCGCGCCGGCCGGCAGCGGCACGAGGCCGGCCAGAGCCTGGTGACCATGACCCTGCCGGTGACGGCCGAGCTTATCCCCTCCTTCCGCATCGTGGCCTATTACTACGTCCTGCCCGGCGAGATTGTGGCCGACTCCGTCTGGGTGGACGTCAAGGACACCTGCATGGGCACTGTGAGTGTCCACTGCTGGCCTGGGGGGGTCAAGGGGTCATGGGGGCGTTGGATGGGCCTTGGTGGTGGCTGGGGTGGTCATTGAGGTGACCCTTCAGGGGTCTGGTAGGTGTTGGAAAGGTTTGGGGGGCCCTTGAGGGATTTGGGGGCCCTTGGAAGGGCTTGGGGGTCCTTGAGGGGCTTGGGGATCCTTGAGGGATTTGGGGGGACATTGAGAGACTTAGGAGGTCCTTGAGGGACCTTTGGAAGGGTTTGGAGGACATTAAGGGACCGGAGCGGGGGCTTTTGGTGGGACATTGAGGGCCTTGGGTGGCCCCTGGTGGGGATTTGGTGTCACTTGGGTGGTTTGGGACACTCCATGAAGAGCTTGGACATCTCCTGGGTTGCCCAGGTGGCCCTGGTGGCCCAGTGGTGACCCAGACCCCAAACCCACGGCCACCAACCGCCCCTGAAGGGCCAGACTTAAGGTCCCCCCTGCGGTGGGGGGGGACAAAGGTGGCTTTTGGGGACATCCTGGGGACGTCACCCCCCGTGTCTGTGGCAGCTGGTGGTGAAGGGGGCGACAGAAGGTGACAACCGCATCCACGAGCCGGGGACACCGATGAGGCTGCGCATCGAGGGGGACCACAAGGCCCATGTGGGGCTGGTGGCCGTGGACAAAGGGGTCTTCGTCCTCAGCAAGAAGAACAAGCTCACCCAGGCCAGGGTGGGTGGCCCTGTCCCCGCTGTCCTCAAGGGGTGGTCATGACTGTCCTCACCATCCTTGGGTGGTGGTCATCACGGTTGTGCCTGTACCCACTGTCCCCAGGAGATGGCCATGGCCGTCATGGCTATCCCAGCATCCTTGGATGGTGGCCATCACAGTTGTCCCTGTCCCCTGGTGGTGGCCATCATGGGTGTCCTCTCCCTGCTGTCCCCAAGGGGGAGTGGTCATCATGGCTGTCCCTGTCCCTGCTATCCCCTGGTGGTGGCCATCACAGCTGTCCCTGTCCCCGCTGTCCCCAAGTGGTGGCCATGGCTATCATGGCTGTCCCTGTCCCGGCTATCCCTGGCTGGTGGCCGTGGACAAGGGGGTCCTTGCCCTCAGCAAGAAGAGCAGACTCACCCAGACATGGGTAGGTGGCCCTGTCCCCAAGGGGTGGTGACCATCATGGCTGTCCCTGTCATCCCTGGGTGGTGGCCATGGCCATCATGGTTGTCCCCATCACCATTGTCTGTGGGTGGTGGCAGTGACCATCATGGCTGTCCCCATCATCCCTGGGTGCTGACCATGGCTGTCACTGATGTCCTCATCCCCCGTGTCCCCAGGTGGTGGCCATCACACCTGTCCCCATCCCCACCATCCCCAGGTGGTGGCCATGGCCATCACAGTTGTCCCCAGCGTTCCTGGATAGTGGCAGTAGCCACCCCAGTTGTCCCCATCCCTGCAATCCCCAGGTGGTGGCAGTGGCTGTCATGGCTGTCCCTGTCCCCACCATCCCTGGGTGGTGGCCATCATGGCTGTCCCTGCCTCCGCCATCCCTGGGTGGTGGCCATCATGGCTGTCCCTGTCCCCATCATCCCTGCGTGGTGGCGGTGGCCATCACAGATGTCCCCATCATCCCTGGGTGGTGGCAGTGGCTGTTGGAACTGTCCTGTCACCCCTGGGTGGTGGCGGTGGCTGTCACAGCTGTCCCCTGTGGGCGCAGGTTTGGGACACGGTGGAGAGAAGTGACATCGGCTGCACCCCGGGCAGTGGCAGGGACAACGTCGGGGTCTTCTCGGACGCTGGCCTGAGCCTGGCCACCAGCGTCAAGGTCTCCACTCCCCAGCGGTCAGGTAGGACTGGCTGGCACAGCTGTGGTGGCATCTTGGGAACAGGGGGTGGTGGCACTTCGGGGTTGGAGGAGGTGACATTTCGGGGATGGAGGAGGTGTCACCTTGAGGATGGGAGAGGTGACATCTCGGGGATGGAGGAAGTGTCACTTAGGGGATGGAGGAGGTGACATCTCAGGGATGGAGGAGGTGACACCTCAAGGATGGGAGAGGTGGCAGCTCAGGGATGGAGGAGGTGACATCACAGGGATGGAGTAGGTGACACCTCGAGGACAGGAGAGGTGGCAGCTCAGGGATGGAGGAAGTGACATCTCAGGGATGTTGCACCTCAGGAGTGGGGGAGGTGACATTTGGGCATGGAGGAGGTGGCACTCAGGGAAGGAGGAGGTGACACTTCAAGGATGTGACATCTCAGGGATGTGGCACCTTGGGGATGGGGAAGGTGACATCTTGGGGACAGGGGAGGTGACACTTCAGGGAGAGGGGAGGTGGCACTTACGGGATGGGACAGGTGACGCCTCAAGGATGTGACATTTCAAGGACAGGAAAATGTGACACCTCAGGGATGGAGGAGGTGACATCTCAGGGATGGAGGAGGTGACATCTCAGGGATGGAGGAGGTGACACCTTGAGGATGGGAGAGGTGACAGCTCAGGGATGGAGTAGGTGACATCTCGGGGATGGGAGAGGTGACATCTCAGGGATGGAGGAAGTGTCACTTAGGGGATGGAGGAGGTGACATCTCAGGGATGGAGGAGGTGACATCTCAGGGATGGGAGAGGTGGCAGCTAAGGGATGGAGGAGGTGACATCTCAGGGATGGAGGAGGTGACACTTAGGGGATGGAGGAGGTGACATCTCAGGAATGGAGGAGGTGACATCTCGGGGATGGGAGAGGTGACACCTCGGGGATGGGAGAGGTGGCAGCTCAGGGATGGAGGAGGTGACATCTCGGGGATGGGAGAGGTGACATCTCAGGGGTGGAGGAGGTGACACCTCGAGGACGGGAGAGGTGGCTGCTCAGGGATGGAGGAAGTGACATCTCAGGGATGTTGCACCTCGGGAGTGGGGGAGGTGATATTTGGGCATGGAGGAGGTGGCACTCAGGGAAGGAGGAGGTGACACTTCAAGGATGTGACATCTCAGGGATGTGGCACCTTGGGGATGGGGAAGGTGACATCTTGGGGACAGGGGAGGTGACACTTCAGGGAGAGGGGAGGTGGCACTTACGGGATGGGACAGGTGACGCCTCAAGGATGTGACATTTCAAGGACAGGAAAATGTGACACCTCAGGGATGGGGGAGGTGACACCTCAAGGAGGTGACACCTCAGGGATGTGACACCTCGGGGAGGGGAGAGGTGACACCTCAGGGATGGGGGAAGTGACCTTGAACTTTGGGATGTGACACCTGCGTCGCTGTGTCCCCTCTGTCCCCAGAGCTCCAGTGTCCCCAGCCTGCCAAACGCAAGCGCCGCTCGCTGGCACTCGCCGAGTACAAGGGCACCAAGGGTAGGTGGCACTGGGGTGTCCCTTGTCCCCAGGAACACTGCGGGTGTCCCATGTCCCACTGCGGTGTCCTGTGTCCCTTGTCCCTGAGGGTGCCAAGGTGTCCCTTGTCCCTGGTGCCACCACAGCATCCCCTGGGTCCCAAAGGCCACCGGAGTGTCCCACGTCCCTGAGGAACAACAGTGTCCCATGTCCAGTCCATACCAATGTCCCGTATCCCAAAGGCCACCGGAGTGTCCCATGTCCCTGAGGGCCACCAGGGTTTCCCACATCCCTGACGGCCACCAGAGTGTCCCATGTCCCAGTCAGTACCAATGTCCCATGTCCCAAAGGCCACCAGAGTTTCCCACATCCCCGAGGACCACCAGAGTGTCCCATGTCCCAGTCAATACCAATGTCCCATGTCCCTGAGGGCCACCAGAGTGTCCCATGTCCCAGTCAATGCCAATGTCCCATGTCCCAAAGGCCACCAGAGTTTCCCACATCCCCGAGGGCCACCAGAGTGTCCCATGTCCCAGTCAATACCAATGTCCCATGTCCCAAAGGCCACCAGTTTCCCATGTCCCTGAGGGCCACAAGAGTGTCCCATGTCCCAGTCAATGCCAATATCCCAGAGGCCACCAAGTTTCCCATATCCCTGAGGGCCACCAGAGTGTCCCATATCCCAAAAACCACCAGTGTCCCATGTCACTGAGGGCCACCAGAGCATCCCATATCCCAAAGACCACCAAAGTATCCCATGCCCCAAAGACCACCAGAATGTCCCCCATCCCCAAGAGCCACCAGAGCGTCCCTTGTCCCAAACACCACCAGAGTGTCCCATATCCCAGAGAGCCACCAGCGTGTCCCACACCCCCGAGGTCCCCATGCCGGTGCCACCGGGGCCGGTCCCAGCCCTGTCCCGGTGTGTCCGGCAGCGGCTGAGTACTCGGACAAGCTGGAGCGGAAGTGCTGCGAGGACGGGATGAGGGACAACCCGATGGGACACAGCTGTGAGCAGAGGACCGAGTACATCCAGGAGGGCGAGTCCTGCGTCCGCGCCTTCCTCGACTGCTGCAGATACATCAAGGCCAAGCGGGACCAGCAGAAGCAGTCGCCCAGCACCGGGCTGGCCAGAAGCAAGTTTTGGGCCATGGGGGGTGGGAGAAGGTTGGGGGAGGTTGGGGCAACCTCAGGTGGAACTTGGGAGGGTCTTGGGTGGGGTTTGGGTGTTTCTTGGTGAAGGTCAGGTGAAGCTTGGGTGTTCCTTGGACTTTCCTTGGACTTGGACTTTGCCTGGGGGAAGGTCAGGTGAAGCTCAGGCGTTCCTTGGGTGTTCCTCAGGTGGAGCTTGGGTGAGGTTAGGAGGGTCTTGGGTGGGTTTTGGGGGTTCCTTGGTGAAGGTCAGGTGAACCTTGGGCATTCTTTGGGTGTTCCTTGGACTTTCCTTGGGTGTTCCTTGGGTGAAGGTCAGGTGAACCTCAAGAATTCTGTGGGTGGTTTTTGGGTGATGGTCAGGTGAACCTCAGGAATTCCTTGTGTGTTCCTCAGATGGAGCTTGGGTGAGGTTAGGAGGGTCTCGGGTGGGTTTTGGGTGTTCCTTGGTGAAGGTCAGGTGAAGTTGAGGCGTTTTCCTTGGGCAAAGCTTGGGTGAAGGTCAGATGTTCCTTGGGTGTTCCTTGGTCTTTCCTTGGGCGTTCCTCGGTCATTCCTTGGGTGTTCCCTTGGTCTTCTTTGGGTGAAGTTCAGGCATTCCCTGGGTGCTCTTTGGGTGAAGGTCAGGTGACCTTTGGGGGTTCCTTGTGCTGTCCTTGGACAACCCTTGGATGAACATTGGGCAACGCTTGGGTGGCGGTTGGGTGGCCTTGCTTGGGCAAGACCAGAGGTGGTGATGGGATGGCACTGGGGTGGCGCTGCGGTGATACCGGCTCCGCTCAGGGGTCGGAGGCTCGAGAAGGCCGATGTCACCACCCTCAGGCCAGGAGGACGACAGTCCGTTCTTGTCGGACAGCGACATCGTCTCGCGGAGCCTCTTCCCCGAGAGTTGGCTGTGGCAGGTGGAGCAGCTGACGGAGCCACCCAACGAGCTGGGGTGAGCCTGGACCCCTGGACCACTGGTCCCACAACCCTCCCACCCCACAGCCCAGCCTGGGCATGGTCACCCCCTCCCTGGCCAGCTCGGACATCTCTGGAGACCAGTTATGGTCACCCCAAATCCGGACAAAGGTCACTGCTGATCCCCTGGAGCTGCCTCAGGACCCCTTGATCCACTCAGGGGTCATCTCCAAGCTTCTGGTCCTGCTTGGGGGTCTGGGACATCTGTGGGGACAAGGGAAGTCTAACTGTGGGTTTGGGACATCCTTGGGTTCCAAGGAAGTCCCACAGTGGGTCTGGAACATCTCTGGGGACAAGGGAAGTCCCATGGTGACACCCCCTGAGCCTGGCCTGGGGTGGGCCCTGACCCCCTTGGTCACTCCTGTCCTCTCCAGGGTCTCGGCCAAGACGCTGCCCGTGTACCTGAAGGATTCCATCACCACCTGGGAGGTCCTGGCCGTCAGCCTCTCCCCTTCCAAGGGTATGGGGTCATGGAGGATGAGGGAGTTTCTGGGGTCAAAGAAATCCCCCAAACCTTGGCGGAGGTCCCTGAGACCTGAAGGGTCCCCTAAAACCTGGAGGGGTTTGTTGGGATTTGAGGTATCTCCAAAATCTGAGGTGGGGATGCCCCAAAGTTTGGTGGCCGTCCTTGGGATTGGAGGGATCTCCTTGGGTCTTGAGGGATCCTCTAAACATTGGGTGGACCCCATAGGACTTGAGGGGTCCCCTAAATCTTGGGGGGATTCCATGCAACTTAAGGGATCCCCTAAATGTTGGGAGAATTCCTTGGGATTCAAGCGATCTCCTAAACCTTGGGAGGACTCAATGGGACTTGAGGAATCCCCTAAATCTTGGGAAGACTCCTTGGGACTGAAGGGATCTTCTAAGCTTTGGGAGGACCCCATAGGACTTGAGGGATCTCCTAAACTTTGGGAAGACTTGATGGGACTTGGGGGATCCTCTAAATCTTGGGAGAACTCCATGGGACTTGGGAGGACTCAGTGGGACTTGAGGGATCCCCTAAAGCTTGAGAGAATTCCTTGGGATTCAAGGAATCCCCTAAACCTTGGAAGGACTCAATGGGACTTGAGGAATCTTCTAAACCTTGGGAGAACTCCTTGCGACTTGAGGAATCCCCTAAATCTTGGGAGGACCCCATAGGATTTGAGGGATCTCCCAAACCTTGGAAGGACTCAATGGGACTTGAGGGATCCCCTAAACTTTAGGAAGACTCTCTGGGGCTTGAGGAACCTTCTAAACCTTGGGAGGACTCCATGGGACTTGAGGCATCTCCTAAACCTTAAGAGGATCCCACAGTTCTTGATGGATCCCCTAAACCTTGTGAGGACTCCCTGGGCTTCCACGGACCTCTGAAGGCCTCTGGGCTGCCCTGGGGACACGAGGTGTCCCCCAACCCCAAACCCACATGTCCCCAACCCCAGGGCTGTGCGTGGCCGACCCCTACGAGATCACGGTGATGAAGGACTTCTTCATCGACCTCCGCCTGCCCTACTTGGTGGTGAGGAACGAGCAGGTGGAGATCCGCGCCATCCTCTACAACTACTGGCTGCACGACATCACGGTCAGTTGGGGACATTTTCTGGGGACGCCGTGACCCTCCCCGGACCACAGGTGTGACCCCCCCACTGTCCCCGTCCAGGTGCGCGTGGAGCTGATCTACAACCCCGACCTGTGCAGCCCCTCCACGGCCAAGCAGCGCTACCAGCAGGTGCTGCGCATGAAGGCCGAGTCCTCGCGCACCGTGTCCTTCGTCATCGTCCCCCTCAAGCTCGGCCTGCTGGACATCGAGGTCAAGGCGGCCGTCCGCAACCAGTACATGGGCGATGGGGTCAAGAAGAAGCTCAGAGTCGTGGTGAGTGATGGTGGTGTCCCTGAGGTGTCCCCGGCACGGTGATGTCCCTGTGTCCTTCTTCAGTGTGGTGGGGAATGGTGCCACCTCTGGTCACCAGTGGTGTCCCCAAGGTGTAGGGCCAGTCCTGCTTCATATCTTCATCAATTTAGTGTTTTTATTTAATGTCTTTATTGATGACTTTATTATGAGTCAATATCTTTATTTAATATCTTTATTGATGATCTGGATGGGGGGGATTGAGTCCACCATCAGCGAATCTGCAGATGACACCAAGCTGGGAGCGAGTGTGGATCTGCTGGAGGGCAGGAGGGCTCTGCACAGGGACCAGGACAGGCTGGGGACAAGGGACAAACCCAACCATGGGAGGTTCAACGAGTCCGAGTGCCGGGTCCTGCACTTTGGCCACAACAACCCCTGCAGGGCCACAGGCTGGGGACAGAGTGGCTGGACAGCAGCCGGGCAGAGAGGGACCTGGGGGCACTGATGGACATCAGGCTGGACATGAGCCCAGGTGGCCAAGAAGGCCAATGGCACCTGGCCTGGATCAGGAATGGAGTGGCCAGCAGGACCAGGGCAGGGATTGTCCCCCTGTACTCAGCACTGGTTGGGCCGCACCTCGAGTGCTGTGTCCAGTTCTGGGCCCCCAATTTAGGATGGACATTGAGGGGCTGGAGAGTGGCCAGAGAAAGGCAACAAGGCTGGTGAGGGGCTTGGAGCACAAGTGCTCCAAGGTTGTTCATCCTGGAGAAGAGGAGGCTCGGGGGTGACCCCATCACTGTCCACCACTCCCTGGCAGGAGGGGGCAGCCAGGTGGGGGTCAATCTCTTGTCCTGGGTGACCAGTGACAGGACAAGAGGACACAGCCTTAAGCTATGCCAGGAGAGGTTTAGGCTGGACATTAGGAAGAGGTTCTTCACAGAAAGGGTGGTTGGACATTGGCAGGGGCTGCCCAGGGAGGTGGTGGAGTCCCCATCCCCGGAGGTGTTCAAGACTGGACATGGCACTCGGTGCCATGGTCAGGGTGACAAGGTGGTGATGGGTCACAGGTTGGACTCGATGATCTCAAAGGTCTTTTCCAACCTGGTTGATTCTGTAATTCTGGTTCATCCTGGGATGAAGGATTGTCCCCTCAGGATGGCCATGTGTGGCCTCCTGGGGCTGTCCCAGTGTGTCCACCTGAGCTGGGGGTGCTGGTTTATACTGGGAGGCCTTTCCCGGCCGGTCCAGAGGGGTTGGGAAGGGGAGGACCCCAAACCCAGCCCCACCTTCAGCACCGGACTCTGCCCTGGGCAGCCCGAGGGGATGCGGCTGGAGAAGACAGTGCAGATCGTCGAGCTGGACCCACAGAAGAAGGGAGTCAGTGAGTGACCGCGGCTGAGCTCGGCCCCATAGGGGGACTCGCCTGGGTCGGGGTCTGGGGGCACCTCAGGGACAAGGGAGGTCCCACTGTGAGGCTGGAACATCTCAGGGGATGGAGAAGGTACCCCCAAGAGCAGGTCTGGGACATCTTGAGGAACCAGGAAGTCCAACTGTGGGTCTGGGACATCTTAGGGGATGGAGGATGTACCCCCAAGAGCAAATTTGGGACATCTTGGAGGACAAGGGACACCCCACTGGGTCTGGGACATCTTGAGGGACCAGGGAAGGCCCACTGTGGGTTTGGGGCATCTTTGGGGCCAAGAGCCATCCCATCACCACAGAGCTGGGGCATTTCAAGGGAGAAGGGACATCCTGGTGTGACCCTGGAAGGTCTGGAGGGACAAGGGACACCCTGATGTGGGGCAGGGCTGGGTCACCTCAGGGTTGAGCACTGGGGGGGACACGGGGAGGATTTGGGGTCACCCACGTCCACCCCATCCCACAGACGGGGTGCAGGAGGAGCGAGTGAAGGCCGCGGATCTCTCGGACATCGTCCCCAACACGGAGTCGGAGACCAAAGTCAGCATCCAAGGTGAGCGCCGGGGAGGGGACACCGGTGGGGACAACCCAGGAGGGGACAGGCGGGAGGGACATCCTCGGGTGTGACACGTCCCCTTGTGGCCCAGGCAACCCCGTGTCCATCATCGTGGAGAAGGCCATCGACGGGGCCAAGCTGAAGCACCTGATCGTGACCCCGTCGGGCTGCGGGGAGCAGAACATGATCGCCCTGACGCCCACGGTCATCGCTGTCCACTACCTGGACAACACCATGCAGTGGGAGAACTTCGGCATCGACCGCCGGGCCGAGGCCATCGAGCTGATCAGGAAAGGTGGGAACAGCCCCAAAAGGGTGGGAATGTCCTCAAAAGGGTGGGAATGTCCCTCAGTGGCCGCTCTCGGGTCACAAAATGTCCCTATCTTCTGAGGTGGTGCAGGAGGTCGCCCCTCTGGAGACCTGGGTTGGGTGCCACCAGTTTGGGGTTTCTGGAGTTACTGGTTTGCACTGGGATGGGCTCCTGAGTGGGTTGGTGGCCCAAGGCTTCCTCAGCTTGGGTGGGTGCTCCTTGTGTTGACCAACAGTTAGAGGGCGTTGGTGGCCTGAGGGCACCTCCAGGTGTTCCTTCTCTTGGCCAATGGTTGGAGGGTGTTGGTGGCCTGAGGCCACCCCTGGACACCCCTCAGGTTGACCAACAGTTGGAGGACACTGGTGGTCTGAGGCCACCCCTGGACACTCCTTGTATTCACCAATGGGTTGGAGGACATTGGTGGCCTGAGGCCACCCCTGGCCACCCTTCACATTGACCAAGAGTTGGAGGACATTGGTGGCCTGAGGCCACTGCCGGCCACCACCGGCCACCCCTCGCATTGACCAATGACTGGAGGACCTTGGTGGCCTGAAGCCACCCCCGGCCACCCCTTGCATTGACCAACGTCCATCTCCTCGCAGGTTACACCCAACAGTTGGCCTACCGCAAGCCCGACAGCTCCTACGCCGCCTTCATCCGCCGCCCCTCCAGCACCTGGTGAGGTCCTGCTGCCACTGCCACCACCTGGCTCGGGTGACAGGCCTGGACGCGACGCTCAGGTGTCCCCGTCCCCAGGTTGACCGCCTACGTGGTCAAGGTGTTCGCCATGGCCCGCAAGCTGACGGACATCGAGCACAGCGAGATCTGCGGCCCCGTCAAGTGGCTCATCCTCAACAAGCAGAAGCCGGATGGAGTCTTCCAGGAGGACGCTCCCGTTATCCAGAAGGAGATGTTGGTAGGGGGACACCTCAACCCTGTCACTGCTGGTGGCTGAAGGTTGGGAGGACCTCAGGTGGAGGTCAGGTGAAGAGTGGGAGGGTCTTGGGTGGGCTTTAGGTGTTCCTGGGGTGAAGGTCAGGTGAACCTCAGGAATTTCTTGGGTGTTCCTTGGGTGAAGTTTGGGTGGGTTTTGGGTATTCCTCGGCTGAAGGTCAGGTGAACTTCGGGTGAAGTTGAGGTGTTTTCCTTGGGTGAAGCTTGGGTGAAGGTCAGATGGTCCTTGGGTGTTCCTTGGACTTTCCTGGGGTGAAGGTCAGGTGAAGCTCAGGAATTCCTTGGGTGTTCTCTGGGTGAAGTTCGGTTGGGTTTTGGGTGTTCTTTGGTGGAAGGTCAGGTGAACCTCAGGAATTCCTCGGGTGTTCCTTGGGGGTTCTTTGGGTATCCCTTGGGTGTTCCTTGCGTGAAGGTCAGGTGAAGGTCAGACATTCCTTGGGTGTCCCTTGGGGATTCTTTGAGTGTCCCTTGGGTGTCCCTTGGCCTGGTCAAGGACAGATTTTTGGAATGGGTTCCTGGGGCATGGCCGAGCATTGGGTGGGGCAGAACTCGCTGGGAAAACCCTGATCCCGAGGATTTTTCCCTCTTTTTTATCCCCCAGGGAGGCTACGTAGGCGCCGAGCCTGAGGTGTCCCTCACCGCTTTCGTCCTCATCGCCCTGGAGGAGGCACGGGACACCTGCAAGGACCACGTTAACGTGAGTGACCCCATGTCGGGGCAGGGACATTCCTGAGGTGCCAGGCCCTCATGGAAGCCACCTGAGATCCCAAATTTTCCGTCCTTTATTCCCAGAGCTTGGACGAGAGCATCAACAAAGCTGCCAACTTCCTGGCCCGGCGCTATGAGCAGCTGGCCCGGCCCTACACGGTGGCCCTGGCATCCTACGCGCTGGCCCTGGCCGGGAAGCTCAAGAGCGAGAAGGTCCTCATGAGGTTCTCCAAAGGTGATGCCTCAGTTGGGGCTGAAATTGGAGTGAAAGGAGGTGGTTTTGGGTCCTTATGAGATTTTGGGTCCTCATGAGGTTCTCCAAAGGTGACACCTCAAGAGGGGGTGGAAACTGGGGTCAGGGGAGGTGGTTTTGGGTTCTCATGAGGTTCTCCAGAATTGAAGTCTCACCTGGGGGTGGAAACTGTGGTCAGGGGAGGTGGGTTTGGGTCCTCCTGACATTCTCAAAGGTGACACCTTCACCTTGGGATCCAAAGGGTTGAAACTGGGGTCAGAAGAGGTGGTTTTGGGTTCTCATGAGGTTCTCCAGAAGTGGTTTTGGATCCCCCAGAGGAGACGCCTCACCCGGGGTTATAATTTGGGCTCGGGGTGAGGTGGCTGTGGGGTCCCTGGTGTCTGAGGGTGTCCCCGGTGTCACCGCAGACGGGGCCAGCTGGGAGGAGCGCAATGCCCGCACCTACAACATTGAGGCCACGTCCTACGCGCTGCTGGCCCTGGTGCACATGAAGAAGTCGGAGCTGGCAGGGCCGGTGGTCCGGTGGCTCGCTCAGCAGAACTACTATGGAGGCGGCTACGGTTCCACCCAGGTGGGACATGGGACACCCCCAGCCACCCACGGGGACATCTCAGGGGCACCTGGTGGCCCTGGGGATGACAGGGATGGGAGTTGTGGTTTTGGAGACATCTCAGGGCATGGGGGTCACCTCAGGGGTGACCCTGGTGTTCCAAGGGCTGGCCCAGTACCATGTGGACACACAGCCAATGTCGCCAAGCCCTGGTGACACCGCTGACCCTCAGGCCACCAGGCCACCCAGGAGCCATTGTGGGCACTCCAACTGGTGTCCCCAAGCCCTGGTGACCCTGACGACTCTGGCATGCCCTCAGCCACTCAGAAGCCCTTGTGGGCTCTCCACCCATTGTCCCCAAGTCCTGGTGACACTGGTGACCCTCAGGCCTCCATCCTGGTGTTCCAAGTGCTGACCCGGTACTAGGTGGACACACAGCTGGTGTCCCCAAGCCCTGGTGACCCCAGTGATTCCGGTGTCCACTCAGAAGCGCTTGTGGGCTCTCCACTCATTGTCCCCAAGCCCTGGTGACCCTGCTGTCCCTTCAGGCCACCATCCTGGTGTTCCAAGCGCTGGCCCAGTACCAGGTGGCCACAGAGGCCCAGCAGCAGCTGGAGCTGGATGTGTCGGTGCTGCTGCCGCGCCGCGCCAGCCCCGTCAAGTACCGCATCGAGAACCGCAACGCACTGGTGGCACGCTCCACCGAGGTACCTGTCCCTGGCACTGGCACCTGGCACCTGGCACCTGCCATGTGTCACCTTCATGTCCCAGGATAATCCTGTCCCCTCATCGTGGCCTTGGTTGTTCGTGTCCCTTCTGTGTTCTGTCACCTCTGTGTCTTCTCAAGGCTTGGGATGTCCCAGGTTGAGCTTGTCCCCTGTGGCCTTGTCACCCTGTCACTGTCACCTCTGGGTCTCCTTATGTCCCAGGACACTCCTGTCCCCTCACCACGGCCTTGGTTGTTCTTGTCCCTTCCATGTTCCTTCGATGTCCGTTCCACGTTTTCTCTCCTCCGTGTCTTCTCAAGGCTTGGGATGTCCCAGGGTGACCTTGTCCCCTGCGGCCTTGTCACCCTGGCACCCTGGCACCTTTTCCCTGTCCCTTCTGGGTCTCCTCATGTCCTGGGACAATCCTGTCCCTTCACCATGGCCTTGGTTGTTCTTGTCCCTTCTGTGTTCTGTCACCTCTGTGTCTTCTCAAGGCTTGGGATGTCCCAGGATGACCTTGGCACCCGGCACCCTTGTCCCTGTCACCTGTCACCCTGTCACTTTTATGTCCCAGGATAATCCTGTATCTTCACCATGGCCTTGGTTGTCCTTGTCCCTTCCATGTCCTGTCCCCGCTGTGTCCTTGCAAGGCTTGGGATGTCCCAGGATGACCTTGTGCCATGTCACCCTGTCACCATGTCACCCTGTCACTCTGTCTCTGTCACCTCTGGGCCTCTTTGAGTCCCAGCACCATCCTGCCCCCTCACCATGGCCTTGGTTGTCCTTGTCCCTTCCATGTCCTGTCCCCTCTGTGTCCTTGCAAGGCTTGGGATGTCCCAGGATGACCTTGTCCCCTCCCTGGGATGTCCCTGTCACCTCCATGTCTCAGGCTGAGCTTGTCCCCTCCCTTGCGTGACCTGCAATATCCCTGTCACCTCCTTGTCCTCCTGATCTTCATGTCCCCTCTGTGTCCTTCAACATCCCTGTCCCCTCTATCTCTGCAACGCTGTCACCCCCTCCATGTCCTGCCTGTCCCCGTCCCTTCTATGTCCCCTCCATGTCCCCACACACCCCTTCCTGTCCCTCCTGGGGACATCCCTGTCCCTTCCCAACGTCCCCTGTCCCCTCAGACCAAGCTGAATGAGGAATTCACGGTGAAGGCCGAGGGCGTGGGCAAGGGGACAATGACAGTGGTGACCGTGTACCACGCCAAGGTCCCCGAGAAGGACAACAAATGTGACAACTTCGACCTGAGTGTGAACGTGGAGGAGGTGAACATGGGTGAGTCCCCAACTGTCCCCTCCCTGTCCTCGCTGTGTCCCCCCGAGCCCCTCCCCGCCTCCCCTCTGTGCACCCCGTCTCCTCTTCAATGTCCCCTTGTTGTCCCCACCCAGGCAAGGAAGAGGAGGATGTCATCAGGTCCGTCAAGATCACCATCTGCACCAGGTGGGGACACTGGGGATGGCGGGGATGGCAGGGACAGGGAGGGGACAGGGAGGGGAGTGGGAGGGAGGGACACTGGGGACAGAGAGGGGAATGGGGACACTGGGGACAAGGACATCAGGGGAAGGATGAGGACACTGGGGACAGGGAGGGGAATGGGGACATTGGGGACAGGAAGGGGAATGGGGACATTGGGGACAGGGACATCAGGGTTAGGATGGGGACACTGGGGACAGGGAGGGAAATGGGGACACTGGGGACAGGAAGGGGAATGGGGACATTGGGGACAGTGATGTGAGGGAGAAGGATGGGGACATTGGGGACAAGGAGAGGAATGGGGACACGGGGATGTCAGGGAAAGGATGGGGACAACGGGGACACACAGGGCTCAGCCCCCACCTGGTCCCATGGGGACCCTTGGGAATGGGAACACTGGGGACACTGGGGTGGTTGGGGAGTGGCCTCAGCCCTGTCCCCACAGGTACCTGGACACCGTGGATGCCACTATGTCCATCCTGGACGTGTCCATGCTCACGGGCTTCTCACCGGATGTCCAGGACCTGAGGAGGGTCAGTGTGGGGACATGGGGACACCCAGGGGGACCTGGGGGAGACAGGGGACCCCACGTTTTTGTGCCGTTGTGTGTCACCATGTCCCTGCACTGCCACATGTCCCCACATCCCTGTTGTCCCTGGGTGTCCCCACATGTCCGGTGTCACCGTGTCCCCGTGTGTCCCCATGTCCTGATGCCATTCTGTGTCCCCACATGTCCCCACATGTCCCCACATGTCCTGCGTTCCTCATGTCACCCTGTCTCCACATGTCCCCGTGGTGTCACGGTGTGTCCCCACGTGTCCCTGCATGTCCCCCATGCTTGGTGTCATGGTGTCCCCCGGTGTCCCTATGTGTCCCTGCATGTCCCCTGTTCCCGGTGTCACAGCGTCCCCAGTGTCCCCGCATGTCCCTGCATGTCCCTCATGTCACAGTGTCCCTGTGTCCCCACATGTCCCCGCGTGTCTCCGCGTGTTCCCCGTGCCCAGTGTGACGCTGTCCCCCGTGTCCCCAGCTGTCCGAGGGGGTGGACAGGTACATCTCCAAGTTCGAGCTGGATCAGGGAACGGAGCGGAGCAACGTCATCATTTACCTGGACAAGGTGGGGACACGGAGGGGACACTGGGGTAGGAACTGGGAGGTGGGGAAAGGGATGGGGACAGGGACAGGACAGGGATGGGGACAGGGACAAGATGGGACAGGGATAGGACAGGACATGGACTGGATGGGGACAAGATGGGAGAGGAATGGGGACATGATGGGACAGGGATGGGACAGGGACCAAGATGGGACAGGGACCAGGAGGGAGTTGGGGACATGGGCAGGGACAGAAGGGGACAAGGATGGTGATGAAGGTGGGGACACAGAGGACATTGGGGACAGGAGGGACATGGGGACAGGGACAAGATGGGACAGGGATGTGAGAGGACAGGGATGGTGACAGGGACAGGATGGGACAGGGACCAGGAGGGAGTTGGGGACATGGGCAGGGACAGGAGGGGGGCAAGGATGGGATGGGGACAGACAGTGTTGGGGACAGAAGTGGGTGACACAGAAACAGTCTCAAGGTGGTGACGAGGACAGAGACAGCTCCAGGTGATGGGTGGGGACAGCACGGGGACATGGCTGGGGACAGGACCAGAGGGTTGGGGAGGTGCTTCACTGTCTGAGGGCCACCCCCACGTCCCCGTGTCCCCGCACTGTCCCCAGGTGTCTCACAAGGCCCAGGAGTGCTTCGCCTTCAAGGCCCACCAGAGGTTCCAGGTGGGGCTGATCCAGCCCGCGGCTGTCAGCGTCTACAGCTACTACAGCATCGGTGTGTCAGCCGGGTCACCTGGGTCACCCTTGTCACCTGGATCACCCTGGGGTCCCCTGGGTCATCCTCGGGTCCCCTCCACCCCCACACCCTCTGAAGTCCCCTCCATGTCCCCTCCTGTGCTTTCGTCCCACTGATCTCCTCGCTCTGTGTCCCCTCTCATCCCCCGCTAAGCGTCCCCACCCCAATGTCACCACCCTGTCCCCACACCTCCTGCTGGGCCCCGGTTGATGTCCCCTGCTGTCCCCCCATGTCCCCTGATGTCCCAGATGTCCCCGTGTCCCCACAGATGATCGCTGCACCCGGTTCTACCACCCGGACAAGGAGGGAGGGAAACTGAACAAGATCTGCCAGGGGGACGTTTGTCGCTGTGCCGAAGGTGACGCTGGGGACACAGGGACACGGGGGGTGGGATGGGATGACAGCACTGGCAGGGTGGGACACTCCATGGCCATGAGGGGCCATGTCATGGCCATGATGGAACACCTTGATGTGGTGGGACACTTGATGGCCATGATGGAAACGTGTCCCCACCACAATGGTGACATGTCCCTGCCATGGTGGGACACGTCACGGTCATGATGGGGACATGTCACGGCCAGGATGAGACAAGTCACAGCCATGGTGGGACACAATGGCAAGATGTCACATGTCATGACCGTGATGGGGACATGTCCCTGCCGTGGTGGGACACGTCATGGTCATGATGGGGACATGTCCCTGCCACAATGGGACACATCATGCCCGTGGTGGGGACACGTCATTGATGAGATGTCACGTGTCATGACTGCGATGGGGACACATCCCTGCCGGACCTGACCTTGTCATGGCTGGGTCCCCATGATGTCCCCATGATGTCCCCGTGTCCCCACAGAGAGCTGCTTCAAGCGGCAGGAGCAGCACGAGGCCATCACCGTCAACCAACGCATCCAGCTCGCCTGCGAGCCTGGAGTGGACTTTGGTGGGACATGGGGACTGTGGGGACAGCAGGGACAATGGGGGCGATGGCAGTGCTGGGGGATACTGGGGACATTGGGGACATTGGGGGATTGGGGATATTGGGGACATTGGGGTCACGGGGAACATCAGGGACAGCGGGGGCATTGGGGACAATGGGGACATTGGGGGTTGGGGACATTGGAGACTGGAAACATTGGGAACAATGGGGGATTGGGGACACGAGGACAATGGGGACACTGGGGACATTGGGGACATCAAGGACATTTGGGATATTGAGGACATTGGGGGTTGGGGACATTGGAGACTGGAAACATTGGGGACAATGGGGGATTGGGGACACAAGGACAACAGGGACACTGGGGATACTGGGGACATCAAGGTCATTTGGGATATTGGGGACACTGGGGGTTGGGGACATTGGAGACTGGAAACATTGGGGACATCGGGGGCATTGGGGACAATGGAGACATCAAGGACACTGGGGACATTTGGGACAATGGGGGATTGGGGACACTGGGGACAGTGGGGACATTGGGGACATCAAGGACATTGGGAACATTGGGAATGCTGGGGAACATTGCAGGGATTGAGGGCACTGGGGACATTGGGGACATTGGGTCATGGTGGGTGGAGCTGGGGACAGAAAGGCTGTGGGTGGGGACATCGGGGACATCAAAGGGGCAAGGAGGGACGCAAGGGGGCCACCCCAGCGGGGATGACAGCGCTGTCCCCGTGTCCCCTGGCAGTGTACAAGGTGAAGCTGGTGGACCGCGAGGAGACCCCGTCCCACGACAATTACGTCATGAAGGTCCTGTCGGTCATCAAGATGGGTACGGCCACCGCGAGCAGGGGGCAAGGCCACCTCGGGGAGGGGGGGGACAAGGCCACCAAAGAGGGTGAAAAAGCCACCCCGGGGTCACCTCAGGAGGGACAAGGAAACCATGGGGGGAACAAGGCCACCATGGGGGAGGAAAAGGCCACTCTAGGAGGGGCACAAGGCCACCTTGGGGGACAAGGAAACCGTGGGGGGGACAAAGGAACTGTTGGGGGACAAGGCCACCCTGAGAGGGACAAGGACATCGTGGGGGGACAAGGTCACCTCAAGAGGGGGACATGGCCACTTCAGGGAGACACGGCCACCCTTGGAGGGACACAGTCACTCTGGGGGGGAAAAGGCCACCAAGGGGGGGACAAGGCCACCACAGGGCAGGTGTGACAAGGTCACCAAGGGGGAGAAACGGCCACCTGCGGGGGGACGAGGCCACCCCGTGGAGGGACACGGTGAGGGTCATCTGGGGCTGGGGACACGCAGGTGGGAGTTGAAGTCACTCAAGGGTTTTGGGGACACCCGGGTGGGTTAGAGACACACAAGGGGGCTGACGTCACCAAGGTGGGGTTGGTGTCACCCAAGGGAGTTTGGGGTTACCCTGGTGGGGGTTGGGGACACCCAAATGAGTTGATGTCACCCAGGTGGGGTCGGTGCCACCCAGGTGCATTGGGGACCCCCGAAGCTGCTGGCAAGGCCAGAGGGACCTGGTCCCACCCACAGCTGGTGCCAGCAGGGGGTGGGGCCACCACAGCTGCCCGGTTTGGGGGGGTGGAGGTGACACGGTGACACGGTGACACGGTGACCAGGCACGGACGAGGACCCCGCCGGCAGCAGCAGGACATTCGTGAGCCACCAGCAGTGCAGGGACAGCCTGAACCTGCGCAAGGGACAGGACTACCTGGTCTGGGGACAGGCCAGCGACCTCTGGGTCACCGGCAGACAGTAGGGACACTGGGGGGACACTGGGGGGACACGGGAGGGACATGGAAGGGACACGGGAGGCCATGGGGGGACACAGGGACACGTGTGGGGGATGTGGAAGGGGCCTGTGGGGACAGGGAGGGACACTGGGACAGGGGCAGAGGGGACAGGGGGACACTGGGGTGGGGAGAGGGGACGGGGAGACAAAGGGACAGGGGAGAGGGGACGGGGGGATGTGGGAACATGGGGATGTGAGGGACATGGGGATGGGGAGGGCACAGGGACAGGAGAGAGGGGATGGAGGGACACGGGGACAAGGCGGGGGATATGGGGACAGGGGAGAGGGGGACACAGGGACAGGGGAGACATGGAGACAGGGAGGGACGGGGGACAGGGGGACACAGGGAGCAGAGGGAGAAGGTGAGGACAGCAAGAGGACACAGGGGACACTGCCCCATTGTCCCCATTGTCCCCATAGATCCCCATTGTCCCCATTGTCCCCATAGATCCCCATTGTCCCCATTGTCCCCACTGTCCCCTACATCCCCATTGCTCCCCACTGTCCCCATTGTCCCCACTGTCCCCTATATCCCTGTTGTCCCCACTGCCCCCATTGTCCCCATTGCCCCCATTGTCCCCACTGTCCCCATTGTCCCCATTGTCCCCGTTGCCCCCCATTGCCCCCATTGTTCCCACTGTCCCCACTGTCCCCGTTGTCCCCACTGTCCCCCAATATCCCCATTGCCCCACTGCCCCCATTGTCCCCACTGTCCCCGTTGCCCCCCATTGCCCCCATTGTTCCCACTGTCCCCACTGTCCCCGTTGTCCCCACTGTCCCCTATATCCCCATTGTCCCCACTGCCCCCATTGTCCCCATATATCCTCATTGCCCCCATTGCCCCCATTGCCCTCAATTGTCCCCGTTGTCCCCATTGTCCCCTATATCCCCATTGTCCCCGTTGTTCCCACCATCCCCCATGTCTCTTTATCCCCACTGTCCCCTATATCCCCACTGTCCCCTATATCCCCACTGTCCCCATTGTCCCCACTGTCCCCGTTGTCCCCACTGTCCCCATTGTCCCCATTGTCCCCGTTGTTCCCACCATCCCCCATGTCTCTTTATCCCCACTGTCCCCTATATCCCCACTGTCCCCTATATCCCCACTGTCCCCATTGTCCCCACTGTCCCCGTTGTCCCCACTGTCCCCATTGTCCCCATTGTCCCCGTTGTTCCCACCATCCCCCATGTCTCTATATCCCCACGGTCCCCATTGTCCCCATTGCCCCCCATTGTCCCCACTGCCTCCCTTGCCCCTGCTGTCTCCTGTTGTCCCCATAGTCCCCAACATTCCCCTATATCCCCCACTGTCCCCACTGCCCCTCTTGCCCTCGCTGTCCCCCGTGTCCCCATCGCTGTCCCCCGTGTCCTCATCACTGTCCCCTGTGTCCCCATCACTGTCCCCTGTGTCCCCAGCTTCTCGTACCTGATCGGGAAGGACACGTGGCTCGAGGAGTGGCCCTCGGAGGAGTCGTGCCAGGACCCCGCCCTGCAGGGACGCTGCCAGGACTTTGTCGAGTTCTCCGAGGCCATGACCCTCTTCGGGTGTCCCAGCTGAGTCCCCACCCCGCCCCCGGGTTGTCACCAACCCTCGGGTGTCACCAACCCTCGGGTGTCGCCAACCCTTTTGGTCACCTTTTGTCCCCTCCTCCCTCCCCTTTATTTTTTTGTTAAAAAAGTCATTTCTGAGCACCTGGCTCAGGGTGTCTGTGGAGGGGGATATGTGGGAGGTGGCGGGGACCCCAGAGGACAGAAGAAGGTGGTGGGGACATCAACTGGGTCATGGGGACACCAGCGGGGACAGTGGGTGGTGGGGACACCACAGAGGACATGGAGACACCAGAGGGGTCATGGGGACATGATAAGGGACATGGGGACACCAGAAGGGGCAAGAGGGTGGTGGGGACCCCATAGGGTTGATGGAGTCATGGGGACACCAGAGGGGTGGCAGGGACACCACGGAGGGACATGGGGACACCATGGGGGACAGGGGGACACCACTGGGGCCATGGGGACACCAAAGGGGACATGGGGCCACCAGAGGGGGCGAGAGGGTGGTGGGGACTCCATAGAGGACACGGGGGACACAATAAGGGACATGGGGACACCGGAGGGGACAAGAGGGTGATGGTGACTCCATAGGGGTTGATGGAGTCATCGGGACATCGTAGGGAACATGGGGACAGCAGAAGGGCCACAGGGACATCATGAAGGGACATGGGGACACCATAGGGGGTGTGGGGACACCATAGGGGACATAGAGGGTTTATAAGGGACAAGGGGGTGGTGGGGGGGCTCCCTAGGGGTTGGTTGGGTCATGGGGACACCAGAGGGGACATGGGAGACCATGGGGGACACTAGGATGTGTGTCACCACCAGGACTCTGTAGGGGCTGGTGTGGTCATGGGGACACTGTAGGGGACAGGGGGACTTTGTAGGGGACAAGAGGGTTCTGGGGGCTCCACCAGGGTTTTGGGGTCATGGAGACACTGTAGGGGGACTCAAGGGGACACCGTAAGAGACATCAGGATCCAGGGGGTCTGGACATGGTGACCCAGGGTGGACAAGGAGGGGTCCAGGTGTCTGGACATGGTGACCCAGGTGGTCCAGGAGGGGTCCAGCTGGCTGGACATGGTGACCCAGGGTGGTCAAGGAGGGGTCCAGGTGTCTGGACATGGTGACCCAGGTGGTCCAGGAGGGGTCCAGCTGGCTGGACATGGTGACCCAGGGTGGTCAAGGAGGGGTCCAGGGGGTCTGGACATGGCGACCCAGGTGGTCCAGGAGGGGTCCAGCTGGCTGGACATGGCGACCCAGGGTGGACAAGGAGGGGTACAGCTGGCTGGACATGGTGACCCAGGTGGTCCAGGAGGGGCCCAGGAGGTCTGGACATGGTGACCCAGGGTGGTCAAGGAGGGATCCAGGGGGTCCAGGAGGGGTCCAGGTGTCCCGGTTCTTTCAGGGGTCTTTCAAGGAGGGACCTGGATTTTGGTCAAAGAGGGGACCCAGATGTCCAGGTTCAGGGGGGACCACGTGTCCTGGTCCAGGAGGACCCAGATGTCCAAGTGCTACCAGGAGTCCAGGAGGTGACCCAGGTGTCCAGGACCTGTTGGGGGTCTCAGGGGGGACCCAGGTGTTGGGGTTCTACCAAGGGTTTGGAGTTGACCCAGGTCCAGCAGGGATCAAGGTGTCTGAGTCCTACCAAGTGTCCAGGAAGGGACACACGTGTCCAGGGCCAGGTGGACCCAGGTGTCCAGGTCCTACCAGGGGTCCAGGGGAGACTCAGGTGCTGAGATCCAGGAGGTGACCCAGGTGTCCAGGGCCAGGTGGAACCAGGTGTCCAGGACCTGTCAGGGGTCTCAGGGTGGACCCAGGTGTCCAGATCCAGGGAGGACCAAGTGGCCAGGTCCTACCAGGGGTCCTGGAGGGGACCCAGGACCTGTTTGGGATCTCAGGAGGTGACCCAGGTGTCCGGGTCCTACCAGGGGTCCTGGAGGTGACCCAGGACCTGTTTGGGGTCTCAGGGGGTGACCCAGGTGTCCGGGTCCTACCAGGGGTCTCGGGGGGGGACTCAGGTGCTGAGATCCAGGAGGTGACCCAGGCGTCCATGTCCTACCAAGGGTCCAGGTGGGCCCCAGATGTCCAGGTCCTACCAGGGCTCCAGGAGCTCACCCAGGACCTGCCAGGGGTCTCCGTGGGGACCCAGGTGTCCATGACCTACTGGGGGGGTGGGGGGGGCTCTCAGGGAGGACTCTCCCCACCCCCCCCGTCCCAGCAGTGTCCCCTGGTGTCCCCCCCACCCGTGTCGTGACCCCCCCTCTGGTGTCCCTGCCAATGTCGCAAGCCCCGAGGTGGCCCCTCGCCAGCGCCTTCCCCGAAATGAGGAAGGACCGGGCATCTGGGCAGCCCCTCCCCCACCCCTCGGGGGGGTCGGGGGGTCGGGGGTCGGGGGGCTCCCAACCCCTCCCCAGGGACACCCAAGGCTGCGGGACCCCCCCAGCGGGTGCCACCCCCCCCCCCCGGCACAGGGGGTCTTGGGGGTCCCAGGGGTGTCACCCCCACCCCCACCCAAGGGGCCGCAGGTGGCCGCAGCCCCTCCCCCCACCCATGGGTGGGCCCAGGGCTCGGGTTACCCATTAACCAGCGGGGCCACCATAAAGGGACCCCCTGGCCACTGTCCCTGTTCCCTCTCCCCCCACCCTGCAGCCATGGGAGCCCCGGCGCTGCCCCTCCTCCTCCTCCTCCTCGGCCTCCTGGTGCTGCTCGGGACCCCCGCCCACGCCCAGCTGTGAGCGATTTGGGACCACCCCCACCCATGGGACCCCCTCTTTTAACCCCCCCGGGATCTCCCCTGGGGTTCCCCCATCAAATCCTCTTTGTTGGGACCATCCCAACCTCAGGATTTCCCCCCCAAAATCCCCCCAACCCCGCATGGGACCCCCACCCCCACCCCAGCCCGGATCCCCCATATCCAGGAGCCCCCCAAAAACCCCCCAGGGACCCCCAGCCCCAAATGGGACCTCCCTGTCCAGGCCCCCCCTGGGTGGGTTCTGGGGTGTAATGGGGGATTTGGGATATAATGTGGGATTTGGGGTGTAATGAAGGATACTGGGGTGTAATGGGGGATACTGGGGTGTAATGGGGGATACTGGGGGGGCAGTGAGGGATACTGGGGTGTAATGGGGGATTTGAGGTTGTTTCAGGCCCATGGGGCAGGCTGGGGGGGTTCATGGGGTCCGACAAGATGCCCAGGGCATTGCGGGGACAGATTTTGGGGTTTCTGGATCCTGTGAGGTCCCCAAGGTGCTGTGGGGACAGATTTTGGGGTCCCCAGGGCTTTGTAAGGTCCCCAGGGTGCTGTGGGGACAGATTTTGGGGTCTTCAGGGCAATGTGAAGTCCCCAGGGTGCTGTGGGGACAGATTTTGGGGTTTCTGGGAGCTGTGACACCCCAGGGCTTTGTGAGGTTCCCAGGGTGCTGTGGGGACAGATTTTGGGGTTTCTGGGTGCTGTGAGGTCCCCAGGGTGTTGTGGGGACAGATTTTGGGGTTTCTGGGTGCTGTGAGGTCCCCAAGGTGATATAGGGACAGATTTTGGAGTTTCTGGGTCCTGTGACGCCCCAGGGCTCTGTGAGGTCCCTGAGGCACTGTGGGGACAGATTTTGGGGTCCCCAGGACTTTGTGAGGTCCCCAGGGTGCTGTGGGGACAGATTTTGGGGTCCCCAGGGCTTTGTGAGGTCCCGAGGGTGCTGTGGGGAGAGATTTTGGGGTTTCTGGGTGCTGTGACACCCCCAGAGCCCCACGACAGCCCCACGGTGTCCCCAGGGTGACAATGGTGACCCCAGCCGTGCTGCGGCTGGAGACGGACGAGCGCGTGGTGCTGGAGGCCCCCGGACTGACCGCGGCCACCGAGGCCTCGCTCATGGTCCAGGACTTCCCTCAGAAGCGCCAGGTCCTGTTCCAGGTCCGGGTGCCCCTGAGCCCGGCCGAGGGCATGATGGCCACTGCCACCATCAAGGTACGGTGTCCCCACCCCGCATGGTGGTCACTGCCACCACCCCGTGGTCACTGCCCCGGGTCATTGTCCCAGCGGTCACTGCCCAGGAGGGGAAACTGAGGCTGAACCCTGAACCTGGGGTGGAGAATGTCCGGGGGGTGGGGGACACGGGGGGCTGGTCACTTCTGGGGTCCATGGGGCCGGTCACTCCTGGGGTCCATAGGGGTGGTCACCCCTGGGGGCCATGGGGATGGTCACACCATGTCAATGGGGGCGGTCACTCCTGCGGTCCTTGGGGGTGGTCACTCCTGGGCTCCACGGGGATGGTCACACAACGTCAAGGGGGGTGGTCGCCCCTGGGGTTCTTGGGGATGGTCACTCCTGGGGGCCTTGGGGATGGTCATTCCTGGGGTCCATAGGGGTGGTCACTCCTGGGGTCCCTGGGGATGGTCACCCCTGGGGTCACACCATGTCAAGGGGGGTGGTCACTCCTGGGGTCCCTGGGGATGGTCACCCCTGGGGTCACACCATGTCAAGGGGGATGGTCACTCCTGGGGTCCATGGGGATGGTCACCCCTGGGGTCACACCATGTCAAGGGGGATGGTCACTTCTGGGGTCCATAGGGGTGGTCACTCCTGGGGTCCATGGGGACGATCACATCATGTCAAGGGGGATGGTCACCCCTGGCGTCCTTGGGGACGGTCACTCCTGGGGTCTTTGGGGGTGGTCACACCATTTTGAGGGTGGTGACCACCCCCTGGGTCCGTGGGGGCCGTCACACCATGTCAAGAGGGATGGTCACTCCTGGGGTCCTTGGGGATGGTGACCCTGGAGTCCTTGGGGACTGTCCCCAGCGTCCTCAACCCTGGGCACAGCTGTCACCTGGTGTCCCCTGTCCCTGTTGTGCTGCTGCCACGCAGTGTCTCCTGTCCCTGTGGCACAGATGTCACCTGGTGTCCCCTGTCCTGTCCCTGTGGCATGGGTGTCACCCAATGTCCCCTGTCCTTGTGGTGTGGGTGTCTCCCGGTGTCCCCTGTCCCCACGGGTGTCACCAACGTCCCCTGTCCTCACAGGTGTCCCCAGTGTCCCCTGTCCCCGCAGGTGTCCCCAACATCCCCTGTCCCCAGTGTCCCCAGTCCCTGTGGATGTCCCCAACATACCCTGTCCCCACAGGTGTCCCCAACATCCCCAGTCCCCACAGGTGTCCCCAGTGTCCCCAGTCCCCGTGGATGTCCCCAGCGTCCCCTGTCCCTGCAGGTGTCCCCAGTGTCCCCAGTGTCCCCTGTCCCCACAGGTGTCCCCAGTGTCCCCTGTCCCCGTGGATGTCCCCAGTGTCCCCTGTCCCCGCAGGTGTCCCCAGTGTCCCCTGTCCCCGTGGATGTCCCCAACGTCCCCTGTCCCCGCAGGTGTCGGCCAAGGCGCTGCCACAGGCACAGGGGAAGCAGTTTGTGACGGTGACAGCGCGGGTGGGCACGGTGACACTGGAGAAGGTGCTGCTGGTGTCCCTGCAGAGCGGCCACATCTTCGTGCAGACCGACAAACCCATCTACACCCCCGGCGCCACCGGTGAGACACAGGGGACACCTGAGGACACCTCGGGGGGATGGCGACACTGTGGGGGGCTGGGGACATCTCCCTGTCACACCTCGGAGGGGGCTGAGGACACCTCAGGGGGCTGGGGACACCTCAGGGGGCTGGGGACATCTCCCTGTCACACCTCAGAGGGGGCTGGGGACACCTCAGGGGGTGAGGACACTGCAGGGGGTTGGGGACACCTTGGAGTGCCGGTGTCACCTTGCAGTGCAAGACCCCAGCACCCATTTGGGGACCTCCCCATGATGTCCCCAGGGGGACCCACTGTCCCCATCCTGTCGCCACCCACCTTGTCCCCCGTGTCCCCTCCCATTGCCGAGTGTCCCCTCACTGTCCCCTCTCACCTTGTCCCCCCTGTCCCCACCTCGTCCTTGTCCCCTCTCACCTTGTCCCCTGTGTCCCCTCCCAGTGCCCCATGTCCACTCCCAGTGCTGGATATCCCCATCCTTGTGGTCACCTTGTCCCCCATGTCCCCTCCCTGTCCCCTGTGTCCCCTCATGGTCCCCATTCACCTTGTCCCCTGTGTCTCGTCCCAATGCTGGGTGTCCCCACCTTGTCCTTGTCCCCTCTCACCTTGTCCCCTGTGTCCCCTCCCAGTGCCCCATGTCCCCACCCTGTCCTTGTCTCTTGTGTCCCCTCCCAGTGCCCCATGTCCCCACCCTGTCCTCATCCCCTCTCACCTTGTCCCTTTTGTCCCCTCCCAGTCCTCTGCCGCCTCTTCACCGTGGACCACCTCATGCAGCCGGTGGCCAAGACGGTCATCGTGGAGGTCAAGGTGGGTGCCCTTGGGTGACACAGGGGTGACGCAAGGGGGGTAACACGGTGCCACCTGAGCCATCGTCCCCACCCTCCGCGTGTCCCCTCAGACGCCCGACAACGTCATCATCAAACAAGTCCCGGTGTCTTCCCCGATGAAAACCGGGATCATGTCCCTCAACCACAATCTGCCTGAGGTTGTCAGGTGGGTGTCACCTCCCTCCGCGGTGGTCCGGGGACACCCCTGGCGCTGTCCCCTCACTGTCTCCTCACTGTCCCCTCTTCCAGCCTGGGCATGTGGACGATTTCGGCCAAATTCGAGGATTCTCCGGATCAGGTTTTCAGCACCCAATTCGAGGTCAAGGAATACGGTGGGTGCAGGGTGGGGGCAGGGGGGACCCTGGGGACTGTCCCCAAGGGGCGCCGGTGTCACCGATGTCGTCCCTGCAGTGCTGCCGAGCTTTGAGGTGTCCCTGGAGCCCGAGGAGAAGTTCCTGTACATCGACCGCCAGCAGGATTTCCGGGTGTCCATCCTGGCCAGGTGACCCCAAGACCGTCCCCTCTGGGGTCACACCCATGTGGAGATGGGGTGGGGGGACAGGGGACAGCTCTGCTCTGCTGCTGTCCACGGGGACAGGCTGGAGGGTGAGGGGGACACAGGGTGGCGTGGTGGAGGTGGTAGGGCATGATGGGATGGTGTGGGACACGGGACAGGGATGGCAGGATGGGGACATGGGACAATGGGGTGACAGCTCAGTGTGGGGGCGAGGTTGGCAGTGGGGACGCAGGAGCGCGGTGACGTTGGTGGTGGCAGTGGCAGGGATGGGATGACAGGGATTGGTAGGATGGGGACATGGGACAATGGGATGACAGCGTGGTGTGGGGACAGGGGTGGCAGTATAGGGAGGTGCTGGGGACATGGTGGCATGGTCACACGGTGCTGTCCCCAGGTACCTGTATGGGAAGCGCGTGGAGGGGACGGCCTTTGTCCTCTTCGGGGTCATGGTGGACGACGAGAGGAAGAGCATCCCCCAGTCCCTGCGGCGCGTGGCGGTGAGCCTGGCACTGTCCCCCGCCCTGTCCCCAACCCTGCCACTGTCCCTGTCCTGGTGAGCCTGCCATTGTCCCTGTCCCCAACCTTGTCCCCATCAGTGTCCTTTTCCCTGTCCCTGTCCCCATCCCTGTCACAGGCTGAGCTCTCCTGTCCCCATCCTCTGTCCCCATTTCCATGGGCCCTGTCCCGTCCCCTGTCCCTTCCTGAGCTCTGCCATCGCCTGTCCCCACCCTTGTCCCCATTCTCATCCCTGTCCCCACCCTGTCCCTGGTGGCCACAGGTGCAGGATGGGGATGCTGAGGCCGTGCTGTCCCCATGCCTGTCCCAACCCTGTCCCCAGGTCCAGGATTGTGACACCGAGGCTGTGCTGTCCCCCTGTTGTCCCCATGCCTGTCCCAACCCTGTCCCCAGGTCCAGGACGGTGACACCGAGGCCGTGCTGTCCCCATCCCTGTCCCAACCCTGTCCTCAGGTCCAGGATGGTGACACTGAGGCCGTGCTGTCCCCCTGCTGTCCCCAACCTTGTCCCAACCCTGTCCCAACCCTGTCCCCAGGTCCAGGATGGTGACGCTGAGGCCGTGCTGTCCCCCTGCTGTCCCCAACCTTGTCCCAACCCTGTCCCCAGGTCCAGGATGGTGACACCGAGGCCGTGCTGTCCCCCTGCTGTCCCCATCCCTGTCCCAACCCTGTCCCTGTCCCCAGGTCCAGGACGGTGACACCGAGGCCGTGCTGTCCCCCTGCTGTCCCCATCCCTGTCCCAACCCTGTCTCCCTGTCCCCAGGTCCAGGACGGTGACGCCGAGGCCGTGCTGTCCATGGCCCACCTGCGCGAGCGTTTCCCCAACCCCCAGGAGCTCGTGGGACACTCCCTCTACGTCACCGTCACTGTCATCACCGAGTCAGGTCTGCGCGGGGACACGGGGGGACAGGGACAGTGGGGGGACGCGGGGGACTGGCGGGACAGAGGGACAAAGTGGGGACAGCAGTGACGTGGGTCTGGAGATGTGTGGGGTTGGGACAGCAAGGATTGGGGCACATCTGGGATGGGGGGACAGGGAGCCCTGGCCCCAGGTGACATGGCCACTGCGGTGTCCCCACAGGTGGTGACATGGTGGAGGCCCAGGGGGACATGGGGGACGTGAGGAACTTGGGAGGACAGGGACAGTGGGGGGACAAAGAGGGGACAGCAGTGACGTGGGTCTGGGGTCGTGTGGGGTTGGAGACAGCAAGGATGGTGGGACATCTGAGGCCACCCGTGGGCTGTCCCTGGGCAGGGGACAGGGAGCTCTGGCCCCAGGTGACATGGTCACTGCAGTGTCCCCACAGGTCGTGACATGGTGGAGGCCCAGCACGGTGGCCCAGAGGGACATGGGGGACAGGGACAGTGAGGATGGCGGGACATCTGGGACAGGGGACAGGGTGGCGCTGGGTGCCACAGCCACTGCCATTGTCCCCACAGGAGGTGACATGGTGAAGGCCCAGCATGGCAGAGGGGGGGCATGGGGGACAAAGGGCACTGGGGGGACAGGGACAGCAAGGATGGGGGGACATTTGGGGCGAGGGACAAGGAGCCCTGGCCCCCGGTGACGCGGCCACTGCGGTGTCCCCACAGGCAGTGACATGGTGGAGGCCCAGCGCAGCGGCATCCGGATCGTGACGTCCCCCTACAGCATCCACTTCACCCACACCCCCAAGTACTTCAAGCCGGGGATGCCCTTTGACCTGACGGTTGGTGACATCTTGGGGACAGTGGTGGCCCAGGGTGGTGGCACAGGGCCCTTGGGGTGTCCTGGCTTGGGATGGGGACAGGGCACAACTGGGGTTGGAGGTGGAGGAGATTTGGGGACCAAAGTCAGCCCCTGGGTGATGTCCCTGTGTCACCTGAGAGGGGCTGGGGAGCGTGGACTGTCCCTGTGTCACTGGAATGGCCCTTTCCTGGTGCCAGTGTCCCCTCCCAGTGTCCCTTTCCCAGTGTCCCTTCCCAGTGCCACCACCCCTTCCCAGTGTCCCTTCCCAGTGTCCCTTCCCAGTGCCACCACCCCTTCCCAGTGTCCCTTCCCAGTGTCTTTTCCCAGTGCCAGTGTCCCTTCCCAGTGTCCCTTCCCACTGCCACCACCCCTTCCCACTGTCCCTTCCCAGTGCCAGTGTCAGTTCCCTGTGTCCCTTCTTGGTGTCACCACCCCTTCCCAGTGTCCCTTCCTGGTGTCCCTTCCTGGTGTCCCTTCCCAGTGCCACCACCCCTTCCCACTGTCCCTTCCCAGTGTCCCTTCCCAGTGCCAGTGTCACTTCCCTGTGTCCCTTCTTGGTATCACCACTCCTTCCCAGTGTCCCTTCCCAGTGCCAGTGTCACTTCCCAGTGTCCCTTCTTGGTGTCACCACCCCTTCCCAGTGTCCCTTCCTGGTGTCCCTTCCCACTGCCACCACCCCTTCCCAGTGTCCCTTCCCAGTGCCAGTGTCACTTCCCAGTGTCCCTTCCCAGTGCCACCACCCCTTCCCAGTGTCCCTTCCCAGTGCCAGTGTCACTTCCCTGTGTCCCTTCTTGGTTATCACCACTCCTTCCCAGTGTCCCTTCCTGGTGTCCCTTCCCAGTGCCAGTGTCCCTTCCCTGTGTCCCTTCCCAGTGCCACCACCCCTTCCCACTGTCCCTTCCCAGTGTCCCTTCCCAGTGCCAGTGTCACTTCCCAGTGTCCCTTCCCAGTGCCAGTGTCAGTTCCCAGTGTCCCTTCTTGGTGTCACCACCCCTTCCCAGTGTCCCTTCCTGGTGTCCCTTCCCAGTGTCCCTTCCCAGTGCCAGTGCCCCTTCCCAGTGCCCCTTCCCAGTGCCCCTTCCCAGTGCCACCACCCCTTCCCAGTGTCCCTTCCCAGTGCCAGTGTCACTTCCCAGTGTCCCTTCCCAGTGCCACCACCCCTTCCCAGTGTCCCTTTCCAGTGCCAGTGTCCCTTCCCAGTGTCCCTTCCCAGTGTCCCTTCCCAGTGCCACCACCCTTTCCCAGTGCCCTTTCCCAGTGCCCCTTCCCAGTGCCCTTCCCTCCCTCCATGTCCCCACGTAATGTCCCCGTGTCCCCCGGTGTCCCCTCCAGGTCTATGTCTCCAACCCTGACAAGTCCCCAGCCCCACGTGTCACCGTCCAGGCCGATGGCTTCCAGGGCCAGGTGTCCACCCAGCGCGATGGCACGGCCAGGCTGGTCCTCAACATGCCGGCCAACAAGGACAGCATCCCCATCACCGTGAGTGGGGACACCGGGGTGACACCGGAGTTGGGGTGGCCAAGGGGGTGGGGAAGTGACCTGGGGGTTGTGGTGGCTGAGATGTCTGGGGTGACCAATGGTTGTGCTCATCAAGGGCCAGGACAGCAGGATTGAGGGGCCAGGATGGGCTGGACATCCATGGTGGCCAAGGGTCATCCTGGTCACTCATCATTGGCCAAAAACCAGGATGGACAAGGTCATCCCGTGGTTGAGGTGACTGTGGTGGTCAAGATGTCCAGAGTGACCAAGGATGAGGATGTTTAAGATCAGGGTGACCATGGCAGCCAACACAACTGGTTGACCAAGACACAAGAGTGACCAAGGACTGGGGCTGTCCTGGTCACCATCAGCCAAGGACAAGGATGTGCAAGGTCAAGATGACCAGGATGGCCAACATAATAGGGTTGACCAAGACATGAGAGTGACCAAGGACCAGGAGTCAAAGAGACTGGTGGAGGTGTCCACCATAGTCACTTGTCCATGGTGGCCTGCGGCCAGGGTCAGCAGTGACCAGGAACTGGGATGGCCAAGGCCAGGGGGAAGGAGGCCAAAGCATTGAGGATGGCCAAGAGCCAAGGTTGGGGCGACCAAGGTTGGGGCGACCATGAGTGGCCAAGACATCCAAGATAGAGGATGGTCAGTTTGACCATGGAGATGGTCAGCAAGGACCAGGACACCAGGAAGGGACCGGGAGGCCATGACAGACAAGATCTCCACAGTTGTCAAGACCTTTATGGGTGGCCAAGACCTTTATGGATGGCCAAGACCTCTGTGGGGGGTCAAGACCTCTGTGGCGGCCAAAACTTCTATGATGGCCAAGATTTCTTCAGTGGCCAAGACCTCTTCAGTGACCAAGACCTTTACAGTGGCCAAACCCTTCATGGTGGCCAAGGCCTCTGCAGTGGCCAAGACCTCCAAGATGGCAAACACACCTCCATGCTGGCCAACACCTCTTCGGTGGCCAAAACCTTTATGGTGGCCAAGACCTCCATGATGGCCAAGACCTCCATGATGACCAACACACCTCCATGATGGCCAAGACCACTGTGGAGGCCAAGACCACTGTGGAGGCCAAGAGCTCTATGGAACCCCCATGGTGGCCAAGCCCTCCACGCTGACCCCACCCAGGCCCACGCCCCTCCCCGCTGACCGAGTGCCACCGTGTCCCCGTCACAGGTGCGGACAGCCCAGGCGGGGCTGCCCCCGGAGCGCCAGGCTTCACGGCAGATGACGGCCGAGGCCTATCGTAGCCAGGCCGGCTCGGGCAACTTCCTGCACCTGGCGGTGGCTGCCACCGAGCTGCAGCCCGGGGACAACCTGGCCGTGAACTTCCACCTCAAGACCAGCAACAACAACGTCCGCAACTCCGTCCCGTTCTTCACCTACCTGGTGGGTACCCGTGGCTGACCGGTGGTCCCAGAGCTTGACCACCTGGATGTCCAGGTGGCCACCAAGCTCGTTGTGTTTCTCGCAGATCATGAGCAAGGGCCGCATCCTCCGCGCCGGCCGGCAGCGGCACGAGGCCGGCCAGAGCCTGGTGACCATGACCCTGCCGGTGACGGCCGAGCTTATCCCCTCCTTCCGCATCGTGGCCTATTACTACGTCCTGCCCGGCGAGATTGTGGCCGACTCCGTCTGGGTGGACGTCAAGGACACCTGCATGGGCACTGTGAGTGTCCACTGCTGGCCTGGGGGGGTCAAGGGGTCATGGGGGCGTTGGATGGGCCTTGGTGGTGGCTGGGGTGGTCATTGAGGTGACCCTTCAGGGGTCTGGGAGGTGTTGGAAAGGTTTGGGGGGGCCCTTGAGGGATTTGGGGGCCCTTGGAAGGGCTTGGGGGTCCTTGAGGGGCTTGGGGATCCTTGAGGGATTTGGGGGGACATTGAGAGGCTTAGGAGGTCCTTGAGGGACCTTTGGAAGGGTTTGGAGGACATTAAGGGACTGGGGCGGGGGCTTTTGGGGGGACATTGAGGGCCTTGGGTGGCCCCTGGTGGGGATTTGGTGTCACTTGGGTGGTTTGGGACACTCCATGAAGAGCTTGGACATCTCCTGGGTTGCCCAGGTGGCCCTGGTGGCCCAGTGGTGACCCAGACCCCAAACCCACGGCCACCAACCGCCCCTGAAGGGCCAGACTTAAGGTCCCCCCTGCGGTGGGGGGGGACGAAAGTGGCTTTTGGGGACATCCTGGGGACGTCACCCCCCGTGTCTGTGGCAGCTGGTGGTGAAGGGGGCGACAGAAGGTGACAACCGCATCCACGAGCCGGGGACACCGATGAGGCTGCGCATCGAGGGGGACCACAAGGCCCATGTGGGGCTGGTGGCCGTGGACAAAGGGGTCTTCGTCCTCAGCAAGAAGAACAAGCTCACCCAGACCAGGGTGGGTGGCCCTGTCCCCGCTGTCCTCAAGGGGTGGTCATGACTGTCCTCACCATCCTTGGGTGGTGGTCATCACGGTTGTGCCTGTGCCCACTGTCCCCAGGAGGTGGCCATGGCCGTCATGGCTATCCCAGCATCTTTGGATGGTGGCCATCACAGTTATCCCTGTCCCCTGGTGGTGGCCATCATGGGTGTCCTCTCCCTGCTGTCCCCAAGGGGGAGTGGTCATCATGGCTGTCCCTGTCCCTGCTATCCCCTGGTGGTGGCCATCACAGCTGTCCCTGTCCCCGCTGTCCCCAAGTGGTGGCCATGGCTATCATGGCTGTCCCTGTCCCCGCTATCCCTGGCTGGTGGCCGTGGACAAGGGGGTCCTTGCCCTCAGCAAGAAGAGCAGACTCACCCAGACATGGGTAGGTGGCCCTGTCCCCAAGGGGTGGTGACCATCATGGCTGTCCCTGTCATCCCTGGGTGGTGGCAATGGCCATCATGGTTGTCCCCATCACCACTGTCTGTGGGTGGTGCCAGTGACCATCATGGCTGTCCCCATCATCCCTGGGTGCTGGCCATGGCTGTCACTGATGTCCTCATCCCCCGTGTCCCCAGGTGGTGGCCATCACACCTGTCCCCATCCCCACCATCCCCAGGTGGTGGCCATGGCCATCACAGTTGTCCCCAGTGTTCCTGGATAGTGGCAGTGGCCAGCCTGGTTGTCCCCATCCCTGCCATCCCTGGGTGGTGGCAGTGGCTGTCATGGCTGTCCCTGTCCCCACCATCCCTGGGTGGTGGCCATCATGGCTGTCCCTGTCTCCGCCATCCCTGGGTGGTGGCCATCATGGCTGTCCCTGTCCCCACCATCCCTGGATGGTGGCCATCATGGCTGTCCCTGTCTCCGCCATCCCTGGGTGGTGGCCATCATGGCTGTCCCTGTCCCCACCATCCCTGGATGGTGGCCATCATGGCTGTCCCTGTCTCCACCATCCCTGGGTGGTGGCCATCATGGCTGTCCCTGTCCCCATCATCCCTGTGTGGTGGCGGTGGCCATCACAGATGTCCCCACCATCCCTGGGTGGTGGCAGTGGCTGTTGGAACTGTCCTGTCACCCCTGGGTGGTGGCAGTGGCTGTCACAGCTGTCCCCTGTGGGCGCAGGTTTGGGACACGGTGGAGAGAAGTGACATCGGCTGCACCCCGGGCAGTGGCAGGGACAACGTCGGGGTCTTCTCGGACGCTGGCCTGAGCCTGGCCACCAGCGTCAAGGTCTCCACTCCCCAGCGGTCAGGTAGGACTGGCTGGCACAGCTGTGGTGGCATCTTGGGAACAGGGGGTGGTGGCACTTCGGGGTTGGAGGAGGTGACATTTTGGGGATGGAGGAGGTGACACCTTGAGGATGGGAGAGGTGACATCTCGGGGATGGAGGAAGTGTCACTTAGGGGATGGAGGAGGTGACATCTCAGGGATGGAGGAGGTGACACCTCAAGGATGGGAGAGGTGGCAGCTCAGGGATGGAGGAGGTGACATCGCAGGGATGGAGTAGGTGACACCTCGAGGACAGGAGAGGTGGCAGCTCAGGGATGGAGGAAGTGACATCTCAGGGATGTTGCACCTCAGGAGTGGGGGAGGTGACATTTGGGCATGGAGGAGGTGGCACTCAGGGAAGGAGGAGGTGACACTTCAAGGATGTGACGTCTCAGGGATGTGGCACCTTGGGGATGGGGAAGGTGACATCTTGGGGACAGGGGAGGTGACACTTCAGGGAGAGGGGAGGTGGCACTTACGGGATGGGACAGGTGACGCCTCAAGGATGTGACATTTCAAGGACAGGAAAATGTGACACCTCAGGGATGGGGGAGGTGACACCTCAAGGAGGTGACACCTCAGGGATGTGACACCTCGGGGAGGGGGGAGGTGACACCTCAGGGATGGGGGAAGTGACCTTGAACTTTGGGATGTGACACCTGCGTCGCTGTGTCCCCTCTGTCCCCAGAGCTCCAGTGTCCCCAGCCTGCCAAACGCAAGCGCCGCTCGCTGGCACTCGCCGAGTACAAGGGCACCAAGGGTAGGTGGCACTGGGGTGTCCCTTGTCCCCAGGAACACTGCGGGTGTCCCATGTCCCACTGCGGTGTCCTGTGTCCCTTGTCCCTGAGGGTGCCAAGGTGTCCCTTGTCCCTGGTGCCACCACAGCATCCCCTGGGTCCCAAAGGCCACCGGAGTGTCCCACGTCCCTGAGGAACAACAGTGTCCCATGTCCAGTCCATACCAATGTCCCGTATCCCAAAGGCCACTGGAGTGTCCCATGTCCCTGAGGGCCACCAGAGTTTCCCACATCCCCGAGGGCCACCAGAGTGTCCCATGTCCCAGTCAGTACTAATGTCCCATGTCCCAAAGGCCACCAGAGTTTCCCACATCCCCGAGGGCCACCAGAGTGTCCCATGTCCCAGTCAATACCAATGTCCCATGTCCCAAAGGCCACCGGAGTGTCCCACGTCCCTGAGGAACAACAGTGTCCCATGTCCAGTCCATACCAATGTCCCGTATCCCAAAGGCCACCAGAGTTTCCCACATCCCCGAGGGCCACCAGAGTGTCCCATGTCCCAGTCAATACCAATGTCCCATGTCCCTGAGGGCCACCAGAGTGTCCCATGTCCCAGTCAATGCCAATATCCCAGAGGCCACCAAGTTTCCCATGTCCCTGAGGGCCACCAGAGTGTCCCATATCCCAAAAACCACCAGTGTCCCATGTCACTGAGGGCCACCAGAGCATCCCATATCCCAAAGACCACCAAAGTATCCCATGCCCCAAAGACCACCAGAATGTCCCCCATCCCCAAGAGCCACCAGAGCGTCCCTTGTCCCAAACACCACCAGAGTGTCCCATATCCCAGAGAGCCACCAGCGTGTCCCACACCCCCGAGGTCCCCATGCCGGTGCCACCGGGGCCGGTCCCAACCCTGTCCCGGTGTGTCCGGCAGCGGCTGAGTACTCGGACAAGCTGGAGCGGAAGTGCTGCGAGGACGGGATGAGGGACAACCCGATGGGACACAGCTGTGAGCAGAGGACCGAGTACATCCAGGAGGGCGAGTCCTGCGTCCGCGCCTTCCTCGACTGCTGCAGATACATCAAGGCCAAGCGGGACCAGCAGAAGCAGTCGCCCAGCACTGGGCTGGCCAGAAGCAAGTTTTGGGCCATGGGGGGTGGGAGAAGGTTGGGGGAGGTTGGGGTAACCTCAGGTGGAACTTGGGAGGGTCTTGGGTGGGGTTTGGGTGTTTCTTGGTGAAGGTCAGGTGAAGCTTGGGTGTTCCTTGGACTTTCCTTGGACTTGGACTTTGCCTGGGGGAAGGTCAGGTGAAGCTCAGGCGTTCCTTGGGTGTTCCTCAGGTGGAGCTTGGGTGAGGTTAGGAGGGTCTTGGGTGGGTTTTGGGGGTTCCTTGGTGAAGGTCAGGTGAACCTTGGACATTCTTTGGGTGTTCCTTGGACTTTCCTTGGGTGTTCCTTGGGTGAAGGTCAGGTGAACCTCAAGAATTCTGTGGGTGGTTTTTGGGTGATGGTCAGGTGAACCTCAGGAATTCCTTGTGTGTTCCTCAGATGGAGCTTGGGTGAGGTTAGGAGGGTCTCGGGTGGGTTTTGGGTGTTCCTTGGTGAAGGTCAGGTGAAGTTGAGGCGTTTTCCTTGGGCAAAGCTTGGGTGAAGGTCAGATGTTCCTTGGGTGTTCCTTGGTCTTTCCTTGGGCGTTCCTCGGTCATTCCTTGGGTGTTCCCTTGGTCTTCTTTGGGTGAAGTTCAGGCATTCCCTGGGTGCTCTTTGGGTGAAGGTCAGGTGACCTTTGGGGGTTCCTTGTGCTGTCCTTGGACAACCCTTGGATGAACATTGGGCAACGCTTGGGTGGCGGTTGGGTGGCCTTGCTTGGGCAAGACCAGGGGTGGTGATGGGATGGCACTGGGGTGGCGCTGGGGTGATACCGGCTCCGCTCAGGGGTCGGAGGCTCGAGAAGGCCGATGTCACCACCCTCAGGCCAGGAGGACGACAGTCCGTTCTTGTCGGACAGCGACATCGTCTCGCGGAGCCTCTTCCCCGAGAGTTGGCTGTGGCAGGTGGAGCAGCTGACGGAGCCACCCAACGAGCTGGGGTGAGCCTGGACCCCTGGACCACTGGTCCCACAACCCTCCCACCCCACAGCCCAGCCTGGGCATGGTCACCCCCTCCCTGGCCAGCTCGGACATCTCTGGAGACCAGTTATGGTCACCCCAAATCCGGACAAAGGTCACTGCTGATCCCCTGGAGCTGCCTCAGGACCCCTTGATCCACTCAGGGGTCATCTCCAAGCTTCTGGTCCTTCTTGGGGGTCTGGGACATCTGTGGGGACAAGGGAAGTCTAACTGTGGGTTTGGGACATCTTTGGGTTCCAAGGACGTCCCACAGTGGGTCTGGAACATCTCTGGGGACAAGGGAAGTCCCATGGTGACACCCCCTGAGCCTGGCCTGGGGTGGGCCGTGACCCCCTTGGTCACTCCTGTCCTCTCCAGGGTCTCGGCCAAGACGCTGCCCGTGTACCTGAAGGACTCCATCACCACCTGGGAGGTCCTGGCCGTCAGCCTCTCCCCTTCCAAGGGTATGGGGTCATGGAGGATGAGGGAGTTTCTGGGGTCAAAGAAATCCCCCAAACCTTGGCGGAGGTCCCTGAGACCTGAAGGGTCCCCTAAAACCTGGAGGGGTTTGTTGGGATTTGAGGTATCTCCAAAATCTGAGGTGGGGATGCCCCAAAGTTTGGTGGCCGTCCTTGGGATTGGAGGGATCTCCTTGGGTCTTGAGGGATCCTCTAAACATTGGGTGGACCCCATAGGACTTGAGGGGTCCCCTAAATCTTGGGGGGATTCCATGCAACTTAAGGGATCCCCTAAATGTTGGGAGAATTCCTTGGGATTCAAGCGATCTCCTAAACCTTGGGAGGACTCAATGGGACTTGAGGAATCCCCTAAATCTTGGGAAGACTCCTTGGGACTGAAGGGATCTTCTAAGCTTTGGGAGGACCCTATAGGACTTGAGGGATCTCCTAAACTTTGGGAAGACTTGATGGGACTTGGGGGATCCTCTAAATCTTGGGAGAACTCCATGGGACTTGGGAGGACTCAGTGGGACTTGAGGGATCCCCTAAAGCTTGAGAGAATTCCTTGGGATTCAAGGAATCCCCTAAACCTTGGAAGGACTCAATGGGACTTGAGGAATCTTCTAAACCTTGGGAGAACTCCTTGCGACTTGAGGAATCCCCTAAATCTTGGGAGGACCCCATAGGATTTGAGGGATCTCCCAAACCTTGGAAGGACTCAATGGGACTTGAGGGATCCCCTAAACTTTAGGAAGACTCTCTGGGGCTTGAGGAACCTTCTAAACCTTGGGAGGACTCCATGGGACTTGAGGCATCTCCTAAACCTTAAGAGGATCCCACAGTTCTTGATGGATCCCCTAAACCTTGTGAGGACTCCCTGGGCTTCCACGGACCTCTGAAGGCCTCTGGGCTGCCCTGGGGACACGAGGTGTCCCCCAACCCCAAACCCACATGTCCCCAACCCCAGGGCTGTGCGTGGCCGACCCCTACGAGATCACGGTGATGAAGGACTTCTTCATTGACCTCCGCCTGCCCTACTCGGTGGTGAGGAACGAGCAGGTGGAGATCCGCGCCATCCTCTACAACTACTGGCTGCACGACATCACGGTCAGTTGGGGACATTTTCTGGGGACGCCGTGACCCTCCCTGGACCACAGGTGTGACCTCCCCCCCACTGTCCCCGTCCAGGTGCGCGTGGAGCTGATCTACAACCCCGACCTGTGCAGCCCCTCCACGGCCAAGCAGCGCTACCAGCAGGTGCTGCGCATGAAGGCCGAGTCCTCGCGCACTGTGTCCTTCGTCATCGTCCCCCTCAAGCTCGGCCTGCTGGACATCGAGGTCAAGGCGGCCGTCCGCAACCAGTACGTGGGCGATGGGGTCAAGAAGAAGCTCAGAGTCGTGGTGAGTGATGGTGGTGTCCCTGAGGTGTCCCCGGCACGGTGATGTCCCTGTGTCCTTCTTCAGTGTGGTGGGGAATGGTGCCACCTCTGGTCACCAGTGGTGTCCCCAAGGTGTAGGGCCAGTCCTGCTTCATATCTTCATCGATTTAGTGTTTTTATTTAATGTCTTTATTGATGACTTTATTATGAGTTAATATCTTTATTTAATATCTTTATTGATGATCTGGATGGGGGATTGAGTCCACCATCAGCGAATCTGCAGATGACACCGAGCTGGGAGCGAGTGTGGATCTGCTGGAGGGCAGGAGGGCTCTGCACAGGGACCAGGACAGGCTGGGGACAAGGGACAAACCCAACCATGGGAGGTTCAACAAGTCCGAGTGCCGGGTCCTGCACTTTGGCCACAACAACCCCTGCAGGGCCACAAGCTGGGGACAGAGTGGCTGGACAGCGGCCGGGCAGAGAGGGACCTGGGGGCACTGATGGACATCAGGCTGGACATGAGCCCAGGTGGCCAAGAAGGCCAATGGCACCTGGCCTGGATCAGGAATGGAGTGGCCATCAGGACCAGGGCAGGGATTGTCCCCCTGTACTCAGCACTGGTTGGGCCACACCTCGAGTGCTGTGTCCAGTTCTGGGCCCCCAATTTAGGATGGACATTGAGGGGCTGGAGAGTGGCCAGAGAAAGGCAACAAGGCTGGTGAGGGGCTTGGAGCATAAGTGCTCCAAGGTTGTTCATCCTGGAGAAGAGGAGGCTTGGGGGTGACCCCATCACTGTCCACCACTCCCTGGCAGGAGGGGGCAGCCAGGTGGGGGTCAATCTCTTGTCCTGGGTGACCAGTGACAGGACAAGAGGACACAGCCTTAAGCTATGCCAGGAGAGGTTTAGGCTGGACATTAGGAAGAGGTTCTTCACAGAAAGGGTGGTTGGACATTGGCAGGGGCTGCCCAGGGAGGTGGTGGAGTCCCCATCCCCGGAGGTGTTCAAGACTGGACATGGCACTCGGTGCCATGGTCAGGGTGACAAGGTGGTGATGGGTCACAGGTTGGACTCGATGATCTCAAAGGTCTTTTCCAACCTGGTTGATTCTGTAATTCTGGTTCATCCTGGGATGAAGGATTGTCCCCTCAGGATGGCCATGTGTGGCCTCCTGGGGCTGTCCCAGTGTGTCCACCTGAGCTGGGGGTGCTGGTTTATACTGGGAGGCCTTTCCCGGCCGGTCCAGAGGGGTTGGGAAGGGGAGGACCCCAAACCCAGCCCCACCTTCAGCACCGGACTCTGCCCTGGGCAGCCCGAGGGGATGCGGCTGGAGAAGACAGTGCAGATCGTCGAGCTGGACCCACAGAAGAAGGGAGTCAGTGAGTGACCGCGGCTGAGCTCGGCCCCATGGGGGAACTTGCCTGGGTCGGGGTCTGGGGGCACCTCAGGGACAAGGGAGGTCCCACTGTGAGGCTGGAACATCTCAGGGGATGGAGAAGGTACCCCCAAGAGCAGGTCTGGGACATCTTGAGGAACCAGGAAGTCCAACTGTGGGTCTGGGACATCTTAGGGGATGGAGGATGTACCCCCAAGAGCAAATTTGGGACATCTTGGAGGACAAGGGACACCCCACTGGGTCTGGGACATCTTGAGGGACCAGGGAAGGCCCACTGTGGGTTTGGGGCATCTTTGGGGCCAAGAGCCATCCCATCACCACAGAGCTGGGGCATTTCAAGGGAGAAGGGACATCCTGGTGTGACCCTGGAAGGTCTGGAGGGACAAGGGACACCCTGATGTGGGGCAGGGCTGGGTCACCTCAGAGTTGAGCACTGGGGGGGACACAGGGAGGATTTGGGGTCACCCACGTCCACCCCGTCCCACAGATGGGGTGCAGGAGGAGCGAGTGAAGGCCGCGGATCTCTCGGACATCGTCCCCAACACGGAGTCGGAGACCAAAGTCAGCATCCAAGGTGAGCGCCGGGGAGGGGACACCGGTGGGGACAACCCGGGAGGGGACAGGCGGGAGGGACATCCTCGGGTGTGACACGTCCCCTTGTGGCCCAGGCAACCCCGTGTCCATCATCGTGGAGAAGGCCATCGACGGGGCCAAGCTGAAGCACCTGATCGTGACCCCATCGGGCTGCGGGGAGCAGAACATGATCTCCCTGACACCCACGGTCATCGCTGTCCACTACCTGGACAACACCATGCAGTGGGAGAACTTCGGCATCGACCGCCGGGCCGAGGCCATCGAGCTGATCAGGAAAGGTGGGAGCAGCCCCAAAAGGGTGGGAATGTCCTCAAAAGGGTGGGAATGTCCCTCAGTGGCCGCTCTCGGGTCACAAAATGTCCCTATCTTCTGAGGTGGTGCAGGAGGTCGCCCCTCTGGAGACCTGGGTTGGGTGCCACCAGTTTGGGGTTTCTGGAGTTACTGGTTTGCACTGGGATGGGCTCCTGAGTGGGTTGGTGGCCCAAGGCTTCCTCAGCTTGGGTGGGTGCTCCTTGTGTTGACCAACAGTTAGAGGGCGTTGGTGGCCTGAGGGCACCTCCAGGTGTTCCTTCTCTTGGCCAATGGTTGGAGGGTGTTGGTGGCCTGAGGCCACCCCTGGACACCCCTCAGGTTGACCAACAGTTGGAGGACACTGGTGGTCTGAGGCCACCCCTGGACACTCCTTGTATTCACCAATGGGTTGGAGGACATTGGTGGCCTGAGGCCACCCCTGGCCACCCTTCACATTGACCAAGAGTTGGAGGACATTGGTGGCCTGAGGCCACTGCCGGCCACCGCCGGCCACCCCTCGCATTGACCAATGACTGGAGGACCTTGGTGGCCTGAAGCCACCCCCGGCCACCCCTTGCATTGACCAACGTCCATCTCCTCGCAGGTTACACCCAACAGTTGGCCTTCCGCAAGCCCGACAGCTCCTACGCCGCCTTCATCCAGCGCCCCTCCAGCACCTGGTGAGGTCCTGCTGCCACCGCCACCACCTGGCTCGGGTGACAGGCCCGGACGCGACGCTCAGGTTTCCCCGTCCCCAGGTTGACCGCCTACGTGGTCAAGGTGTTCGCCATGGCCCGCAAGCTGACGGACATCGAGCACAGCGAGATCTGCGGCCCCGTCAAGTGGCTCATCCTCAACAAGCAGAAGCCGGATGGAGTCTTCCAGGAGGACGCTCCCGTCATCCATAAGGAGATGTTGGTAGGGGGACACCTCAACCCTGTCACTGCTGGTGGCTGAAGGTTGGGAGGACCTCAGGTGGAGGTCAGGTGAAGAGTGGGAGGGTCTTGGGTGGGCTTTAGGTGTTCCTGGGGTGAAGGTCAGGTGAACCTCAGGAATTTCTTGGGTGTTCCTTGGGTGAAGTTTGGGTGGGTTTTGGGTATTCCTCGGCTGAAGGTCAGATGAACTTCGGGTGAAGTTGAGGTGTTTTCCTTGGGTGAAGCTTGGGTGAAGGTCAGATGGTCCTTGGGTGTTCCTTGGACTTTCCTGGGGTGAAGGTCAGGTGAAGCTCAGGAATTCCTTGGGTGTTCTCTGGGTGAAGTTCGGTTAGGTTTTGGGTGTTCCTTGGTGGAAAGTCAGGTGAACCTCAGGAATTCCTCGGGTGTTCCTTGGGGGTTCTTTGGGTATCCCTTGGGTGTTCCTTGCGTGAAGGTCAGGTGAAGGTCAGACATTCCTTGGGTGTCCCTTAGGGATTCTTTGGGTGTCCCTTGGGTGTCCCTTGGCCTGGTCAAGGACAGATTTTTGGAATGGGTTCCTGGGGCATGGCCGAGCATTGGGTGGGGCAGAACTCGCTGGGAAAACCCTGATCCCGAGGATTTTTCCCTCTTTTTTATCCCCCAGGGAGGCTACGTAGGCGCCGAGCCTGAGGTGTCCCTCACCGCCTTCGTCCTCATCGCCCTGGAGGAGGCACGGGACACCTGCAAGGACCACGTTAACGTGAGTGACCCCATGTCGGGGCAGGGACATTCCTGAGGTGCCAGGCCCTCATGGAAGCCACCTGAGATCCCAAATTTTCCGTCCTTTATTCCCAGAGCTTGGACGAGAGCATCAACAAAGCCGCCAACTTCCTGGCCCGGCGCTATGAGCAGCTGGCCCGGCCCTACACGGTGGCCCTGGCATCCTACGCGCTGGCCCTGGCCGGGAAGCTCAAGAGCGAGAAGGTCCTCATGAGGTTCTCCAAAGGTGATGCCTCAGTTGGGGCTGAAATTGGAGTGAAAGGAGGTGGTTTTGGGTCCTTATGAGATTTTGGGTCCTCATGAGGTTCTCCAAAGGTGACACCTCAAGAGGGGGTGGAAACTGGGGTCAGGGGAGGTGGTTTTGGGTTCTCATGAGGTTCTCCAGAATTGAAGTCTCACCTGGGGGTGGAAACTGTGGTCAGGGGAGGTGGGTTTGGGTCCTCCTGACATTCTCAAAGGTGACACCTTCACCTTGGGATCCAAAGGGTTGAAACTGGGGTCAGAAGAGGTGGTTTTGGGTTCTCATGAGGTTCTCCAGAAGTGGTTTTGGATCCCCCAGAGGAGACGCCTCACCCGGGGTTATAATTTGGGCTCGGGGTGAGGTGGCTGTGGGGTCCCTGGTGTCTGAGGGTGTCCCCGGTGTCGCTGCAGGCGGGGCCAGCTGGGAGGAGCGCAATGCCCGCACCTACAACATCGAGGGCACGTCCTACGCACTGCTGGCCCTGGTGCACATGAAGAAGTCGGAGCTGGCAGGGCCGGTGGTCCGGTGGCTCGCTCAGCAGAACTACTATGGAGGCGGCTACGGTTCCACCCAGGTGGGACATGGGACACCCCCAGCCACCCACGGGGACATCTCAGGGGCACCTGGTGGCCCTGGGGATGACAGGGATGGGGGTTGTGGTTTTGGGGACATCTCAGGGCATGGGGGTCACCTCAGGGGTGACCCTGGTGTTCCAAGGGCTGGCCCAGTACCATGCGGACACACAGCCAATGTCGCCAAGCCCTGGTGACACCGCTGACCCTCAGGCCACCAGGCCACCCAGGAGCCCTTGTGGGCACTCCAACTGGTGTCCCCAAGCCCTGGTGACCCCAGTGATTCCAGTGTCCACTCAGACGCCCTTGTGGGCTCTCCACCCATTGTCCCCAAGCCCTGGTGACCCTGCTGTCCCTTCAGGCCACCATCCTGGTGTTCCAAGCTCTGGCCCAGTACTAGGTGGACACACAGCTGGTGTCCCCAAGCCCTGGTGACCCCAGTGATTCCGGTGTCCACTCAGAAGCCCTTGTGGGCTCTCCACCCATTGTCCCCAAGCCCTGGTGACCCTGCTGTCCCTTCAGGCCACCATCCTGGTGTTCCAAGCGTTGGCCCAGTACCAGGTGGCCGCAGAGGCCCAGCAGCAGCTGGAGCTGGATGTGTCGGTGCTGCTGCCGCGCCGCGCCAGCCCCGTCAAGTACCGCATCGAGAACCGCAACGCACTGGTGGCACGCTCCACCGAGGTACCTGTCCCTGTCCCTGGCACTGGCACCTGGCACCTGCCATGTGTCACCTTCATGTCCCAGGATAATCCTGTCCCCTCATCGTGGCCTTGGTTGTTCGTGTCCCTTCTGTGTTCTGTCACCTCTGTGTCTTCTCAAGGCTTGGGATGTCCCAGGTTGAGCTTGTCCCCTGTGGCCTTGTCACCCTGTCACTGTCACCTCTGGGTCTCCTTATGTCCCAGGACACTCCTGTCCCCTTACCATGGCCTTGGTTGTTCTTGTCCCTTCCATGTTCCTTCGATGTCCGTTCCACGTTTTCTCTCCTCCGTGTCTTCTCAAGGCTTGGGATGTCCCAGGGTGACCTTGTCCCCTGCGGCTTTGTCACCCTGGCACCCTGGCACCTTTTCCCTGTCCCTTCTGGGTCTCCTCATGTCCTGGGACAATCCTGTCCCTTCACCATGGCCTTGGTTGTTCTTGTCCCTTCTGTGTTCTGTCACCTCTGTGTCTTCTCAAGGCTTGGGATGTCCCAGGATGACCTTGGCACCTGGCACCCTTGTCCCTGTCACCTGTCACCCTGTCACTTTTATGTCCCAGGATAATCCTGTATCTTCACCATGGCCTTGGTTGTCCTTGTCCCTTCCATGTCCTGTCCCCGCTGTGTCCTTGCAAGGCTTGGGATGTCCCAGGATGACCTTGTGCCATGTCACCCTGTCACCATGTCACCCTGTCACTCTGTCTCTGTCACCTCTGGGCCTCTTTGAGTCCCAGCACCATCCTGCCCCCTCACCATGGCCTTGGTTGTCCTTGTCCCTTCCATGTCCTGTCCCCTCTGTGTCCTTGCAAGGCTTGGGATGTCCCAGGATGACCTTGTCCCCTCCCTGGGATGTCCCTGTCACCTCCATGTCCCAGGCTGAGCTTGTCCCCTCCCTTGCTGTGACCTGCAATATCCCTGTCACCTCCTTGTCCTCCTGATCTTCATGTCCCCTCTGTGTCCTTCAACATCCCTGTCCCCTCTATCTCTGCAACGCTGTCACCCCCTCCATGTCCTGCCTGTCCCCGTCCCTTCTATGTCCCCTCCATGTCCCCACACACCCCTTCCTGTCCCTCCTGGGGACATCCCTGTCCCTTCCCAACGTCCCCTGTCCCCTCAGACCAAGCTGAACGAGGAATTCACGGTGAAGGCCGAGGGCGTGGGCAAGGGGACAATGACAGTGGTGACCGTGTACCACGCCAAGGTCCCCGAGAAGGACAACAAATGTGACAACTTCGACCTGAGTGTGAACGTGGAGGAGGTGAACATGGGTGAGTCCCCAACTGTCCCCTCCCTGTCCTCGCTGTGTCCCCCCGAGCCCCTCCCCGCCTCCCCTCTGTGCGCCCCGTCTCCTCTTCAATGTCCCCTTGTTGTCCCCACCCAGGCAAGGAAGAGGAGGATGTCATCAGGTCCGTCAAGATCACCATCTGCACCAGGTGGGGACACTGGGGATGGCGGGGATGGCAGGGACAGGGAGGGGACAGGGAGGGGAGTGGGAGGGAGGGACACTGGGGACAGAGAGGGGAATGGGGACACTGGGGACAAGGACATCAGGGGAAGGATGGGGACACTGGGAACGGGGAGGGGAATGGGGACACTGGGGACAGGGACATCAGGGTTAGGATGGGGACACTGGGGACAGGGAGGGGAATGGGGACACGGGGGACAGGGACATCAGGGAAAGGGTGGGGACGCTTGGAACAGGGAGGGGAATGGGGACATTGGGGACAGGGACATCAGGGAAAGGGTGGGGACACTGGGGACAGGGAGGGGAATGGGGACATTGGGGACAAGGAGATCAGGGGAAGGATGGGGACACTGGGGACAGGGAGGGGAATGGGGACATTGGGGACAGGGACATCAGGGTTAGGATGGGAACACTGGGGATGAGGAGGGGAATGGGGACACTGGGGACAAGGACATCAAGGAAAGGATGGGGACAGGGAGGGGAATGGGGACATTGGGGACAAGGACATCAAGGAAAGGGTGGGGACACTGGGGACAGGGAGGGGAATGAGGACATTGGGAACAGGGACATCAGGGTTAGGATGGGGACACTGGGGACAGGGAGGGGAATGGGGACATTGGGAACAGGGACATCAGGGTTAGGATGGGGACACTGGGGACAGCAGGGACAGCAAGGACTGGGGGGTGAATGGGGGGAGGGACACTGGGAACAGGGATGTCAGGGAAAGGATGGGGACACTGGGGACAGGAAGGGGAATGGGGACATTGGGGACAGTGATGTGAGGGAGAAGGATGGGGACATTGGGGACAAGGAGAGGAATGGGGACACGGGGATGTCAGGGAAAGGATGGGGACAACGGGGACACACAGGGCTCAGCCCCCACCTGGTCCCATGGGGACCCTTGGGAATGGGAACACTGGGGACACTGGGGTGGTTGGGGACAGGCGGGAGTGGCCTCAGCCCTGTCCCCACAGGTACCTGGACACCATGGATGCCACTATGTCCATCCTGGACGTGTCCATGCTCACGGGCTTCTCGCCGGATGTCCAGGACCTGAGGAGGGTCAGTGTGGGGACATGGGGACACCCAGGGGGACCTGGGGGAGACAGGGGACCCCACGTTTTTGTGCCGTTGTGTGTCACCATGTCCCCGCACTGCCACATGTCCCCACATCCCTGTTGTCCCTGGGTGTCCCCACATGTCCGGTGTCACCGTGTCCCCGTGTGTCCCCATGTCCTGATGCCATTCTGTGTCCCCACATGTCCCCACATGTCCCCACATGTCCTGCGTTCCTCATGTCACCCTGTCTCCACATGTCCCCGTGGTGTCACGGTGTGTCCCCACGTGTCCCTGCATGTCCCCCATGCTTGGTGTCATGGTGTCCCCCGGTGTCCCTATGTGTCCCTGCGTGTCCCCTGTTCCCGGTGTCACAGCGTCCCCAGTGTCCCCGCATGTCCCTGCATGTCCCTCATGTCACAGTGTCCCTGTGTCCCCACATGTCCCCGCGTGTCTCCGCGTGTTCCCCGTGCCCAGTGTGACGCTATCCCCCGTGTCCCCAGCTGTCCGAGGGGGTGGACAGGTACATCTCCAAGTTCGAGCTGGATCAGGGAACGGAGCGGAGCAACGTCATCATTTACCTGGACAAGGTGGGGACACGGAGGGGACACTGGGGTAGGAACTGGGAGGTGGGGAAAGGGATGGGGACAGGGACAAGATGGACAGGGATAGGACAGGACATGGACTGGATGGGGACAAGATGGGAGAGGAATGGGGACATGATGGGACAGGGATGGGACAGGGACCAAGATGGGACAGGGACCAGGAGGGAGTTGGGGACATGGGCAGGGACAGAAGGGGACAAGGATGGTGATGAAGGTGGGGACACAGAGGACATTGGGGACAGGAGGGACATGGGGACAGGGACAAGATGGGACAGGGATGTGAGAGGACAGGGATGGTGACAGGGACAGGATGGGACAGGGACCAGGAGGGAGTTGGGGACATGGGCAGGGACAGGAGGGGGGCAAGGATGGGATGGGGACAGACAGTGTTGGGGACAGAAGTGGGTGACACAGAAACAGTCTCAAGGTGGTGACGAGGACAGAGACAGCTCCAGGTGATGGGTGGGGACAGCACGGGGACATGGCTGGGGACAGGACTGGAGGGTTGGGGAGGTGCTTCACTGTCTGAGGGCCACCCCCACGTCCCCGTGTCCCCGCACTGTCCCCAGGTGTCTCACAAGGCCCAGGAGTGCTTCGCCTTCAAGGCCCACCAGAGGTTCCAGGTGGGGCTGATCCAGCCCGCGGCCGTCAGCGTCTACAGCTACTACAGCATCGGTGTGTCAGCCGGGTCACCTGGGTCACCCTTGTCACCTGGATCACCCTGGGGTCCCCTGGGTCATCCTCGGGTCCCCTCCACCCCCACACCCTCTGAAGTCCCCTCCATGTCCCCTCCTGTGCTTTTGTCCCACTGATCTCCTCGCTCTGTGTCCCCTCACTCTCATCCCCCGCTAAGCGTCCCCACCCCGATGTCACCACCCTGTCCCCACACCTCCTGCTGGGCCCCGGTTGATGTCCCCTGCTGTCCCCCCATGTCCCCTGATGTCCCAGATGTCCCCATGTCCCCACAGATGATCGCTGCACCCGGTTCTACCACCCGGACAAGGAGGGAGGGAAACTGAACAAGATCTGCCAGGGGGACGTTTGTCGCTGTGCCGAAGGTGACGCTGGGGACACGGGGACACGGGGGGTGGGATGGGATGACAGCACTGGCAGGGTGGGACACTCCATGGCCATGAGGGGCCATGTCATGGCCATGATGGAACACCTTGATGTGGTGGGACACTTGATGGCCATGATGGAAACGTGTCCCCGCCACGATGGGGACACGTCCCTGCCATGGTGGGACACGTCACGGTCATGATGGGGACATGTCACGGCCAGGATGAGACAAGTCACAGCCATGGTGGGACACAATGGCGAGATGTCACATGTCATGACCGTGATGGGGACATGTCCCTGCCGTGGTGGGACACGTCATGGTCATGATGGGGACATGTCCCTGCCACAATGGGACACATCATGCCCGTGGTGGGGACACGTCATTGATGAGATGTCACGTGTCATGGCTGCGATGGGGACACCTCCCTGCCGGACCTGACCTTGTCATGGCTGGGTCCCCATGATGTCCCCATGATGTCCCCGTGTCCCCACAGAGAGCTGCTTCAAGCGGCAGGAGCAGCACGAGGCCATCACCGTCAACCAACGCATCCAGCTCGCCTGCGAGCCTGGAGTGGACTTTGGTGGGACATGGGGACTGTGGGGACAGCAGGGACAATGGGGGCGATGGCAGTGCTGGGGGATACTGGGGACATTGGGGACATTGGGGACATTGGGGGATTGGGGATATTGGGGACATTGGGGTCACGGGGAACGTCAGGGACAGCGGGGGCATTGGGGACAATGGGGACATTGGGGGTTGGGGACATTGGAGACTGGAAACATTGGGGACAATGGGGGATTGGGGACACAAGGACAACAGGGACACTGAGGACAATGGAGACATCAAGGACACTGGGGACATTGGGGACATCAAGGACACTTGGGATATTGGGGACACTGGGGGTTGGGGACATTGGAGACTGGAAACATTGGGGACATTGGGGGCATTGGGGACAATGGAGACATCAAGGACATTGGGGACATTTGGGACAATGGGGGATTGGGGACACTGGGGACAGTAGGGATACTGGGGACATCAAGGACATTGGGGACATTGGGAATGCTGGGGAACATTGCAGGGATTGAGGGCACTGGGGACATTGGGGACATTGGGTCATGGTGGGTGGAGCTGGGGACAGAAAGGCTGTGGGTGGGGACATCGGGGACATCAAAGGGGCAAGGAGGGACGCAAGGGGGCCACCCCAGCGGGGATGACACCGCTGTCCCCGTGTCCCCTGGCAGTGTACAAGGTGAAGCTGGTGGACCGCGAGGAGACCCCGTCCCACGACAATTACGTCATGAAGGTCCTGTCGGTCATCAAGATGGGTACGGCCACCGTGAGCAGGGGGCAAGGCCACCTCGGGGGGTGGGGGGGGGGACAAGGCCACCAAAGAAGGTGAAAAAGCCACCCCGGGGTCACCTCAGGAGGGACAAGGAAACCATGGGGGGGACAAGGCCACCATGGGGGAGGAAAAGGCCACTCTAGGAGGGGCACAAGGCCACCTTGGGGGACAAGGAAACCGTGGGGGGGACAAAGGAACTGTTGGGGGACAAGGCCACCCTGAGAGGGACAAGGACATCATGGGGGGACAAGGTCACCTCAAGAGGGGGACATGGCCACTTCAGGGAGACACGGCCACCCTTGGAGGGACACAGTCACTCTGGGGGGGAAAAGGCCACCAAGGGGGGGACAAGGCCACCACAGGGCAGGTGTGACAAGGTCACCAAGGGGGAGAAACGGCCACCTGCGGGGGGACGAGGCCACCCCGTGGAGGGACACGGTGAGGGTCATCTGGGGCTGGGGACACGCAGGTGGGAGTTGAAGTCACTCAAGGGTTTTGGGGACACCCGGGTGGGTTAGAGACACACAAGGGGGCTGACGTCACCAAGGTGGGGTTGGTGTCACCCAAGGGAGTTTGAGGTTACCCTGGTGGGGGTTGGGGACACCCAAATGAGTTGATGTCACCCAGGTGGGGTCGGTGCCACCCAGGTGCATTGGGGACCCCCGAAGCTGCTGGCAAGGCCAGAGGGACCTGGTCCCACCCACAGCTGGTGCCAGCAGGGGGTGGGGCCACCACAGCTGCCCGGTTTGGGGGGGTGGAGGTGACACGGTGACACGGTGACACGGTGACACGGTGACCAGGCACGGACGAGGACCCCGCCGGCAGCAGCAGAACATTCGTGAGCCACCAGCAGTGCAGGGACAGCCTGAACCTGCGCAAGGGACAGGACTACCTGGTCTGGGGACAGGCCAGCGACCTCTGGGTCACCGGCAGACAGTAGGGACACTGGGGTGACACTGGGGGGACACGGGAGGGACACGGGAGGCCATGGGGGGACACAGGGACACGTGTGGGGGGATGTGGAAGGGGCCTGTGGGGACAGGGAGGGACACTGGGACAGGGGCAGAGGGGACAGGGGGACACTGGGGTGGGGAGAGGGGACGGGGGGACAAAGGGACAGGGGAGAGGGGACGGGGGGATGTGGGAACATGGGGATGTGAGGGACATGGGGATGGGGAGGGCACAGGGACAGGAGAGAGGGGATGGAGGGACACGGGGACAAGGCGGGGGATATGGGGACAGGGGAGAGGGGGACACAGGGACAGGGGAGACATGGGGACAGGGAGGGATGGGGGACAGGGGGACACAGGGAGCAGAGGGAGAAGGTGGGGACAGCAAGAGGACACAGGGGACACTGCCCCCATTGTCCCCATTGTCCCCATATATCCCCATTGTCCCCATTGCCCCCCATTGTCCCCACTGTCCCCTACATCCCCATTGTCCCCATTGCTCCCCACTGTCCCCATTGTCCCCACTGTCCCCTATATCCCTGTTGTCCCCACTGCCCCCATTGCCCCCATTGCCCCCATTGTCCCCACTGTCCCCATTGTCCCCATTGCCCCCATTGTCCCCATTGTCCCCTATATCCCCACTGTCCCCATTGTCCCCGTTGCCCCCCATTGCCCCCATTGTCCCCTATATCCCCACTGTCCCCGTTGTCCCCACTGTCCCCCAATATCCCCATTGCCCCACTGCCCCCATTGTCCCCACTGTCCCTGTTGCCCCCCATTGCCCCCATTGTTCCCACTGTCCCCACTGTCCCCGTTGTCCCCACTGTCCCCTATATCCCCATTGTCCCCACTGCCCCCATTGTCCCCATATATCCTCATTGCCCCCATTGCCCCCATTGCCCCCCATTGTCCCCGTTGTTCCCATTGTCCCCACTGTCCCTATTGCCCTCAATTGTCCCCGTTGTCCCCATTGTCCCCTATATCCCCATTGTCCCCGTTGTTCCCACCATCCCCCATGTCTCTTTATCCCCATTGTCCCCTATATCCCCACTGTCCCCTATATCCCCACTGTCCCCATTGTCCCCACTGTCCCCGTTGTCCCCACTGTCCCCTATATCCCCATTGTCCCCGTTGTTCCCACCATCCCCCATGTCTCTATATCCCCACGGTCCCCATTGTCCCCATTGCCCCCCATTGTCCCCACTGCCTCCCTTGCCCCTGCTGTCCCCTGTTGTCCCCATAGTCCCCAACATTCCCCTATATCCCCCACTGTCCCCACTGCCCCTCTTGCCCTCGCTGTCCCCCGTGTCCCCATCGCTGTCCCCCGTGTCCTCATCACTGTCCCCTGTGTCCCCATCACTGTCCCCTGTGTCCCCATCGCTGTCCCCTGTGTCCCCAGCTTCTCGTACCTGATCGGGAAGGACACGTGGCTCGAGGAGTGGCCCTCGGAGGAGTCGTGCCAGGACCCCGCCCTGCAGGGACGCTGCCAGGACTTTGTCGAGTTCTCCGAGGCCATGACCCTCTTCGGGTGTCCCAGCTGAGTCCCCACCCCGCCCCCGGGTTGTCACCAACCCTCGGGTGTCACCAACCCTCAGGTGTCGCCAACCCTTTTGGTCACCTTTTGTCCCCTCCTCCCTCCCCTTTTTTTTTGGTTAAAAAAGTCATTTCTGAGCACCTGGCTCAGGGTGTCTGTGGAGGGGGACATGTGGGAGGTGGCGGGGACCCCAGAGGACAGAAGAAGGTGGTGGGGACATCAACTGGGTCATGGGGACACCAGCGGGGACAGTGGGTGGTGGGGACACCACAGAGGACATGGAGACACCAGAGGGGTCATGGGGACATGATAAGGGACATGGGGACACCAGAAGGGGCAAGAGGGTGGTGGGGACCCCATAGGGTTGATGGAGTCATGGGGACACCAGAGGGGTGGCAGGGACACCACGGAGGGACATGGGGACACCATGGGGGACAGGGGGACACCACTGGGGCCATGGGGACACCAAAGGGGACATGGGGCCACCAGAGGGGGCGAGAGGGTGGTGGGGACTCCATAGAGGTCACGGGGGACACAATAAGGGACATGGGGACACTGGAGGGGACAAGAGGGTGGTGGGGACTCCATAGGGGTTGATGGAGTCATCGGGACATCGTAGGGAACATGGGGACAGCAGAAGGGCCACAGGGACATCATGAAGGGACATGGGGACACCATAGGGGGTGTGGGGACACCATAGGGGACATAGAGGGTTTGTAAGGGACAAGGGGGTGGAGGGGGGCTCCCTAGGGGTTGGTTGGGTCATGGGGACACCAGAGGGGACATGGGAGACCATGGGGGACACTAGGATGTGTGTCACCACCAGGACTCTGTAGGGGCTGGTGTGGTCATGGGGACACTGTAGGGGACAGGGGGACTTTGTAGGGGACAAGAGGGTTCTGGGGGCTCCACCGGGGTTTTGGGGTCATGGAGACACTGTAGGGGGACAGGGGGACTCAAGGGGACACCGTAAGAGACATCAGGATTGTGGACAAGATGGTTCTGGGGTCTCCATAAGGGTTTTGGGGTTATGGGGACACCAGAGGGGTCATGGGGAACACAAGGGGACACCATGGGGGACAGCAGGATTGTGGGAACTCCCTAGAGGGTGATGGGGTCATGGGGACACCACAGGTGACATCATAGAGGTCACAGGGACACCATGAGGGTCATGGGGCCACCAGAGGGGAAATGGGGCCACCAGAGGGGACATGGGGACATCACAGAGGGCATGGGGACACCACAGGTGACATCATAGAGGTCACGGGGACTCCGTAGGGGGCATGGGGACACTGCAGGGGCTGATGGGGTCACGGGGACACCAGGAGGGTCATGAGGCCACCAGAGGGGAAATGGGGCCACCAGAGGGGACATCATAGAGGTCATGGGGACACCATAGGAGACATAGGGACTCCACAGGGGTTGATGGGGTCACGGGGACACCATGGGAGTCATGGGGACTCTACAGGGGGCTTGAGGCCACCGGAGGGGACATGGGGACACCACAGGGGTGCTGCACAACCCTCGGTGCACAACGTGGGGTGCACAACCTGCACAACCCTCGGTGCTCCACGTCCTCAATGCTCCTCATCCCTCGGAGAACAACCCTGGGAGAACAACCCTGGGTGCTTCATATCCTCAGTGCTGCACAACCCTCCGTGCATACCCAGGGATGCACAACCTGCACAACCCTCGGTGCACAATGCGGGGTGCACAACCTGCACAACCCTCGGTGCTCCACATCCTCAATGCTCCTCATCCCTCAGAGAACAACCCTCAGAGAACAACCCTCAGTGCTTCATATCCTCAGTGCTGCACAACCCTCCGTGCACACCCTGGGATGCACAACCTGCACAACCCTTGGTGCTTCACAACACTCGGTGCTGCACAACCCTCAGAGAACAACCCTGGGTGCACAGCCCTCAATGGGGAACAACCCTGGGTGCAAAATCCTGCCTGTTGCACAGCTCTCAGTGCTGCACAACCCTCCGTGCACACCCTGGGATGCACAACCTGCACAACCCCCGGTGCTGCACAACCCTCCATGCACAGCCCGGGGTACACAACCCTCGGTGTAAAACCCTCCGTGCTTCACAGCCCTGGGTGCACAACTGGGGCTGCACAACCTGCACAACCCTCGGTGCTGCACAACCCTGTGAGCACAGCCCTGGGTGCACAACCCTCGGTGTAAAACCCTCCGTGCTTCACAACCCTGGGTGCACAACCGGGGCTGCACAACCTGCACAACCCTCGGTGCTGCACAACCCTCAGTGCACAACCCTCAGAGAACAACCCTGGGTGCACAGCCCTCAATGGGGAACAACCCTGGGTGCAAAATGCTGCCTGTTGCACAGCTCTCAGTGCTGCACAACCCTCGGTGCACAGCCTGGGATGCACAACCTGCACAACCCTCGGTGCTGCACAACCCTGTGGGCACAGCCCTGGGTGCACAACCCTCGGTGTAAAACCCTCCGTGCTTCACAGCCCTGGGTGCACAACCGGGGCTGCACAACCTGCACAACCCTCGGTGCTGCACAACCCTCGGTGCTGCACAACCCTCAGTGCACAAGCCTCAGAGAACAACCCTGGGTGCACAGCCCTCAATGGGGAACAACCCTGGGTGCAAAATGCTGCCTGTTGCACAGCTCTCAGTGCTGCACAACCCTCGGTTCACACCCTGGCATGCACAACCTGCACAACCCTCGGTGCTGCACAACCCTCGGTGCTGCACAACCCTCGGTGCTGCACAACCCTCAGAGAACAGCCCTGGGTGCACAGCCCTCAATGGGGAACAACCCTGGGTGCAAAATGCTGACTGTTGCACAGCTCTCAGTGCTGCACAACCCTCGGTTCACACCCTGGCATGCACAACCTGCACAACCCTCGGTGCTGCACAACCCTGTGGGCACAGCCCTGGGTGCACAACCCTCGGTGTAAAACCCTCCGTGCTTCACAACCCTCGGTGCACAACCGGGGCCCTGCAACCCGCACGACCCAAGAGCTGCACGTCCTCGGTGCTGCACAACCCTCGGTGCACAGCCCTCAGAGAACAGCCCTGGGTGCAAAATGCTGACTGTTGCACAGCTCTCAGTGCTGCACAACCCTCGGTGCACACCCTGGAATGCTCAACCTGCACAACCCTCAGTGCTGCACAACCCTCAGAGAACAGCTCAGGGTGAACAACCCTCGGTGCGGAACAACCCTGGGTGCAAAATCCTGCCTGTTGCACAGCTCTCAGTGCTGCACAACCCTCAGAGAGCAGCCCTTTGACTGCACAACCCTCCGTGTGGAACAACCCTGGGTGCAAAATGCTGACTGTTGCACAGCTCTCAGTGCTGCACAACCCTCCGTGCACACCCTGGCATGCACAACCTGCACAACCCTCGGTGCGGCACAACCCTGTGAGCACAGCCCGGGGTGCACAACCCTCGGTGTAAAACCCTCCGTGCTTCACAGCCCTGGGTGCACAACCAGGGCTCTGCAACCCGCACGACCCAAGAGCTGCACATCCTCGGTGCTGCACAACCCTCGGTGCTGCACAACCCTCGGTGCACAACCCTCAGAGAACAACCCTGGGTGCACAGCCCTCAATGGGGAACAACCCTGGGTGCAAAATGCTGACTGTTGCACAGCTCTCAGTGCTGCACAACCCTCGGTGCACACCCTGGGATGCACAACCTGCACAACCCTCAGTGCTGCAGAACCCTCAGAGAACAGCTCAGGGTGAACAACCCTCGGTGCGGAACAACCCTGGGTGCAAAATCCTGCCTGTTGCACAGCTCTCAGTGCTGCACAACCCTCAGAGAGCAGCCCTTTGACTGCACAACCCTCCGTGTGGAACAACCCTGGGTGCAAAATGCTGACTGTTGCACAGCTCTCAGTGCTGCACAACCCTCCGTGCACACCCTGGCATGCACAACCTGCACAACCCTCGGTGCGGCACAACCCTGTGAGCACAGCCCTGGGTGCACAACCCTCGGTGTAAAACCCTCCGTGCTTCACAGCCCTGGGTGCACAACTGGGGCTGCACAATCTGCACAACCCCCGGTGCGGCACAACCCTGTGGGCACAGCCCTGGGTGCACAACCCTCGGTGTAAAACCCTCCGTGCTTCACAGCCCTGGGTGCACAACTGGAGCTGCACAACCTGCACAACCCTCGGTGCTGCACAACCCTCGGTGCTGCACAAGCCTCAGAGAACAACCCTGGGTGCACAGCCCTCAATGGGGAACAACCCTGGGTGCAAAATGCTGCCTGTTGCACAGCTCTCAGTGCTGCACAACCCTCCGTGCACACCCTGGGATGCACAACCTGCACAACCCTCAGTGCTGCAGAACCCTCAGAGAACAGCTCAGGGTGAACAACCCTCGGTGCGGAACAACCCTGGGTGCAAAATCCTGCCTGTTGCACAGCTCTCAGTGCTGCACAACCCTCAGAGAGCAGCCCTGAGTGCACAGCCCTCCGTGTGGAACAACCCTGGGTGCAAAATGCTGACTGTTGCACAGCTCTCAGTGCTGCACAACCCTCCGTGCACACCCTGGCATGCACAACCTGCACAACCCTCGGTGCGGCACAACCCTGTGAGCACAGCCCTGGGTGCACAACCCTCGGTGTAAAACCCTCCGTGCTTCACAGCCCTGGGTGCACAACTGGGGCTGCACAATCTGCACAACCCCCGGTGCGGCACAACCCTGTGGGCACAGCCCTGGGTACACAACCCTCGGTGTAAAACCCTCCGTGCTTCACAGCCCTGGGTGCACAACTGGGGCTGCACAACCTGCACAACCCTCGGTGCTGCACAACCCTCAGAGAACAACCCTGGGTGCACAGCCCTCAATGGGGAACAACCCTGGGTGCAAAATCCTGCCTGTTGCACAGCTCTCAGTGCTGCACAACCCTCGGTTCACACCCTGGCATGCACAACCTGCACAACCCTCGGTGCTGCACAACCCTGTGGGCACAGCCCTGGGTGCACAGCCCTGGGTGTAAAACCCTCCGTGCTTCACAACCCTCGGTGCACAGCCCTCAGAGAACAGCCCTGGGTGCACAACCCCTGGGGCTCACCCTGGGGTGCAGAGTTCACACCCCAATCCCAGCACCCCAAACTCTTCAACCCGAACTTCACACCCCAATCCCAGCTCCTCCCAGCACCCCCAAATCCACACCCCAATCCCAACACCCCAGAGTCGCACTCCAATTCCAACACTCCAAACTCTGCACCCCAATCCCAACACCCCAAAGTCGCACCCCCAAATCTACACCCCAAACTCCACACCCAGAACTTCACACCCCAATCCCAGCTCCTGCCAGCACTCCCAAATCCACACCCCAATCCCAACACCCCAAACTCTGCACCCCAATCCCAGCACCCCAAACTCTTCACTCCGAACCAAACACCCCAATCCCAGCTCCTCCCAGCACTCCCAAATCCACACCCCAATCCCAACACCCCAAAGTCACACCCCAATCCCAGCACCCCAAACTCTTCACCCCGAACTCCACACCCCAATCCCAGCTCCTCCCAACACCCCCAAATCCACACCCTGAACCCCACATTTCCCACCCCAAACTCTGCCCCCCCAAATTCTGGGCCTCAATCCCCCCACCCCAAACCCTGCACCCCACATTTCTCACCCCAAAATTCTGCCCCCCAAACCCTGAGCCCCACATTTCCCACCCCAAACCTTGCCCCCCAATCCCAGCACCCCAAACCCTGCACCCCACATTTCTCACCCCAATCCCTGAACCCCAAACCCTGAGCCCCACATTCCCCACCCCAAATTCTGCCCCCCAAACCCTGAACCCCACATTTCCCTCCCCCCAATCCCAGCACCCCAAACCCTGAATCCCCCATTTCCCATCCCAAATTCTGCCCCAAACCCTGAACCCCACATTTCCCACCCCTCACCCCACACCCGCGCCCCGTTCCCACCCCCGTGTGGGCCCCCTGCGGTTTCCGGAACTTTCCGGAACCTTTTCCTTCACCCGGAGCCTCTGCAGCCCCACAGAGACTTGTGGGGCACAGAAATGTGGTGGGCAGAAGGTTCTGGGGACAAATTTGGGGGAGATCTGGGGCAAATTTGGGGGTTCTGGGAGAATTTGGGGGGATCTGAGGCAAATTGAGGGGATCTGGGGCAGTTTTGGGGGGGATCTAATGCAAATTTTCAGGGATTTAGGGGAATTTGGGGGACTCGGGGGTAAATTTTGGGGGATCAGGGGCAATTTTTTGGGATTTGGGGAAATTTGGGGGACTGGGGCAAATTTTGGGGTCTCTGAGGCATTTTGGGGGGAATGGAGTAAATTCAGAGTTTCTGGGGTAAATTTGGGGGGGTTGGGGTAAATTTTGGGGGATTTGGGGCAAATTTGGGGGGGGATTCAGAGGTGGGGACCCTCAGATGTCCCTCAGTGCCACCCCAGGGTTGTCCCCCCTCCTTTTTTTGGGGACAATCCAGACCCTAAATAATCCATAAATAAATTTATTCGTTAATCAATAAATAATTAATTAAGGACAATAATTTAGGGGGGAGGGGCCCCCCCAGGCCGGCTGGGGGAGAGTGGGTGGGGGAGGGGTTAGGGACAGCGGGGACCTCCCCAAAGTGTCCCCAATGTCCCCAAGGAGGTCTGAGAGGCCCCCAAGTGTCCAGCACTGGGTCCCCAAGTGTCCCTAGATGTCCCCAAGTGTCCCCAAGTGTCCAGCACTGGATTCCCAAATGTCTCCAAGTGTCCAGCACCACGTCCCCAAATGTCCCCAAGCACCAAACGGGGGGCTCTGGACCCCCCCCATGTCCCCACAGAGGGGTCCCCAAGGTCCTTCGGTGTCCCCAAGTGTCCGAGCAGGGGGGTCAGTGATGTCCTTTGATGTCCCCAAATCTCCAGCCATGGATGTCACTTGATGTCCTTTGATGTCTCCAAGTCTCTGGGCGCAGGGGTCTTGCCACCCAAATCTCTCTTGTCACCCAAATCTCTGGCTTTGGATGTCACCAATGTCCTCTGATGTCCCCAAGCCTCTGCACAGAGGGGTCCCAGATGTCCCTTGATGTCCCCAGATCTCCGGGTTTGGAGGTCACCGATGTCACTTGACGTCCCTTGGTGTCCCCAAACTCTGGGCATGGGGGTCTTGTCACCCAAATCTCCAGCTGTGGATGCCACCAGTGTCCTTTGATGTCCCCAAATCTCTGCGCAGGGGCCTCAGGACCCCAATTTCCAGCCATGGACGTCACCAATGTCACCTGATGTCCCCAGATCTCTGGGTTGGGAGGTCACCGATGTCCCTTGATGTCCCCAAACCTCCACGCTCAAAGGTCTCGGACGTCCCCAAGCCCCACCCTGGCGGGTGACCAGCAGGACACAAGGCCAGCCACCCGGTGCCACCCGTTGCCACCCAGTGTCACCCGCCCGCGATGCGCAGCAGCCCCACGAAGTTGCCTTCGCGCTCGTCCTGCGCCAGCTGCCACCCGCCCGTGTCCCCCGCGGTGTCCCCGCGAGCGTCCCCAACCAGCTCCAGGCTCAGGACGTCCCCCGGCCGCAGCTGTCCCACGGCCTGGGCCAGAGCTGACCGCTCCTGGTGGCCTCCGGCCGCGGCCGGCAGGGTCAGCGGCACGGCCAGCAGTGGCCTCTGGGACGCGGCGCGGCGCAGCCACAGGGTGACGCGGCCTTGGGGACACTTGGCTGCCGTGCAGGTGAGGCCCAGCTGGCCATAGAGGAGGTAGAGGCCACCGGACGTCACCTGCAGCGTCCCCGCGGTGTCCGGCCGGACGTCACCGCTCAGGAAGACGCCCTGGACTCCGTCCTCGTAGCGCCAGCCCAGCGATGATGGCAGCGACAGCGAGCCTGGGGACAGAGGGGACAGCGGGTGAGTCTGGGGACATGGGGGACACTGAGGGACACGGGGGACAGAGGGACACTGGGTCAGTGGGGGACATGGGGACACTGAGGGAGCCTGGGGACAGAGGGGACAGCGGGTGAGTCTGGGGACATGGGGGACACTGAGGGACACGGGGGACAGAGGGGACAGCGGGTGAGTCTGGGGACACGGGGGACACTGAGGGACACAGGGGACAGAGGGGACAGCGGGTGAGTCTGGGGACACGGGGACACTGAGGGACACAGGGGACAGAGGGGACAGCGGGGGTGAGTCCAGGGACACGGGGGACATTGAGGGACACGGACAGAGGGACACTGGGTCAGTGGGGGACATGGGGACACTGAGGGAGCCTGGGGACACAGGGGACAGCGGGGGTGTGTCCGGGGACACGGGGGACAGTGGGTGACAGAGGAGATGGGGGAGCCTGGGGACAGAGGGACAGTGGGTCAGGGGGGGACATGGGGACACTGAGGGAGCCTGGGGACAGAGGGACACTGGGTCAGTGGGGGACACAGGGAACACTGAGGGAGCCTGGGGACAGAGGGGACAGCGGGTGAGTGAGGGGACACGGGGGACAGCAGGTGGGGTTGGGGACAGAGGGGACGTTGGGTGAGGTGGGGGACATGGGCACAGCAGGTGACAGAGGAGATGGGGGACAGAGGGGACACCTGGTGAGGTTGGGGACAGAGGAACGGGGTGACACCAAGGGGAGATGAGGTGACCCAAAAGGACACAGGGTCTGTGACACCCTGCGGACAGTCGGTGACACCTTGGGGACACTCCCTGACACCCAGGGGACCACGGGGACATAGGATGCTCCAGGACACCCTGGGGACACTCTGTGACACTGTGGGGACACTGACATCTTGCGGACACTCCATGACACCCAGGGGACCACAGGGACACAGGATGCTCCAGGACACCCTGGGGACACTCCGTGACACCCAGGGGACCACAAGGACACAGGATGCCCCATGACACCCTGGGGACACTCCGTGACACTGTAGGGACACTGACACCCTGGGGACACTCCATGACATCCTGGGAACCACAGGGACATGAACACTCCATGACACCCTGGGGACACTCCATGACATCCTGGAGACACTCCGTGACACTGTGGGGACACTGACACCTCGGGGACACTCCATGACACCCAGGGGACCACAGGGACATGGACACTCCATGACACCCAGGGGACCACAGGGACACAGGATGCTCCATGACACCCTGGGGACACTCTGTGACACCCTGGAGACACTCCATGACACTCTGGGGACACTGACACCCTGGGGACACTCCATGACACTGTGGGGACACTGACACCTCGGGGACACTCCATGACACCCTGGGGACACTCCATGACACTGTGGGGACACTGACACCTCGGGGACACTCCATGACACCCTGGGGACACTCCATGACACTGTGGGGACACTGACACCTCGGGGACACTCCGTGACGCCGGGGCCATCTGTGCCACCCCCGGATGCCGCAGGAAAGGGAGGTGACATCGGGGAGGTGACATCGGAGAGGGAGGTGGCACTTCCTCTGCGAGGGCGGCGGGACGAGGAACCCGAGTGACAATTTCGAGATGACTCGGGGAGGGGGGGTGGGCGGGGGAGGGGACATGGGGGGGGACAGGAGGGGACATCAGGGGACAGGAGGGGACAGGAATGGACACCAAGGGACATCAGGGGACATCAGGGGACAGGGATGGACATCAGGGGACAGGAGGGGACACAGGGGACAGGAACGGACATTAAGGGACAGGAGGGGACAGGAGGGGACAGGGATGGACATCAGGGGACAGGAGGGGACAGGAATGGACACCAAGGGACATCAGGGGACAGGAGGGGACAGGAGGGGACACAGGGGACAGGAACTGACATTAAGGGACAGGAGGGGACAGGAGGGGACAGGGATGGACATCAGGGGACAGGAGGGGACATCAGGGGACAGGAGGGGACAGGAGGGGACAGGAGGGGACAGAATGGGACAGGATGGGACGGGAAGGGACAGGGATGGACATCAGGGGACAGAAGGGGACAGGGATGGACATCAGGGGACAGGAGGGGACACAGGGGACAGGAATGGACCTTAAGGGACAGGAGGGGACAGGAGGGGACAGGGATGGACATCGGGGGACAGGAGGGGACAGGATGGGACAGGATGGGACAGGAGGGGACACAGGGGACAGGAACGGACATTAAGGGACAAGAGGGGACAGGGATGGACATCAGGGGACAGGAGAGGACACAAGGGACAGGAATGGACACCAAGGGACAGCAGGGGACACAGGGGACAGGAGGGGACACAGGGGACAGGGATGGACATCAGGGGACATCAGGGGACAGGATGGGACAGGAGGGGACACAGGGGACAGGAACGGACATTAAGGGACAGGAGGGGACGGGAGAGGACAGGGATGGACATCAGGGGACAAGAGGGAACACAAGGGACAGGAATGGACACCAAGGGACAGCAGGGGACATCAGGGGACAGGAATGGACATCAAGGGACATCAGGGATGGACATCAGGGGACAGGAGGGGACACAAGGGACAGGAATGGACACCAAGGGACAGGAGAGGACGGGAATGGACATCAGGGGACATCAGGGGACAGGAGGGGACAGGAATGGACACCAAGGGACATCAGGGGACAGGAGGGGCCACAGGGGACGGGAACGGACATTAAGGGACAGGAGGGGACAGGGATGGACATCAGGGGACAGGAGGGGACAGGAGGGGACAGGAGGGGACAGGAACGGACATTAAGGGACAGGAGGGGACAGGAGGGGACATCAGGGGACATCCGGGACTTACCAGCGCTGAGCAGCACGTGGGCGGCGGTGGCAGCCTGGGGGGGGAGGGGACAGCAGGGACAACGTCAGCGGGAGGGTCCCCAATGTCCCCAAGGTGTCCCCGATGTCCCCAACCCCCCGGAAGGGGAAGTGGCGCCTCCCGCCGGGATTTGGGGACTTCCCAGAGCTCCCGCCCGGGGGAATTTTGGTTTTTTGGGGGGGAAAAAGGGAAAATTCCGGGATTGGGGGGGAAAAAAAAGGGGATTCGGGGATGGGGGACAATCGTGTCACCGGGGCGGGGACAGGAGTGGGGGGGACACCGGGATGGACACACGGACACCTGGATGGACAGATGGACGCACGAGTGGACAGATGGATGGACAAACGGACACACAAGTGGACACACAGACACCTGGATGGACACACGGGTGGACAGATGGACGCCTGAAAGGACAGAGGGACACCTGGATGGACATCTGGACACCTGGACAGACGGACAGAGCCCTGGGTAAGGACAACACCCAGATGGACGAACACCTGGATGGACACCTGGACACACCCCCAGGTGGACGGACAGATGGACAACTGGACAGCCAGGACACCTGGGCTGCCCGATGGGCATCTGGACAGCTGGACAACCAGGCTGATAACTGGACAGCTGGATGGATGGACACAGGGATGGATGGACAGATGGACACCTGGACAGAGCGATGGACAGAGATGGACAGCGAGCAGACAGACACCTGGATGGACACCTGGACAGTCACCTGGACAACTGGACACCAGGACAGAGGGATGGATGGACACCAGGACAGAGATACCTGGACAACTGGACATCTGGACAGATGAACATTCGGGCAGGTGGACAGATGAACATTTGGACTACCGGACAGATGGACACCAGCACAGACAGACACCTGGACAACCAGGTAACTGGACACCAGGACAAACAACCAGACAACAGGACAACTGGGCAACTGGGCAATCAGAGCCCAGGACAAACGGACACCTGGACAACCAGATAACTGGACACGTGGACAACTGGACACCAGGACACCTGGACACCAGGACAACCGGACGCCAGGACAACAGGATAACTGGACACCAGCATAACCGGACACCAGGACAAACACCCGGACAATGGGAAAACCGGACATCTGGACAACCAGACCCCAGGACACCCGGCCCCCCGGCCCCCAGGACAGACGGACGGATGTACCCTCGGCCGGACAGAACCCGAACCCCCCTCCCGGTGCCCACCTTCACCGGGGGCTGCCCCCGGAGCGTCCCCAGCACGGCGGCGGCGGCGGCGGCGGCTCCGAGGGCGAGGGCGGCGAGCGCGGCGAGAGCCGGGGCCAGGCGGCGGCACCGGGACCGGGTCCGGTTCGGGTCCCGGTGCTGGTCCCAGTTCTGGTCCTGGGGCCGGTTCTGGGTTTGGTCCCGGTTCGGGCAGAGGCACCGGCACGGGCAGGGGGGCGCCGGGGGATTCTCGGGGTCAGCGAGCAGCGACATCGCGGCGACATCGGGGACAGAGCGCGGCGCGGCCGCTTTTAACGGGCCACGGAGCGGGACAGCGGGGAGGGGTGACATCAGGGGTGACATCAGGGAGGGGACAGCGGGGAGGGGGCGGTGACATCGGGGAAGGGACAGCGGGCAGGGGGGCGGTGACATCGGGGAGGGGACCGGGGACAGCGGGGAGGGGACTGGAACATCGGGGAGGGGACATCAGGGAGGGGACGGTGACATCAGGGAGGGGATCGGGGACATCGGGGAGGGGTCGGTGACATCAGGGAAGGGACCGGGGACATCGGGGCGGTGACATTGGGGAGGGGACTGGAACATCAGGGAAGGGACCGGGGACATCGGGGAGGGGACATCGGGGAGGGGACTGGAACATCGGGGAGGGGACCGGGGACATCGGGAAAGGGACCAGGGAGGGGACATCGGGGAGGAGGCGGTGACATCAGGGAAGGGGACATCAGGGAAGGGACATCGAGGAAGGGACGGTGACATCAGGGAAGGGACTGGAGCATCGGGGAGGGGACCGGGGACATCGGGGAAGGGACATCGGGGAGGGGACTGGAACATCGGGGAGGTGACATCGGGGAAGGGACATCGGGGAGGGGACGGTGGCATCAGGGAGGGGACATCGGGGAGGGGACAGTGACATCATGGAAGGGGACCAGGGAAGGACTGGAACATCGAGACAGGGATCGGGGAGGGGACAGTGACATCGGGGAGGGGACTGGAACATCGGGGAGGGGACATCGGGGAGGGGGCGGTGACATTGGGGAGGGGACATCGGGGAGGGGACATCGGGGAGGGGACATCAGGGAAGGGACAGCGGGGAGGGGACGGTGACATCATGGAAGGGGACCGGGGAAGGACGGGGGAGGGGACTGGAACGTCGGGACAGGGATCGGGGAGGGGACAGTGACATCGGGGAGGGGACTGGAACATCGGGGAGGGGGCGGTGACACCGGGGAGAGGACCGGGGACATCGGGGAGGGGACATCGGGGAGAGGACCGGAGACATCGGGGAGGGGACATCAGGGAAAGGACATCGGGGAGGGGGCGGTGACATCAGGGAAGGGACCGGGGACATCGGGGCGGTGACATCGGGGAGGGGACTGGAACATCGGGGAGAGGACAGGGGACATCGGGAAAGGGACCAGGGAGGGGACATCAGGGAGGAGGCGGTGACATCATGGAAGGGGACCGGGGAAGGACGGGGGAGGGGACTGGAACATCGAGACAGGGATCGGGGAGGGGACAGTGACATCGGGGAGGGGTCTGGGACATCGGGGAAGGGGACATCGGGGAGGGGGCGGTGACATCAGGGAAAGGACCGGGGAGGGGGCGGTGACACCGGGGGGAGGACCGGGGACATCAGGGAAGGGACATCGGGGAGGGGGCGGTGACATCAGAGAAGGGACCGGGGACATCGGGGCGGTGACATCGGGGAGGGGACTGGAACATCGGGGAGGGGGAGGTGACATCAGGGAGGGGTTGGGGACATCGGGGAGGGGACGGGGACACTGGGGAGGGACAAAGGACGGACCGGGGAGGAGTTGGGGATACCGGGGAGGGATTGGGGACAGTGGGGCAGAGGCGGGCAGGGGAGCGGGAGTGACCCCAAAGGGGACCTGGAGGGGACCGCGGTGACACCAGGAGGGGACAAATCGATGCGGGGGGAGGGGCCGGGGACAGAGCGACACCGGGGGTGGGGACAGAGCGACATCGGGGGTGGCGACAGGGCGACATCGGGGGTGGGGACAGAGCAACACCGGGGATGGGGACAGAGCGACATCGGGGGTGGGGACAGGGCGACACCGGGGGTGGGGACAGAGCGACACCGGGGGTGGGGACAGGGCGACATCGGGGGTGGGGACAGGGCGACATCGGGGGTGGGGACAGGCCAGCGAGGAACCGGCGACACCGTGGGCGGGGGGAGCCCTGGGGGGGACACCGGGAGGGGGAGGGGGAGGTTTTGGGGACCATCCAGGGCTCCTCCCTGCGGTGACGTCACGGCGGATGGGAAGTGTCCCCAAGTGTCCCCAAGTGTCCCCTGGCGGGGATTTCGCCTCCGGAGTTTCCTGCGCGGAGCGGGGACGGAATTTCTGTCCCTGTCCCCGCTCCCCCCCCTCGGGGATCGGGAGCGGGAAGGGTTTGGGGGACACGCGACAATGGGGGGGAGGGGGGGGACACCTGGGGATCCCCTTGGGCTGAGACACCCCTCGCCCCCCCCAAAATGGGACCCCCATAGGTGACCACCCCCCCCAAAAAGAGACCCCCCTCAAAACACCCCCCGTGTGAAGCCCCCCTAAAAATGGGACCTGCATCGGACCCCCCACCCCCCAAAATGAGACCCCCATTTGAAGCCCCCCGAAAACGGGACCCCCCCCATGAGACCCCTCCCCAAATGAGCCTCCCCCATGTGAAGCCACCGCCCCAAAATGAGACCCCCATGGGAGACACCCCCCCCCAAAATGGGACCCCCAAGTGAGTCCCCCATATGTGAAACCCTCCCCAAAAAAACGGGACCCCCATGGGACCCCTCCCCAAATGAGCCCCCCCAAGTGAAGCCCCACAATAGAGACCCCCCAAAAAGCCCCCCAAAATGGGATCCTCATGGGACCCCCCAAATGGGACCCTCATGGGAGCCCCCAAATGTGACCCCCATGGGATCCCCAAATGGGACCCCCATGGGACCCCCCCAAATGTGACCCCCATAGGACCACCCCAAATGTGATCCCCATAGGACCCCCCTAAATGTGACCCCAATGGGAGCCCCCAAATGTGACCCCCATAGGACCCCCCCAAATGTGACCCGCATAGGACCCCCCTAAATGTGACCCCAATGGGACCCCCCAAAATGGGACCCCCATGCGACCTCCCCAAATATGACCCCCATGGGACCCCCGAAAATGGGACCCCCATGGGACCCCCGAAAAGTGAAGCCCCCCAAAATGAGACCCCGCCCCCCAAAACCGGACCCCCATGGGTGACACCCCCAAGAGACCCTCCCCCACATTTAAAGCCCCCAAAAATGGGACCCCCATGTGAAACCCCCCCCCAAAATGAGACCCTCATGGGTGACCCCCTGAGACCCGCCCCCCCCCCCCAAAATGCCCCCCGCCCCCCACAGGACCCCCCCCCCCCAAATGGGACCCCCAGAGTGCCCCGCCCATTTAAACCCCTCCCCCAACGAGACCTCCATGGCCCCCCCCCCAAAATTGGGGACCCCCCTCCGAGGGGGGGGGGGGTCTCCCCTGCAAAGCCACGCCCCGACCACGCCCCTTCGCCATCGCCCCACCCCCTCACTCTTAGCCCCGCCCCCCCCTCCGGCAACCCACCAATCAGCGCGCGCTGCCGTGCGGCGCGCGTCGATGACGTCACGGCGCCGACCCGGAAGCGAGAGCAGTGCAAGGTACGAGGGGGCAACACGCGACTTGGGGGGAGCGTGGGGTGGGCGGGGCCTGAGTGGGCGTGGCCGCGAGGTGTGGGCGTGGCCAGGGCGGGCGCGGCGCTTCCGGGAACGGCAGGTGAGGGGACACCGGGGGGGACACCGGGGGGGACACCGGGGAGGGGGTCCCAGGGCACTGGGGAGGGTCGTGGGAAGCGGGGGGGACACGCGGGGGACACTCGGGGGGGGGTCCCCGGGCATTGGGGGGGGTGGTGGGAGCGGGAGAGGGGACACGGGAGGGGTCAGAAGACACAGGGGGGACATGGAGGGGACAACCGGGGGCTGTTCCCGGTCACTGGGGGCGTCCCGGGAATCGGGGGGGGACGCTGGGTGGGACACTGGGACACTCAGAGGGTCACCTGGGGGTGACCATTAGGACAGAGCGGGCAATCGGCGTCTGGAGTGACCATTAGGGCAGGGGTGGCTTTGGGGACGGAGGGAGGAGGTGGGGACTGGAGTGGCCCTGGGGGCAGAAGGGACAATGAGGGGTGTGGGTGGCCTTGGGGACAGGGGTGGCCTTGGGGACATGAGGGGCACTTGAGTGTCTGGGTGGCCTTGGGGACAGGGGGACAATCAAGGAGCATGGTGGCTTTGGGGACATGAGGGACAGTTGGGGGTTGAGGTGACCTTGGGGACAGAGGGGACAATCAGGGGACAGAGGTGGCCTTGGGGACATGAGGGACAGTTGGGGGTTGAGGTGACCTAGGTGACCATGGGGACAGAGGGGACAATCAGGGGACAGGGGTGGCCTTGGGGACATGAGGGACAGTTGAGCGTCTGGGTGTCCTTGGGGACCTTGGGGACAGGGGGGACCATCGAGGTCTGGAGTGACCATTAGGACAGGGGTGGCTTTGGGGACGGAGGGAGGAGGTGGGGACTGGAGTGGCCCTGGGGGCAGAAGGGACAATGAGGGGTGTGGGTGGCCTTGGGGACATGAGGGGCACTTGAGTGTCTGGGTGGCCTTGGGGACAGGGGGACAGTCGGAGGTTGGGGTGGCCTTGGGGACAGGGGGACAATCAAGGAGCATGGTGGCTTTGGGGACATGAGGGACAGTTGGGGGTTGAGGTGACCTTGGGGACAGGGGGGACAATCAGGGGACAGAGGTGGCCTTGGGGACATGAGGGACAGTTGAGCGTCTGGGTGTCCTTGGGGACCTTGGGGACAGGGGGGACCATCGAGGTCTGGAGTGACCATTAGGACAGGGGTGGCTTTGGGGACGGAGGGAGGAGGTGGGGACTGGAGTGGCCCTGGGGGCAGAAGGGACAATGAGGGGTGTGGGTGGCCTTGGGGACAGGGGTGGCCTTGGGGACATGAGGGGCACTTGAGTGTCTGGGTGGCCTTGGGGACAGGGGGACAGTCGGAGGTTGGGGTGGCCTTGGGGACATGGGGGACAATCAAGGAGCATGGTGGCTTTGGGGACATGAGGGACAGTTGGGGGTTGAGGTGACCTTGGGGACAGAGGGGACAATCAGGGGACAGAGGAGGCCTTGGGGACATGAGGGACAGTTGAGCGCCTGGGTGGCCTTGGGGACCTTGGGGACAGGGGGGACCATCGAGGTCTGGAGTGACCATTAGGACAGAGGTGGCTTTGGGGACAGGGGTGACCACAGGGGTGGAGGGACAGTTGGGTGGCCTTGGTGACAAGGGGGACAATCAGGGGACAGAGGTGGCCTTGGGGACAGAGGTGGCCTTGGGGACAGGGGGGACAGTTGGGGGTTGAGGTGGCCTTGGGGACAGGGGGGACAATCAGGGGGCTGAGGTGGCCTTGGGGACATGAGGGACAGTTGGGGGTTGAGGTGACCTTGGGGACAATCAGGGGACAGAGGTGGCCTTGGGGACAGGGGGGACAAAGACCCCACTGCCCCAAAATTGGGGATTTTTGCCCCAGTTTGGGCCCTTTTGGCCCAGTTCCCCCCCCCCTCCACTGGGTTTTGGGACAAAAAGGAGGAATTTGGGATCAGGGAGGGAGGGAATTCCGGGAATGTTTGGGGGAGGGGTGAAACTTCGTTAGGGGTGATTACGCTAATGGGCTGGGTGGTTATGCAAATGAGCTGCGTGATTATGTAAATGAGCTGTGTGGTTATGTGAATTGGCTGTGTCATTATGTAAATGAGGCAGGCAGGGGTGTGGGAACCTGGAGGAACTGGGACTGGTTTAACTGGGACTGGTTAAACTGGGTTCAGTTAATCCAGGGTTTAATTAATCCAATCTGATTAATTGAACTGGGTTTAATTAATTTGGGTTCAGTTAATCCCATCTCTATTAATGCGGTTTTAATTCAAGTTTAATTAATCTGGGTAAATCAGATTCTGTTCACTGGGGTCCAGTAATCCCAGCTCAATTAATCCCAGCTCAATTAATCTGGGTTTAATTAATCCAAATTTAGTTAATCTGGGTAAATCACGTTCAGTTCGCTGGGGTCCATTAATCCCAGCTCAGTTAATTGGGGTTTAATTAATACAGGCTTAATTAATGTGGGCACAATCCACTGGGCTCCTTTAATCTGGGTTCGGCCAATCGCAGCTCAGTTAATTGGGGTTTAATTAATCAGGCTTTAATTAATTGGGGTTTAATCAATCCAGCTTCAGTTGACCTGGCTTTAATTGATCGGTGTTCGATCAATTTGGGTTTAATTAATCTGCGTTTAATTAATGCAAATTCCGTGCGTCACCGCGCCCTGGGGCTGTTCCGTGGCATTCCAGATCCCCAGTGTCCCCAGTGTCCTCCCTGTCCCATGTCCCCAGTGTCCCCAGTGTCCCCAGTGTCCCCCAGTGTCCCCCAATGTCCCCAGTGTCCCCAGTGTCCCCAGTGTCCCCAATGTCCCCCAGTGTCCCCCCAGTGTCCCCCAGTGTCCCCAGTGTCCCCAGTGTCCCCAGTGTCCCCAATGTCCCCCAGTGTCCCCCCAGTGTCCCCCAGTGTCCCCAGTGTCCCCAATGTCCTCCCTGTCCCATGTCCCCAGTGTCCCCGGTATCCCCAGTGTCCCCCAGTGTCCTCAATGTCCTCCCTGTCCCGTGTCCCCAGTGTCCCCAGTGTCCCCAATGTCCTCCCTGTTCCATGTCCCCAGTGTCCCCAATGTCCTCCCTGTTCCATGTCCCCAGTGTCCCCAGTGTCCTCCCTGTCCCGTGTCCCCCCAGTGTCCCCCCAGTGTCCCCCAGTGTCCCCAGTGTCCCCAGTGTCCTCCCTGTCCCCCGTGTCCCCAATGTCCCCAGTGTCCCCAGTGTCCCCAGTGTCCTCCCTGTCCTGTGTCCCCCCAGTGTCCCCCTAGTGTCCCCCAGTGTCCCCAATGTCCCCAGTGTCCCCAGTGTCCTCCCTGTCCCCAATGTCCCCAATGTCCTCCCTGTCCCGTGTTCCCAGTGTCCCCAGTGTCCCAAATGTCCTCCCTATCCCATGTTCCCAGTGTCCTCGGTGTCCCCCCAGTGTCCCCAGTGTCCCCAGTGCCCTCCCTGTCCCCAGTGTCCCCAATGTCCCCAGTGTCCCCCGGTGTCCCCAGTGTCCTCCGTGTCCCTGGTGGATGCCCCGTGTCCCCAGTGGTTCCCAGTGTCCCCATGGGTTCCCACAGTGTCCCTGGTGGATTCCTGGTGTCCCCGTTGGGTTCCTGGTGTCCCCAGGGCTTCCCACAAAGTCCCCAGTGGGTTCCCAGTGTCCCCAGTCAGTTCCCACGATGTCCCTGTCGGGTTCCCATGATGTCCCCAGGAGTTCCCACGGTGTCCCTGGTGGATTTCCAGTGTCCCCGTTGGGTTCCCGGTGTCCCCGTTGGGTTCCCATGGTGTCCCCACTCAGTTCCCAGTGTCCCCGTTGGGTTCCCATGGTGTCCCCACTCAGTTCCCAGTGTCCCCAGGGCTCCTCACGATGTCCCCAGTGGTTTCCCGGTGTCCCCAGGGGTTCCCACGGTGTCCCCACTCAGTTCCCAGTGTCCCCAAGGCTCCTCACGATGTCCCCAGTGGGTTCCCAGTGTCCCCAGTCAGTTCCCACAATGTCCCTGTCAGGTTCCCATGATGTCCCCAGGGGTTCCCACAGTGTCCCTGGTGGATTCCCGGTGTCCCTGTTGGGTTCTTGGTGTCCCCAGGGGTTCCCATGATGTCCCCAGTGGGTTCCCGGTGTCCCCAGGGGTTCCTGGTGTCCCCAGGGGTTCCCATGATGTCCCCAGGGCTTCCCACGATGCCCCCAGTGGGTTCCCAGTGTCCCCAGTCAATTCCCAGGATGTCCCTGTCGGGTTCCCATGATGTCCCCAGGAGTTCCCACGGTGTCCCTGGTGGATTTCCGGTGTCCCCGTTGGGTTCCCGGTGTCCCCGTTGGGTTCCCAGTGTCCCCATGGGTTCCCACAGTGTCCCTGGTGGATTCCCGGTGTCCCCGTTGGGTTCCTGGTGTCCCCAGGGCTCCCCACGATGTCCCCAGTGGGTTCCCAGTGTCCCCAGTCAGTTCCCACGATGTCCCTGTCGGGTTCCCATGATGTCCCTGGTGAATTCCTGGTGTCCCCATTGGATTCCTGGTGTCCCCGTTGGGTTCCCATGGTGTCCCCACTCAGTTCCCAGTGTCCCCAGGGCTCCCCACGATGTCCCCAGTGGGTTCCCAGTGTCCCCAGTCAGTTCCCACGATGTCCCTGTCGGGTTCCCATGATGTCCCTGGTGAATTCCTGGTGTCCCCATTGGATTCCTGGTGTCCCCAGGGGTTCCCACGATGTCCCCAGTGGCTTCCTGGTGTCCCCCAGGGGTTCCCACGGTGTCCCTGGTGGGTTCCCAGTGTCCCTGAGCAGTTCCCACAATGTCCCCAGTGAGTTCCTGGTGTCCCCATTCAGTTCCCACGATGTCCCAGTTGGGTTCCCGGTGTCCCCAGTGGGTTCCCAGTGTCCCCACTCGGTTCCCAGTGTCCCCAGGGGTTCCCACGATGTCCCCAGTGGCTTCCTGGTGTCCCCCAGGGCTTCCCACGGTGGCCCCGTTGTTTTGCAGTCCCCTCCCATGGATCTGGTGGCCGGACTGGGCTGTGCCTGTGCCGGGCTGGTGGCCCTGGCCCTGCTGGTGGTGGCCCAGCGCCTCGGGCTCCTCTACCGCCTGTGCCACAAGGTCTGGGGACATTGGGGACATTGGGGATTGCGGGCATGATGGGGACACTGGGGAGACACTGGGGGGACACTGGGGATGGGGGACATTGGGGTCAGGGGGACACTGGGGTGACACTGGGGGGACACTGGGGGGACACTGGGGATGGGGGACATTGGGGTCAGGGGGACACTGGGGATGGGGACACTGGGGGGACACTGGGGATGGGGGACATTGGGGTCAGGGGGACACTGGGGGGACACTGGGGATGGGAGACATTGGGGTCAGGGGGACACTGGGGGGACACTGGGGTGACACTGGAGATGGGGGACATTGGGGTGACACTGGGGTGACACTGGGGGGACACTGGGGATGGGGGACATTGGGGTCAGGGGGACACTGGGGGGACACTGGGGATGGGAGACACTGGAGACTGGTGGGACATTGGGGACAGGTGCCACCGGTGCCACCACTGACCCCGTGGTGACCCCACGGTGACCACAGGTGGGATGGGTGGGACCAGGGGGAGACGGGCACAGGTGGCACGGGTGGGATGGAGGACCCTGGGGACAGGTGTCACCGGTGTCACCGCCGACACTGGGGATACTGGGGGGCACTGGGGGCCCCGCTGCCCCCATGGTGACCCCGTGGTGACCCCACGGTGACCTCGCTGTCCGCCCAGGTGGACACGGCGAGTCCCCGGCATGGCGGGGAGCTGGTGGCCGAGGTGCTCCGTGCCCACGGGGTGCGGTTCCTGTTCACGCTGCCCGGGGGCCACATCTCGCCCGTGCTGGTGGCCTGCGAGAAGCTCGGCATCCGCGTGGTGGACACGCGGCACGAGGCCACCGCCGTCTTCGCCGCCGACGCCGTCTCGCGGCTCTCGGGTCAGCGCCGGGGACATTTCGGGGGAGGGGGGTGTCCTCGTTTGTCCCTGTTTGTCCCCAAGGGGTGGGGGTGGCATGGGGAGGTGGCCACATGGCCAACATCTCCAAGGGTTTTGGGGTGTCCCTCCTTGTCCCACCATGGTGGCTCCTGGGTGACCTGAGAGGGTTTCAAAGAGTTTGGGGTGTCCAGGGTGGGATTTGTCCCCATTTGTCCCTGTTTGTCCCCAAAGGGGTGGGCGTGGCACAGGGAGGTGACCCCATGGCCAACATCTCCAGAGGGTTTTGGGGTGTCCCATCTTGGTGGCTCCTGGGTGACTTGAGAAGGTTTCAAGGAGTTTGGGGTGTCCAGGGTGGGATTTGTCCCCGTTTGTCCCCGTTTGTCCCCATTTGTCCCAAAGGGGTGGGGGTGGCACGGGGAGGTGACCCCATGGCAAACATCTCCAGAGGGTTTTGGGGTGTCCCATCTTGGTGGCTCCTGGGTGACTTGAGAGGGTTTCAAAGAGTTTGGGGTGTCCAGGGTGGGATTTGTCCCCAAAGGGGTGGGGGTGGCACGGGGAGGTGACCCCATGGCCAACATCTCCAAGGGTTTTGGGGTGTCCCTCCTTGTCCCACCATGGTGGCTCCTGGGTGACCTGAGAGGGTTTCAAGGAGTTTGGGGTGTCCAGGGTGGGATTTGTCCCCATTTGTCCCCAAAGGGGTGGGGGTGGCACGGGGAGGTGACCCCATGGCCAACATCTCCAGAGGATTTTGGGTTGTCCCATCTTGGTGGCTCCTGGGTGACCTGAGAGGGTTTCAAAGAGTTTGGGGTGTCCAGGGTGGGATTTGTCCCCATTTGTCCCCAAGGGGTGGGGTTGGCACGGGGAGGTGACCCCATGGCCAACATCTCCAGAGGGTTTTGGGTTGTCCCATCTTGGTGGCTCCTGGGTGACCTGAGAGGGTTTCAAAGAGTTTGGGGTGTCCAGGGTGGGATTTGTCCCCATTTGTCCCCAAGGGGTGGGGTTGGCACAGGGAGGTGACCCCATGGCCAACATCTCCAGAGGGTTTTGGGTTGTCCCATCTTGGTGGCTCCTGGGTGACCTGAGAAGGTTCAAGGAGTTTGGGGTGTCCAGGGTGGGATTTGTCCCTGTTTGTCCCAAAGGGGTGGGGTTGGCACGGGGAGGTGACCCCATGGCCAACATCTCCAGAGGGTTTTGGGGTGTCCCATCTTGGTGGGTCTTGGTTGACCTGAGACTTTGGAGCGTCCGAGGTCCTTCCAGGGTGGAGTTTGTCCCTGTTTTTCCCCTCCCAAAAGGGTGAGGACAGGACAAGGAGGTGATCCCATGGCCAACATCTCCAAGGGTTTTGGGGTGTCCCTCCTTGTCCCATCTTGGTGGCTCCTGGGTGACCTGAGAGGGATTCAAAGAGTTTGGGGTGTCCAGGGTGGGATTTGTCCCCATTTGTCCCCGTTTGTCCCCAAAGGGGTGGGCGTGGCACAGGGAGGTGACCCCATGGCCAACATCTCCAGAGGGTTTTGGGTTGTCCCATCTTGGTGGCTCCTGGGTGACCTGAGAGGGTTTCAAAGAGTTTGGGGTGTCCAGGGTGGGATTTGTCCCCAAAGGGGTGGGGGTGGCACGGGGAGGTGACCCCATGGCCAACATCTCCAAGGGTTTTGGGGTGTCCCTCCTTGTCCCACCATGGTGGCTCCTGGGTGACCTGAGAGGGTTTCAAGGAGTTTGGGGTGTCCAGGGTGGGATTTGTCCCCATTTGTCCCCAAAGGGGTGGGGTTGGCACAGGGAGGTGACCCCATGGCCAACATCTCCAGAGGGTTTTGGGGTGTCCAGGGTGGGATTTTGTCCTCGTTTGTCCCCTCTTGGATCTCATCCATCCTTGGCGCCATCTTGGAGCCACTTTGTTGTGGCTTTGGTGCCACCTTGGAGCCACTTTGGTGTCATCTTGGAGCCATTTTGGTGCCACCTTGGAGCCATCTTGGTGCCATCTTGAAGCCACTTAGGTGCCACTATGGTGCCATCTTGGAGCCTCCTTGGTGCCACTTTGGTGTCACCTTGGAGCCACCTTGGTGCCATTTTGGTGCCATTTTGGGGCCAATCTGAAGCCACTTTGTTGTGGCTTTGGTGCCACCGTGGTGCCACTTTGGGGCCATTTTGGAGCCATCTTGGAGCCACTTTCTTGTGGCTTTGGTGTCATCTTGGAGCCACCTTGGGGCCATCATGGCTCTACTTTGGAGCCATTTTGGCACCATCTTGGTGCCACTTTGGGGTCATCTTGGAGCCACCTTGGTATCACTTTGGGGTCATTTTGGGGCCATCTTGGTTCTACTTTGGTGCCATCTTTGGTGCCACCTTGGCGCCACCTTGGTGCCACTTTGGTGCCATCTTGGTGCCATTTTGGAGCCACTTTGGCGTGACTTTGGTGTCATCTTGGAGCCACCTTGGGGCCACTTTGGGGCCATTTTGGGGCCATCTTGAAGCCACTTTGTTGTGGCTTTGGTGCCACCTTGGTGCCACTTTGGGGCCATTTTGCGGCCATCTTGAAGCCACTTTAGCGTGACTTTGGTGTCATCTTGGAGCCACATTGGTACCACTTTGGTGCCATCTTGGTGCCATTTTGGAGCCACCTTGGGGCCATTTTGGGGCCATCTTGGAGCCACTTTTTTGTGGTTTTGGTGTCATCTTGGAGCCACCTTGGTGCCACTTTGGTGCCGCTTTGGTGTCATCTTGGAGCCACCTTGGGGCCATCTTGGCTCTACTTTGGAGCCATTTTGGCACCATCTTGATGCCACTTTGGGGTCGTCTTGGAGCCACCTTGGTGCCACTTTGGTGCCATTTTGGGGCCATCTTGGTTCTACTTTGTTGTGGCTTTGGTGCCACCTTGGTGCCACCTTGAAGCCACTTTGGTGTCATCTTGAAGCCACCTTGGGGCCATCTTGGCGCTACTTTGGAGCCATTTTTGCGCCATCTTGAAGCCACTGTGGGGTCATCTTGGTGCCACTTTGGGGCCATTTTGGTGCCATCTTGGTTCCACTTTGGTGCTGCTTTTGTGCCACCTTGGTGCCACCTTGGTACCACTTTGGTGCCATCTTGGTGCCATTTTGGAGCCACTTTGGCGTGACTTTGGTGTCATCTTGGAACCATCCTGGTGCTACTTTGGTGCCACCTTGGCGCCACTTTGGTGCCAGTTTGGAGCCATCTTGAAGCCACTTTGACGCCAACTTGGAGCCACCTTGGAGCCACCTTGGGGCCACCTTGGTGCCACCTTGGCCCCGTCCGTTGTCCCCCGTCCCACCCCGTCCCCGCTGTGCCCCCAGGTCGCATCGGCGTCGCCGCTGTCACCGCGGGCCCCGGTGTCACCAACACGGTGACGGCCGTCAAGAACGCCCAGATGGCCGAGTCCCCCCTGCTGCTCCTGGGCGGCGCCGCCGCCACCCTACAAAAGGTGGGAACATCCCAAAAAAGCCCTTCCCAAAGGGAATTTTGGGGCAGTTTCTTTCATTTTGGAGGGTTTTTTTCCACCCCATTTTTGGGGGTTTTTCCCTCATTTTTCAAGGTTTTTCCCTCATTTTTCGGGGTTTTCTCTCATTTTTGGGTCCCGGTGTCACTAAAAAAAAACGGGAATTTGTTCTCTGGGGTAGAAAATCCGGCTTTTTTTGGGGGATTTGTCCCCAAATCAATGACCAGAAATTCCTGGAATTCATGGAATTAGTGACTGTTCCTCATATTTTAATTACGTATTAATTACGTCCCCAAAGCCATTAATTTATGCAAATTATTCCCATCAATTCCTTTGGATTTGAGGGGGTTTGGGGGCATCCCAAAAAATCCCTTCCTGACCCCAATTTTGGGGGGTTTTCCCTTGGTTTTGGGGTCCTGGTGTCACCGAAAACTGGGAATTGACCATTCCAGGGAATTGGTTGGGGTGGAAATCCGACGTTTTTGGGGGGAATTCTCATTTTCCTGGGGGAATTCCCGTTTTTTCTGAGACCATTCCCAGTGTTCCTGAAGGAATTCCCGTTTTCCTGTGGCCATTCCCGGTTTCCCGAGGGACCATTCCCGTTATTCCTGAGGGTCATCACTGATTTCCCGAGGGTATTCCTGGGAATTCCCGGATCCCAGAGTGGGAATTCCCAGATTCCCGAGGCCATTCCTGAATTCCCACTGCCATTCCCAAATCCCCGATGTCATTCCCAGATTCCTGTGACCATTCCTGTTATTCCCGAGGTCATTCCCGTTTTCCTGAGGGCATTCCCAGGAGTTCCCAAATTCCCAATGGCCATTCCCAAATTCCCAGTGCCATTCCCGATGCCATTCCCATTAATCCTGGTGTCATTCCTGGATTCCTGATGTCATTCCTGAATTCCTGATACCATTCCCAATGCCATTCCCAAATTCCCAATGCCGTTCCTGAATTCCCAAGGCCATTCCCGTTATTCCCAATGGCCATTCCCAGATTCCTGAGGTCATTCTCGATGTCATTCCCAAATTCCTGATGTCATTCCCAGATTCCCAGGGGCCATTCCCGAATTCCCAGTGGCCGTTTCCTTTATTCCCGATGCCATTCCCATTATTCCTGATGCCATTCCCGAATTCCCGGTGCCATTCCCAAGGGTCATTCCCGGATTCCCGGTGCCATTCCCGATTTCCCAATGGCCATTCCCATTATTCCCAGTGGCCATTCCCGAATTCCTGGTGCCATTCCCATTATTCCTGATGCTATTCCCGAATTCCCGGTGCCATTCCTGAATTCCCGGTGCCATTCCCATTATTGCTGGTGCCATTCCCGGGTTCCCAATGGTCATTCCTGAATTCCTGGTGCCATTCCCAAATTCCTGGTGCCATTCCCAAAGGTCATTCCTGAATTCCCAGTGCCATTCCCATTATTCCTGATGCCATTCCCAAGTATCCCGATGCCATTCCCGATGGTCATTCCCAGATTCCCAATGCCATTCCCGAATTCCCAGTGCCATTCCCATTATTCCCAATGCCATTCCTTGTTCCCGGTGCCATTCCCAAGTTCCCGATGTCATTCCCGATGGCCATTCCCAAATTCCTGGTGCCATTCCCAGTGCCATTCCCATTATTCCTAATGGCCATTCCCAATGGTCATTCCTGGTGCCATTCCCAGATTCCCAATGGTCATTCCTGAATTCCTGGTGCCATTCCTGTTATTCCTGGTGCCATTCCTGAATTCCTGGTGCCATTCCCGAATTCCCAGTGCCATTCCCATTATTCCTGATGCCATTCCCAATGGTCATTCCTGGTGCCATTCCTGGATTCCCAGTGGTCATTCCTGAATTCCTGGTGCCATTCCTGTTATTCCTGGTGCCATTCCCATTATTCCTGGTGCCATTCCCGAACTCCCGATGCCATTCTCATGATTCCCAGTGCCATTCCCGATGCCATTCCAGTTATTCCCAATGCCATTACCGATGCCATTCCCGTTATTCCCAGTGCCATTCCCGTTGTTTCCGATGCCATTCCGGTTATTCCTGATGCCATTCCCGGTGCCATTCCCGTTATTCCCGATGCCATTCCCGTTATTCCCGATGCCATTCCCGGTGCCATTCCCGTTGCCATTCCCGTTATTCCCGGTGCCATTCCCGTTGTTTCCGATGCCATTCCCGTTATTCCCGATGCCATTCCCGGTGCCATTCCCGTTATTCCCGGTGCCATTCCCTAACTCCCAGTGCCATTCCCGGTCTCCCAGGGCCGGGGCGCGCTCCAGGACATCCCGCAGGTGCCGCTGTTCCGGACGCTCTGCAAGGCCGCGCTGTCGGTCAGAGCCGTGCGCGACATCGTCCCCACCCTGCGCCGGGCCATCGCCACCGCCATGGAGGGGACACCCGGTGAGGGCACGGGGACATCCCAGAATTCCCCCAAAATTCCCCCGGGATGGGGTTTGTGGGGTGGGAATCCCAAAATTCCCATGGGGAGGAACTGGGGGCATCCCAAAATCAGCCCCGGGATGGGGAATTAGGGAGGGAAAGAATCCCAAAATCTCCCAGTGAGGGGTTTGGGATGGGGAGAGGAATCCCAAAATTCCCATGGGGAGGAGTTTGGAGGTGGGGGAGGGGGACCAAAAATCAACCCCATGATGGGGAATTTGGGGAGGTTGGAATCCCGAAATTCCCCCCCTGAGGAATTTGGGAGGGGAGGAATCCCAAAGTCAGGCCCGGGATGGGAAATCTGGGGAGGAGAAATCCCAAAATTCCCCTGGAGAGAAATTTTGGGAGGAGGAATCCCAAAATCAGCCCCTGGATGAGGAATTGGAGAGGGATTGGAATCCCAAAATCTCCTTGGGGTTGGGATCCCAAAATCAGCCCCCATGGGGTGGGGAATTTGGGAGGGAAAAAATCCCAAAATCTCCCCGTGAGGGGTTTGGGATGGGGAGAGGAATCCCAAAATTCCCACGGAGAGGAGTTTGGGATGGGAGGAATCCCAGAATTCCCCCAGTGGGAAATTTGGGGTGACCCCCCCCATGGATTTGGGGGGTTTTGAGATGGGATTTGGGATTTTGGGGTGTCTGGGGATGGAGGTTTGGGATCAGGTGGGATTTGGGGGGGGGTTGGGATGGGATTTGGGATTTTTTTGGGTCTCTGGGGATGGAGGTTTGGGATCAGGTGGGATTTGGGGTGACCCCCGTGGATTTGGGATTTTTTGGATGGGATTTGGGATTTTGGGGTGTCTGGGGATGGAATTTGGGATCAGGTGGGATTTGGGGTGACCCCCATGGATTTGGGTGGTTTTGGGATGGGATTTGGGATTTTGGGGTGTCTGGGGATGGAGGTTTGGGATCAGGTGGGATTTGGGGTGATCCCCCTGGATTTGTGGGGGTTTTGGGATGGGATTTGTGATTTTTTGGAGTCTCTGGGGATGGAATTTGGGATCAGGTGGGATTTGGGATTTTGGGGTGTCTGGGGATGGAATTTGGGATCAGGTGGGACTTGGGGTGACCCCCATGGATTTGGGGGGCTTTTGGGATGGGATTTGATATTTTGGGGGTGTTTGGGGATGGAACTTCGGGGTTGGGGACACCGGGATGGTTTTGGGGTTGTTTGAGTGCTTTGGGGTCGGTTCCTGGAGGTTTTTTTGGGGTTTTTTGGGATCGAGGGGCTCAGACCCCACCCCTAAAGGGGTTTTGGGGTCCCCGCAGGCCCCGTGTTCGTGGAGCTGCCCATCGATGTCCTCTACCCCTTCCACGTGGTCCAGAAGGAGATCGGGGGCTCCAAAACCCCGCGGGGGCTACGGGGGAAACTCGTCCAGTGGTGAGAGGAACCCCCCCCAAAAAAACCCCAAAGAACCCCCCCAAAAACCCACCTCCACCCCAAAAAAAAAACCCCAGAGAAAAACCCCCAAAATCCCCCAAAAACCAACAAAAATTTCCAACCTTCCCCCCCCAAAAAAACCCAAAAACCCCAAATAACCCAAACCCCCCCAAAAAACCCAAAACCCAAAAAAAAGCGCAAAAACCCGAACCCTTCCCCCCAAAATCCCCCCAAAATCCCCCCAAAATACCTCCAAAAAAAACCCCAAACCCCAAAAAATCCCCCAAAAACTCCTCCCAAAAAGCTCCCCCAAGAAACAAAAAAAAAACCCCAACCCCCCCAAAAAAGTCCCCCAAAAGTCCAATAAAACCCCCCAAAAACCCCAAATCCCACAAAACCCCAAAAAACCCCAACCCCCCCCAAAAAGCCTCCCCCCAAAAACAAGCCCCCCCCAAAATCCCCAAAAACCCCCAGAAAAACCCCAAAAGCCCCCAAAACCCCCAAAAGAACCCCCCAAACCCTCAAAAAGACCCCAACCCCCCCAAAAGACCTCTCCCCCAAAAACTTCCCCCCCAAAAACCCCAGAAAAAACAAAAAAACCCCGAATCCCACAAAAACCCCAAAAAAACCCCAACCCCCCCCAAAAAACCCCAGAAAAACCCCAAATCTCACCAAAAAAAACCAAAAAAAAACCAAAAAGCCCCCAAAATCCCCCCCAAAAACCTCCCCCCGCCCCCAAAAAATCCCCCCCAAACCCCAGGAAAACCCCAAAAAACCCCAAATCCCACAAAACCCCAAAAAACCCCAACCCCCCCCAAAAAAGCCTCCCCCCCAAAAACAAGCCCCCCCCAAAATCCCCAAAAACCCCCAGAAAAACCCCAAAAGCCCCCAAAAGCCCCAAAAGAACCCCCCAAACCCTCAAAAAGACCCCAACCCCCCCAAAAGACCTCTCCCCCAAAAACTTCCCCCCCAAAAACCCCAGAAAAAACAAAAAAACCCTGAATCCCACAAAAACCCCAAAAAAACCCCAACCCCCCCAAAAAAACCCAGAAAAACCCCAAATCTCACCAAAAAAAACAAAAAAAAAAACCAAAAAGCCCCCAAATCCCCCCCAAAAACCTCCCCCCGCCCCCAAAAAATCCCCCCCAAACCCCAGGAAAACCCCAAAAAACCCCAAATCCCACAAAAACCCCAAATCCCCGCAGGTACCTCGGGAATTACCTCCAGGATCTCTTCGCGGGGGCCTGGGAGCCGCGGGACCCGACCCCGCTGCCCCTGCGCGTCCCCACGGCCGCCCCCGAGCAGGTGCGGGACCCCAAAACGGGGCGAAAACCCCAAAAATGGGGCGAAAACCCCAAAAATGGGGCAAAAACCCCAAAAACGGGGCGAAAAACCCAAAAATGGGGCGAAAAACCCAAAAACAGGGCAAAAAAATCAAAAATGGGGTGAAAAACCCCAAAACGGGGCGAAAACCCCAAAAACGGGGCGATAAACCCAAAATGGGGCGAAAAATGCCAAAATGGAGCAAAAAACCTAAAAACAAGGGGAAAACCCCAAAAACAGAGGGAAAAGCCCAAAAACGGGGCGAAAAACCCAAAAATGGGGCGAAAACCCCAAAAATGGGGCGATAAACCCAAAATGGGGCGAAAAACCCCAAAATGGGGCAAAAAACCCAAAAACAAGGGGAAAACCCCCAAAACAGGGGAAAAACCCCAAAAACGGGGCGAAAAACCCAAAAATGGGGTGAAAAACCCAAAAACGGGGCGAAAACCCAAAAATGGGGCAAAAAACCCAAAAACGGTGCGAAAAAACCCAAAAGCAGGGGGGAAACCCCAAAAATAGGGGGAAAAAACCCAAAAACTGAGGGAAACCCGAAAAATGGGGCGAAAAACCCAAAAATGGGGTGAAAAACCCAAAAACAAGGGGAAAACCCCAAAGCCGGGGCAAAAACTCCAAAACCAGAGGGAAAATCCCCAAAACAGGGGGGAAACCCCAAAAACAGGGCAAAAACCTCATAATTGCCAAAGCCGGGGGAAAAACCCCAAAAACGGGGGGAAAATCCCAAAAATGGGGTGAAACCCCAAAAAAGGGGCGAAAACCCCGAAAGTTGGGTGAAAACCCCAAAACTGGGGGGAAAACCCCAAAACTGGGGGGAAAACCCCAAAAATGAGGGGAAACCCCCAAAGATGGGCCGATAACCCCAAAACCAGAGGGAAAATCCCAAAAACGGGGAAAATCCTAAAAACAAGGAAAACCCCAAAAACGGGGGGAAATCCCAAAAATGGGGCAAAAACCCCAAAAACAGGGGAAAACCCCAAAAACGGGGTGAAAACCCCAAAAACGGGGCAAAACCCCCTAAATATTGGTGGAAAACCCTAAGGCTGGGACAAAAACCCCAAAAACGGGGAAAATGCAAAAAATGTGGCGAAAACCCCCAAAACAGGGCAAAAACCCCAAAAATGAGCCAAAAACCTGAAAACCGGGGGGAAAACCCCAAAGCCGGGACAAAAACCCCAAAAATGGGGTGAAAACCCCAAAAGCAGGGGGAAAACCCCAAAAGTGGGGGCAAAACCCCAAAAATGGGTTGAAAACCCCAAAAGCGGGGAAAACCCCAAAAACGGGGTAAAAACCCCAAAAACGGGGCAACCCCCCCCAAAAATTGGCGGAAAACCCTAAAGCCGGGATGAAAACCCCAAAAACGAGGGGGAAACCCCAAAAGTGGGGTGAAAACCCCAAAACGGGCGGACTTGGGATGGGGTTGAGGGGTTGGGGATGGATTTGGGGTCCGGTTTTGGGATGGGATTGGAGGGATTTGGGGGGGGGTTTGGGATGGGGTTGGGGTTTTGGGATGGGGTTTGGGATGGGATTGGGGTTTTGGGATGGGATTGGGGTTTTGGGATGGGGTTTGGGATGGGGTTGGGGTTTGGGATGGGATTGGGATGGGGTTGGGGTTTTGGGATGGGGTTTGGGATGGGGTTGGGGTTTTGGGATGGGATTGGGGTTTTGGGATGGGGTTTGGGATGGGGTTGGGGTTTGGGATGGGATTGGGATGGGGTTGGGGTTTTGGGATGGGGTTTGGGATGGGATTGGGATGGGTTGGGGTTTTGGGATGGGGTTGGGGTGGGATTGGCATGGGGTTGGGGTTTTGGGATGGGGTTGGGGTTTTGGGATGGGATTGGGATGGGGTTTGGGATGGGGTTGGGGTTTTGGGATGGGATTGGGATGGGATTGGGATTTGGGATGGGGTTGGGATTTGGGATGGGGTTGGGATGGGGTTGGGGTTTTGGGATGGGGTTGGGGTTTGGGATGGGGTTGGGATGGGGTTGGGGTTTTGGGATGGGGTTGGGGTGGGATTGAGGTTTTGGGATGGGATTGGGATGGGATTGAAGGGTTTGGGATGAATTGGGGATTTTGGGATGGGGTTGGGATGGGATTGAGGTGGGATTGGGGTTTGGGATGGGATTGGGGTTTTGGGATGGGGTTTGGGATGGGGTTGGGGTGGGTTTGGGGTTTTGGGATGGATTGGGATGGGGTTTTGGGGGGGGTTTGGGATGGGATTGAAGGGTTTGGGATGAACTGGGGGGTTTTGGGATGGGGTTGGGATGGGATTGGGGTTTTGGGATGGGATTGGGGTTTTGGGATGGGGTTGGGGTGGGGTTGGGATGGGATTGGTGTTTTGGGATGGGGTTGGGGTGGATTGGGATGGGTTTTTGGGGGGGTTTTGGGATGGGGTTGGGGTTTGGGATGGGGTTGGGATGGGATTGGGATGGGATTGGGGTTTGCGATGGGATTGGGGTTTTGGGATTGGGGTTTGGGATGGGGTTGGGATGGGATTGGGATGGGGTTGGGGTTATGGGGTGGGGTTGGGATGGGATTGGGGTTTCGGGATGGGGTTGGGGTGGGATTGGGGTTTGGGATAGGGTTGGGGTTTGGGATTGGGATGGGTTTTTGGGGGGGTTTTGGGATGGGATTGAAGGGTTTGGGATGAACTGGGGGGTTTTGGGATGGGGTTGGGATGGGATTGGGGTTTTGGGATGGGGTTGGGGTGGATTGGGATGGGTTTTTCGGGGGGTTTTGGGATGGGATTGAAGGGTTTGGGATGAACTGGGGGGTTTTGGGATTGGTTTGGGATGGGTTTTTGGGATGGATTGGGGGTTTAGGGATGGATTGAAGGGGTTGGGATGGGGTTGGGGTGGGATTGAAGGGTTTGGGATGAGCTGGTTTTGGGGCTGTCTAAACTGGGCTGGTTTTGGGTTAATTTGGGCTGTGTGGGGTTAATCCCGGCTGGTTTAGGGTTAATCCCAGCTGGTTTGGGGCTGTCTAAGGCGGGTTTTGGGGTTAATCCCGGCTCTTTGGGGTTAATCCTGGTTTGGGACTGTCTAAACCAGGTTTTGGGGCTCATCCCGGCTGTTTTGGGGTTAGTCCCGGCTCTTCGGGGTTAATCCCAGCCCTTGGGGTTAATGCAGGTTTGGGACTGTCTAAACCAGGTTTTGGGGTTAATCCTGGCTCTTTGGGGTTAATCCAGGTTTGGGGCTGTCTAAACCAGGTTTTGGGGTTAATCCTGGCTCTTTGGGGTTAATCCTGGCTCTTTGGGGTTAATCCAAGTTTGGGGCTGTCTAAGGCGGGTTTTGGGGTTAATCCTGGCTGTTTTGGGGTTAATCCTGGCTCTTTGGGGTTAATCCAGGTTTGGGACTGTCTAAACCAAGTTTTGGGGTTAATCCTGGCTCTTTGGGGTTAATCCAGGTTTGAGACTGTCTAAACCAGGTTTTGGGGTTAATCCCAGCTGTTTTGGGGTTCATCCCGGCTGGTTTGGGGGTTAATCCAGGTCCAGCGCTGTGCGGAGCTGCTCAGCCGCGCCCGGCGGCCGCTGGTGCTCGTGGGCAGCCAGGCCCTGCTGCCCCCCACGCCGGCCGAGGAGCTGCGGTGAGCGGCCGGACTGGGATGGACTGGGATGGACTGGGAGGGACTGGGAGGGACTGGGAGGGACTGGGAAGGAAACTGGGAGGGACTGGGAGGAAACTGGGATGGACTGGGAGGGACTTGGAATGGGACTGGGATACATGAGGAGGGAATGGGAGGGATTGGGATAGACTGGGATAGACTGGGGTGGATTGGGATGGACTGGGATAGACTGGGATGGACTGGGAGGGACTGGGAGCACTGGGAGGGATTGGGAGGGATTGGGAAGGACTGGGGTGGATTGGGACGGACTGGGAGGGACTGGGATGGACTGGGAGGGATTGGGATGGACTGGGATGGACTGGGAGGGATTGGGATGGACTGGGATGGACTGGGAGGGATTGGGAGGGATTGGGATGGACTGGGAGGGATTGGGATTGACTGGGATGGACTGGGATGGATTGCGAGGGACTGGGATGGACTGGGAGGGGATTGGGAGGGAATGGGTGGGATTGGGATGGACTGGGAGGGACTGGGATGGATTGGGAGGGACTGGGAAGGACTGGGATACATTAGGATAGACTGGGAGGGAATGGGAGGGATTGGGAGGGACTGGGAGGGATTGGGAGGGGATTGGGATGGACTGGGAGGGATTGGGATGGATTGGGAGGGACCGGGATGGATTGGGAGAGATTAGGATGGACTGGGATCTGGATGGAGCTGATTTTGGGGCCAAATGGAGCCATTTTTGGGGCCAAACGGAGCCATTTTGGGATCTGGATGGAGCCAGTTTTGGGGCCAAACCGAGCTGGTTTTGGGGCCCCAACTGAGCAAGTTTTGGGGCCAAATGGAGCCATTTTTGGGTGCAAACTGAGCCAGTTTGGGATGTGGATGGAGCCGTTTTTGGGGCCAAACGGAGCCAGTTTGGGGCCAAACCGAGCCAGTTTGGGATCTGGATGGAGCCGATTTTGGATCCAAACAGAGCCAGTTTGGGTCCAAACGGAGCCATTTTGGGATCTGGATGGAGCCAGTTTTGGGGCCAAACCAAGCTGGTTTTGGGGCCCCAACTGAGCAAGTTTTGGGGCCAAATGGAGCCAGTTTGGGATCTGAATGGTGCTGATTTTAGGCCCAAACCGAGCCAGTTTGGGATCTGGATGGAGCCGTTTTATGGATCCAAAGGGAGCCATTTTTGGGTCCAAACGGAGACAGTTTGGGATCAGGATGGAGCCAGTTTTGGGTCCAAATGGAGCCAGTTTGGGATCTGGATGGAGCCGTTTTATGGATCCAAATGCAGCCATTTTTGGATCCAAATGGAGGCATTTTTGGGTCCAAACCGAGCCAGTTTTGGGTCCAAACAGAGCCAATTTTGGGTCCAAATGGAGCCAGTTTGGGATCTGGATGGAGCCGATTTTGGATCCAAACAGAGCCAGTTTGGGTCCAAACGGAGCCATTTTGGGATCTGGATGGAGGCAGTTTTGGGGCCAAACCGAGCTGGTTTTGGGGCCCCAACTGAGCAAGTTTTGGGGCCAAATGGAGCCAGTTTGGGATCTGGATGGAGCCGATTTTGGATCCAAATGGAGACGTTTTTGGGTCCAAATGTAGCCATTTTTGGGTGCAAACTGAGCCAGTTTGGGATGTGGATGGAGCCGTTTTTGGGGCCAAACGGAGCCAGTTTGGGGCCAAACCGAGCCAGTTTGGGATCTGGATGGAGCCATTTTATCGATCCAAATGCAGCCATTTTTGGGTCCAAAGGGAGCCATTTTTGGGTCCAAGTGGAGCCAGTTTGGGATCTGTATGGAGGCACTTTTGGATCCAAATGTAGCCAGTTTTGGGTCCAAACGGAGCCAGTTTGGGATCTGGATGGAGCCGATTTTGGATCCAAATGCAGCCATTTTTGGATCCGAGTGCAGCCATTTTTGGGTCCAAACCGAGCCAGTTTTGGGTCCAAACAGAGCCAATTTTGGGTCCAAATGGAGCCAGTTTGGGATCTGGATGGAGCCGTTTTATGGATCCAAATGCAGCCATTTTTGGGGCCAAAGGGAGCCATTTTGGGATCTGGATGGAGGCAGTTTTGGGGCCAAACCGAGCTGGTTTTGGGGCCCCAACTGAGCAAGTTTTGGGGCCAAATGGAGCCAGTTTGGGATCTGAATGGTGCTGATTTTAGGCCCAAACCGAGCCAGTTTGGGATCTGGATGGAGCCGATTTTGGATCCAGAGCCAGTTTGGGTCCAAACGGAGCCATTTTGGGATCTGGATGGAGGCAGTTTTGGGGCCAAACCGAGCTGGTTTTGGGGCCCCAACTGAGCAAGTTTTGGGGCCAAATGGAGCCAGTTTGGGATCTGGATGGAGCCGATTTTGGATCCAAATGGAGACGTTTTTGGGTCCAAATGTAGCCATTTTTGGGTGCAAACTGAGCCAGTTTGGGATGTGGATGGAGCCGTTTTTGGGGCCAAACGGAGCCAGTTTGGGGCCAAACCGAGCCAGTTTGGGATCTGGATGGAGCCATTTTATCGATCCAAATGCAGCCATTTTTGGGTCCAAGTGGAGCCAGTTTGGGATCTGTATGGAGGCACTTTTGGATCCAAATGTAGCCAGTTTTGGGTCCAAACGGAGCCAGTTTGGGATCTGGATGGAGCCGTTTTATGGATCCAAATGCAGCCATTTTTGGATCCAAATGGAGGCATTTTTGGGTCCAAAACGAGCCAGTTTTGGGTCCAAACAGAGCCAATTTTGGGGCCAAAGGGAGCCATTTTTGGGTCCAAGTGGAGCCAGTTTGGGATCTGTATGGAGGCACTTTTGGATCCAAATGTAGCCAGTTTTGGGTCCAAACGGAGCCAGTTTGGGATCTGGATGGAGCCGATTTTGGATCCAAATGCAGCCATTTTTGGATCCGAGTGCAGCCATTTTTGGGTCCAAACCGAGCCAGTTTTGGGTCCAAACGGAGCCAGTTTGGCCCCCCCGGCCGTTCCCGCTGACCCCTCCCCTGTCCCCAGCTCGGCCCTGGAGTCCCTGGGTGTCCCCTGCTACCTGGGCGGGGCGGCGCGGGGGCTGCTGCCCCCCGAGTGTCCCCTGCTGCTGCGGCAGAACCGCCGCGACGCCCTGCGCGACGCCGACCTCGTGCTGCTGGCAGGTACCTGTGGGGACACGGGGACAGCCCCGAGCGTCCCCCGTCCCCTCCTGAGCCCTCGCTGTCCCCACCCCAAGGGACGGTCTGCGATTTCCGCCTGTCCTACGGCCGCCTCTTCGGCCGCGGCACCGCCGTGGTGGCCGTCAACCGCGACCGGACGCAGCTGCTGCGCAATTCCGACGTCTTCTGGAAGCCGCGGCTGGCCATGCAAGGTCAGGGGAGAGTGGGGACACAAATCGGGACTTTGGGGATGCAAATGGGACTTTGGGGACACAAATGGGGACTTTGGGACACAAATGAGGTGGTTTTGGGTCAAAAAGAGGCGGTTTTGGGTCAAACCACGACTGGACGCAGCTGCTGCGCAATTCCGACGTCTTCTGGAAGCCGCGGCTGGCCGTGCAAGGTCAGGGGAGAGTGGGGACACAAATCGGGACTTTGGGGATGCAAATGGGACTTTGGGGACACAAATGGGGACTTTGGGACACAAATGAGGTGGTTTTGGGTCAAAAAGAGGCGGTTTTGGGTCAAACCACGACCGGACGCAGCTGCTGCGCAATTCCGACGTCTTCTGGAAGCCGCGGCTGGCCGTGCAAGGTCAGGGGAGAGTGGGGACACAAATCGGGACTTTGGGGACGCAAATGGGACTTTGGGGACACAAATGGGACTTTGGGATACAAATGAGGTGGGTTTGGGTCAAAAAGAGGTGGTTTTGGGTCAAACCACGACCGGATGCAGCTGCTGCGCAATTCCGACGTCTTCTGGAAGCCGCGGCTGGCCGTGCAAGGTCAGGGGAGAGTGGGGACACAAATCGGGACTTTGGGGACACAAATGGGGACTTTGGGACACAATGAGGTGGTTTGGGGTCAAAATGAGGTGGTTTTGGGTCAAAAAGAGGTGGTTTGGGGTCAAACCGCAACCGGACACTTCTGCTGCGCAATTCCGACGTCTTCTGGAAGCCGCGGCTGGCCGTGCAAGGTCAGGGGAGAGTGGGGACACAAATCGGGACTTTGGGGATGCAAATGGGACTTTGGGGACACAAATGGGGACTTTGGGATACAAATGAGGTGGTTTTGGGTCAAAAAGAGGCGGTTTTGGGTCAAACCACGACCGGACGCAGCTGCTGCGCAATTCCAACGTCTTCTGGAAGCCGCGGCTGGCCGTGCAAGGTCAGGGGAGAGTGGGGACACAAATCGGGACTTTGGGGACGCAAATGGGACTTTGGGACCCAAATGGGACTTTGGGGACACAAATGAGGTGGTTTTGGGTCAAAATGAGGCGCGTTTGGGTCAAAAAGAGGCGGTTTTGGGTCAAACCACGACTGGACGCAGCTGCTGCGCAATTCCAACGTCTTCTGGAAGCCGCGGCTGGCCGTGCAAGGTCAGGGGAGAGTGGGGACACAAATGGGACTTTGGGGACACAAATGAGGTGGTTTTGGGTCAAAATGAGGCGCGTTTGGGTCAAAAAGAGACAGTTTTGGGTCAGAATGAGGTGGTTTTGGGTCAGAACGAGGCGGTTTTGGGTCAAACCACAACTGGACGCAGCTGCTGCGCAATTCCGACGTCTTCTGGAAGCTGGGGACAGTGGGACCCAAATGAGGCAGCTTGGGGTAAAAATGAGGCGATTTTGGGTCAAAATGAGGTGATTTTGGGTCAAAAAGAGGCAGTTTTGGGTCAGAATGAGGTGGTTTTGGGTCAAAAAGAGGCGGTTTTGGGTCAAACTGCGACCAGACGCAGCTGCTGCGCAATTCCGACGTCTTCTGGAAGCCGCGGTGACCCTGCATGGTCAGGGGAGAGTGGGGACACAAATGGGACTTTGGGGACACAAATGAGGTGGTTTTGGGTCAAAAAGAGGTGGTTTTGGGTCAAACCACGACCGGACGCAGCTGCTGCGCAATTCCAACGTCTTCTGGAAGCCGCGGCTGGCCGTGCAAGGTCAGGGGAGAGTGGGGACACAAATGGGACTTTGGGGACACAAATGAGGTGGTTTTGGGTCAGAATGAGGTGGTTTTGGGTCAGAATGAGATGGTTTTGGGTCAAAAAGAGGTGGTTTGGGGTCAAACCGCAACCGGACACTTCTGCTGCGCAATTCCGACGTCTTCTGGAAGCCGCGGCTGGCCGTGCAAGGTCAGGGGAGAGTGGGGACACAAATCGGGACTTTGGGGATGCAAATGGGACTTTGGGGACACAAATGGGGACTTTGGGATACAAATGAGGTGGTTTTGGGTCAAAATTAGGTGGTTTTGGGTCAAAAAGAGGCAGTTTTGGGTCAAACCACGACCGGACGCAGCTGCTGCGCAATTCCAACGTCTTCTGGAAGCCGCGGCTGGCCGTGCAAGGTCAGGGGAGAGTGGGGACACAAATGGGACTTTGGGGACACAAATGAGGTGGTTTTGGGTCAAAATGAGGCGCGTTTGGGTCAAAAAGAGGCAGTTTTGGGTCAGAATGAGGTGGTTTTGGGTCAGAACGAGGCGGTTTTGGGTCAAACCACAACTGGACGCAGCTGCTGCGCAATTCCGACGTCTTCTGGAAGCTGGGGACAGTGGGACCCAAATGAGGCAGCTTGGGGTAAAAATGAGGCGATTTTGGGTCAAAATGAGGCGATTTTGGGTCAAAATTAGGAGGTTTTGGGTCAAAATGAGGCGGTTTTGTGTCAAAAAGAGGCGGTTCTGGGTCAAACCGCGACCGGAGGCAGCTGCTGCGCAATTCCGATGTCTTCTGGAAGCCGCGGCTGGCTGTGCAAGGTCAGGGGAGAGTGGGGACACAAATGGGACTTCGGGACACAAATGAGGCGGTTTTGGGTCAAAATGAGGCGCGTTTGGGTCAAAAAGAGGCGGTTTTGGGTCAAACCACGACTGGACGCAGCTGCTGCGCAATTCCGACGTCTTCTGGAAGCCGCGGCTGGCCGTGCAAGGTCAGGGGAGAGTGGGGACACAAATGGGACTTTGGGGACACAAATGAGGTGGTTTTGGGTCAAAATGAGGCGCGTTTGGGTCAAAAAGAGGCGGTTTTGGGTCAAACCACGACTGGACGCAGCTGCTGCGCAATTCCAACGTCTTCTGGAAGCCGCGGCTGGCCGTGCAAGGTCAGGGGAGAGTGGGGACACAAATGGGACTTTGGGGACACAAATGAGGTGGTTTTGGGTCAAAATGAGGCGCGTTTGGGTCAAAAAGAGACAGTTTTGGGTCAGAATGAGGTGGTTTTGGGTCAGAACGAGGCGGTTTTGGGTCAAACCACAACTGGACGCAGCTGCTGCGCAATTCCGACGTCTTCTGGAAGCTGGGGACAGTGGGACCCAAATGAGGCAGCTTGGGGTAAAAATGAGGCGATTTTGGGTCAAAATGAGGTGATTTTGGGTCAAAAAGAGGCAGTTTTGGGTCAGAATAAGGTGGTTTTGGGTCAAAAAGAGGCGGTTTTGGGTCAAACTGCGACCAGACGCAGCTGCTGCGCAATTCCGACGTCTTCTGGAAGCCGCGGTGACCCTGCATGGTCAGGGGAGAGTGGGGACACAAATGGGACTTTGGGGACACAAATGAGGTGGTTTTGGGTCAAAAAGAGGTGGTTTTGGGTCAAACCACGACCGGACGCAGCTGCTGCGCAATTCCAACGTCTTCTGGAAGCCGCGGCTGGCCGTGCAAGGTCAGGGGAGAGTGGGGACACAAATGGGACTTTGGGGACACAAATGAGGTGGTTTTGGGTCAGAATGAGGTGGTTTTGGGACAGAATGAGATGGTTTTGGGTCAAAAAGAGGTGGTTTGGGGTCAAACCGCAACCGGACACTTCTGCTGCGCAATTCCGACGTCTTCTGGAAGCCGCGGCTGGCCGTGCAAGGTCAGGGGAGAGTGGGGACACAAATCGGGACTTTGGGGATGCAAATGGGACTTTGGGGACACAAATGGGGACTTTGGGATACAAATGAGGTGGTTTTGGGTCAAAATTAGGTGGTTTTGGGTCAAAAAGAGGCGGTTTTGGGTCAAACCACGACCGGACGCAGCTGCTGCGCAATTCCAACGTCTTCTGGAAGCCGCGGCTGGCCGTGCAAGGTCAGGGGAGAGTGGGGACACAAATGGGACTTTGGGGACACAAATGAGGTGGTTTTGGGTCAAAATGAGGCGCGTTTGGGTCAAAAAGAGGCAGTTTTGGGTCAGAATGAGGTGGTTTTGGGTCAGAACGAGGCGGTTTTGGGTCAAACCACAACTGGACGCAGCTGCTGCGCAATTCCGACGTCTTCTGGAAGCTGGGGACAGTGGGACCCAAATGAGGCAGCTTGGGGTAAAAATGAGGCGATTTTGGGTCAAAATGAGGCGATTTTGGGTCAAAATTAGGAGGTTTTGGGTCAAAATGAGGCGGTTTTGTGTCAAAAAGAGGCGGTTCTGGGTCAAACCGCGACCGGAGGCAGCTGCTGCGCAATTCCGATGTCTTCTGGAAGCCGCGGCTGGCTGTGCAAGGTCAGGGGAGAGTGGGGACACAAATGGGACTTCGGGACACAAATGAGGCGGTTTTGGGTCAAAATGAGGCGCGTTTGGGTCAAAAAGAGGCGGTTTTGGGTCAAACCACGACTGGACGCAGCTGCTGCGCAATTCCGACGTCTTCTGGAAGCCGCGGCTGGCCGTGCAAGGTCAGGGGAGAGTGGGGACACAAATGGGACTTTGGGGACACAAATGAGGTGGTTTTGGGTCAAAATGAGGCGCGTTTGGGTCAAAAAGAGGCGGTTTTGGGTCAAACCACGACTGGACGCAGCTGCTGCGCAATTCCAACGTCTTCTGGAAGCCGCGGCTGGCCGTGCAAGGTCAGGGGAGAGTGGGGACACAAATGGGACTTTGGGGACACAAATGAGGTGGTTTTGGGTCAAAATGAGGCGCGTTTGGGTCAAAAAGAGACAGTTTTGGGTCAGAATGAGGTGGTTTTGGGTCAGAACGAGGCGGTTTTGGGTCAAACCACAACTGGACGCAGCTGCTGCGCAATTCCGACGTCTTCTGGAAGCTGGGGACAGTGGGACCCAAATGAGGCAGCTTGGGGTAAAAATGAGGCGATTTTGGGTCAAAATGAGGTGATTTTGGGTCAAAAAGAGGCAGTTTTGGGTCAGAATGAGGTGGTTTTGGGTCAAAAAGAGGTGGTTTTGGGTCAAACCGCGACCGGACGCAGCTGCTGCGCAATTCCGACGTCTTCTGGAAGCCGCGGCTGGCCGTGCAAGGTCAGGGGAGAGTGGGGACACAAATCGGGACTTTGGGGACACAAATGGGACTTTGGGGACACAGATCGGGACTTGGGACACAAATGAGGTGGTTTTGGGTTAAAAGAGGCAGTTTTGGGTCAAAATGAGGCGCGTTTGGGTCAAAAAGAGGCGGTTTTGGGTCAAACCACGACTGGACGCAGCTGCTGCGCAATTCCGACGTCTTCTGGAAGCCGCGGCTGGCCGTGCAAGGTCAGGGGAGAGTGGGGACACAAATGGGACTTTGGGGACACAAATGAGGTGGTTTTGGGTCAAAATGAGGCGCGTTTGGGTCAAAAAGAGACAGTTTTGGGTCAGAATGAGGTGGTTTTGGGTCAGAACGAGGCGGTTTTGGGTCAAACCACAACTGGACGCAGCTGCTGCGCAATTCCGACGTCTTCTGGAAGCTGGGGACAGTGGGACCCAAATGAGGCAGCTTGGGGTAAAAATGAGGCGATTTTGGGTCAAAATGAGGTGATTTTGGGTCAAAAAGAGGCAGTTTTGGGTCAGAATGAGGTGGTTTTGGGTCAAAAAGAGGCGGTTTTGGGTCAAACTGCGACCAGACGCAGCTGCTGCGCAATTCCGACGTCTTCTGGAAGCCGCGGTGACCCTGCATGGTCAGGGGAGAGTGGGGACACAAATGGGACTTTGGGGACACAAATGAGGTGGTTTTGGGTCAAAAAGAGGTGGTTTTGGGTCAAACCACGACCGGACGCAGCTGCTGCGCAATTCCAACGTCTTCTGGAAGCCGCGGCTGGCCGTGCAAGGTCAGGGGAGAGTGGGGACACAAATGGGACTTTGGGGACACAAATGAGGTGGTTTTGGGTCAGAATGAGGTGGTTTTGGGTCAGAATGAGATGGTTTTGGGTCAAAATGAGGTGGGTTTGGGTCAAAATGAGGTGGTTTGGGGCCAGAATGAGGCAGTTTTGGGCTCAAACTGAGGCAGTTTGGGGTTCCCAACTGAGCTGGTTTTGGGGTCAAACCGAGCCAGTTTGGGGTCATGGCTGAGCTGGTTTTGGGGGTCCCAACCGAGCCGCTTTTGGGGCTAAACCAAGAGAGTTTGGGTCCTTGACTGAGCTGGTTTTGGGGTCAAACTGAACCAGTTTGGGGCTTTGACTGAACTGGGGTCGGGGTCAAATTGAGCTGGTTTTGGGGTCAAACGGAGCCAATTTGGGGCCTCAACCGAGCTGGTTTTGGGGCCAGACTGAACCAGGTTGGGGCCCCAGCTGAGGCACATTTGGGGTCAAACCGAGCTGGTTTTGGGGTCAAACAGAACCGGTTTGAAGTCTCAAGTGCCCCACTTTTGGGATCAAACTGAGCTGGTTTGGGGTGTCCCAACTGAGCCATTTTTGGGGCCCAACTGAGCTGGTTTGGGGTTCCCAGCTGAGTTGGTTTTGGGGTCAAACCGAGCCAGTTTGGGGCCTCAACCAAGCTGCTTTTGGGGCCAAATGGGGCTGTTTTGGGATCTGGATGGAGCCGCTTTTGGGGTCAAACTGAGCCAGTTGGGGACCTCGACTGAGCCACTTTTAGGATCAAACCAAGCCAGATTGGGGCCCCAGCTGAGGCACATTTGGGGTCAAGCCACGCTGGTTTTGGGGTCAAACTGAGCCAGTTTAGGGCCCAAATTGAGCCGTTTTTGGGGCCAAACGGAGCCAGTTTGGGGCTCCCAACAGAACAGTTTTGGTCCCCAACCAAGCCAGTTTTGGGGCCAAATGGAGGCAGTTTGGGGCTCCCAACAGAGCTGTTTTTGGGGCCGAATGGGGCCAGTTTGGGGCTCCCAACAGAGCTGTTTTTGGGGCCAAATGGAGCCAGTTTGGGGCTCCCAACAGAGCTGGTTTTGGGGCCGAATGGGGCCAGTTTGGGGCTCCCAACAGAGCTGTTTTTGGGGCCGAATGGGGCCAGTTTGGGGCCATCCCCAGCTGGGCCAGTCGCTGGTGACACTCTGGGGTCCCGCAGGTGACCCCGCGTCCTTCGTGGTGGCGCTGGCCCGGAGCCTCCAGGACTTCTCCTGCCCCCGGGAGTGGCTGGAGCGGCTCCGAGAGGCCGAGAGGGACAAGGAGCAGCGGAACCGGTGAGGGGACAGGGATGGGGACAGCTGGGACTGGGATGGGGACAGGGACAGGGGTGGGGGACAAGGAAATGGGGTTTTGGGGTCAGAACCCCCCCCCCTCATTGGGGTTTTGGCGTCTGACCCTCCCCTCATTGGGGTTTTGGGGTCAGACCCCTCCTCATTGGGGTTTTGGGGTCAGACCCCCCCCCCCTCATTGGGGTTTTGGGGTCTGACCCTCCCCTCATTGGGGTTTTGGGGTCTGACTCCTCCTCATTGGGGTTTTGGGGTCAGACCTCCCCTCATTGGGGTTTTGGGGTCAGACCCCTCCTCATTGGGGTTTTGGGGTCAGACCTCCCCCCTCATTGGGGTTTTGGGGTCTGACCCCCCGTCATTGGGGTTTTGGGGTCAGACCCCTCCTCATTGCCCTTTTCCTGCAGAGACAAGGCCGCGGTGTCCCCTCCGTGTCACCTGAACCCGCTGGCGCTGCTGCAGGCCCTGGACCAGGTGTTGCCACCCCAGAGCCTCTTGGTGGCCGACGGAGGCGACTTCGTGGGCACCGCCGCCTACATCGTCCGGCCCCGCCGGCCGCTGGCCTGGCTGGACCCCGGTATGGCCACCCCCGGGGGGACAGTGTGGGGACACGGCCGGATCCCACGGGGACACACACGGACCACGTGGGGACATGCAGGGACACGGCCAGGCCGTGTGGGGACATGGCCCAAGCCCACAGGGACACGGCCAGACCCCGTGGGGACACGGCCAGACCCTGCGGGGACACGGCCAGGCCCCGTGGGGACATGGCCCAAGCCCACAGGGACACGGCCAGACCCCGTGGGGACACGGCCAGGCCGTGTGAGGACACGCGGGGACAGCTCGGGGACACGTGGGGACAGCTCGGGGACACGGTCAAACCCTGTGGGGACACGCAGGGACAGGTCCGGGACACCCGGGGACAGCTCGGGGACACCCGGGGACAGCTCGAGGACATGGTCAAACCCTGCGGGGACACCCGGGGACAGCTCGGGGACACATGAGGACAGCTTGGGGACACGGTCAAACCTTGTGGGGACACGCGGGGACAGCTCCGGGACACGGTCAAACTTTGTGGGGACACGCGGGGACAGCTCCAGGACACGGTCAAACTTTGTGGGGACACGCAGGGACAGCTCGGGGACAGCTGGGGGACACGGTCAAACCTTGTGGGGACACGTGGGGACAGCTCGGGGACACGCGGGGACAGGTCCGGGACAGCTCCGGGACACGCGGGGACAGCTGGGGGACAGCTCTGGAACACGGTCAAACCTTGTGGGGACACGGTCAAACCTTGTGGGGACAGCTCCGGGACACGCGGGGACAGCTCGGGCACACGGTCAAACCTTGCGGGGACACGCGGGGACAGGTCCGGGACAGCTCTGGGACACGGTCAAACTTTGTGGGGACACCCGGGGACAGCTCCAGGACACGCGGGGACAGCTCTGGAACATGGTCAAACCCTGCGGGGACACGCGGGGACAGCTCGGGGAAAACTCCGGGACACGGTCAAACCTTGCAGGGACACGCGGGGACAGGTCCGGGACACGCGGGGACAGCTCGGGGACACGCGGGGACAGCTCGGGGACACGGTCAAACCTTGCGGGGACAGCTCCAGGGTACGCAGGGACACGGTCAAACCTTGTGGGGACACGCGGGGATAGCTCGGGGACACGCGGGGAGAGGTCCGGGACACGCAGGGACAGCTCGGGGACACGGTCAAACCTTGTGGGGACACGCGGGGACAGCTCGGGGACACATGGGGACAGCTCAGGGACACGGTCAAACCTTGTGGGGACACGCGGGGACAGCTCGGGGACACGCGGGGACACGGTCAAACCTTGTGGGGACAGGTCCGGGACATGCGGGGACAGCTCGGGCACACGGTCAAACTTTGTGGGGACACGCGGGGACAGCTCGGGGAAAACTCCGGGACACGGTCAAACCTTGCGGGGACACGCGGGGACAGCTCGGGGACACGCAGAGACACGGTCAAACCTTGTGGGGACACGCGGGGACAGGTCCGGGACACGCAGGGACAGCTCGGGGAAAACTCCGGGACACGGTCAAACCTTGCGGGGACACGCGGGGACGGCTCGGGGACATGCGGGGACAGCTCCGGGACACGCGGGGACACGGTCAAACCCTGTGGGGACACGTGGGGACAGCTTGGGGACACGCGGGGACAGCTCAGGGACAGCTCGGGGACAGCTCCGGGACAGCTCCGGGGCACGGTCAAACCCTGCGGGGACACGCGGGGACAGCTCGGGGACAGCTCCGGGACAGCTGGGGGACACGCGGGGACAGCTCCGGGACTCGGCCGGCCCCGGCCGGTGCTGTGGCCGCTGATGTCCCCGCGCTGTCCCCGCGCTGTCCCCGCAGGTCCCTTCGGTACCCTGGGCGTGGGCGGAGGATTCGCGCTCGGGGCCAAACTGTGCCGGCCCGAGGCGGAGGTGACAGCGGGGACAGAGGGGGGGACATCGGGGACAGAGGGGACATTGGGGACAGAGGGGACACTGGGGGGACACGGGGACAGAGGGGACATTGGGGACATGGGGGGACGTGGGGTGGGAAGGACACCAGGGAGTGTGGGGGGGAGGGGGACACGGGGGGTGGTGGCACTGGGGACATGGGGTGGCACTGCGGGGACACGGAGGGGTGGCACTGGGGGGGTCATGGTGGCACTGAGGACATGAGGGGACACGGAGGGTGGTGGCACTGGGGGGGACATGGTGGCACTGAGGACATGAGGGGACACGGAGGGTGGTGGCACTGGGGGGGACAAAGAGGGTGTGAGGGACACGGAGGGGTGGCACTGGGGAAGGGTGGTGGCAGTGGTGGGGACACGGAGGGGACACAGAGGGGACACGGAGGGTGGTGGCACTGGGGGAGGGTGGTGGCACTGGTGGGGACACGGAGGGGACACGGAGGGGACATGGAGGGTGGTGGCACTGGGGGGGACATGGTGGCACTGAGGACATGAGGGGACACGGAGGGGTGGCACTGGGGGAGGGTGGTGGCACTGGGGGACACGGCGGGGTGGGGGGGGGGGGGGGTTCGGAGGTTGCCCAGGGCCACCCGCTGGGGACAGCGGTGACGTTTGGGGACGGTCCCCAGGTGTGGGTCCTGTACGGGGACGGCTCCCTGGGCTTCAGCCTGATGGAGTTCGACACCTTCGTGCGCCACAAGGTCGCTGTCGCTGTCACCTGGCCCCTGTCCCCTCCCTGTCCCCAGGGTGTCACCTGGCCCTGTCCCTGTCCCTATCCTGGGGGTGTCACCTGTTCCCTGTCCCTGTCTCCAGGGTGTCCCCTGTCCCTGTCCATGTCCTGGGGGGTGTCACCTGTCCCCTGTCCCCGGGGTGTCACCTGTCCCTGTGCTCAGGGTGTTCCCTGTCCCCTCTCTGTCCCCGCTGTGTCACCCCTGTCCCTGCTGTCCCCTCTGTCCCCTCTGTGTCCCCTCTGTGTCACCCCTGTCCCCTCTGTGTCCCCTCTGTGTCCCCTCTGTCCCTTGTCCCCTCTCTGTCCCCTCTGTGTCCCCTCCATGTCACCGCTGTCCCCTCTGTGTCCCCTCTGTGTCACCCCTGTCCCCACTGTCACCCCTGTCCCCTCTGTGTCCCCTCTGTGTCCCCTGTGTCCTCTCTGTCCCCTCTGTGTCCCCTCTGTGTCACCCCTGTCCCCTCTGTGTCCCCTCTGTATCGCCTCTGTGTCCCCACTGTGTCACCCCTGTCCCCGTCCCCTGTCCCCTCCGTGTCACCGCTGTCCCCTCTGTGTCCCCTCTGTGTCCCCTCTGTCCCCTCTCTGTCACCCCTGTCCCCGCTGTCCCCTCTCTGTCCCCTGTGTCCCCTCTGTGTCCCCTCTGTCCCCTCTGTGTCACCCCTGTCCCCTCTGTGTCCCCTCCGTGTCACTGCTGTCCCCTCTTTGTCCCCTCTGGACTCTCTGTCCCCACTGTGTCACCCCTATCCCCCCGTCCCCTGTCCCCTCCGTGTCACCCCTGTCCCCTCTGTCCCCTCCGTGTCACTGCTGTCCCCTCCGTGTCCCCTCTGTCCCCTCTCTGTCCCCTCTGTCCCCTCTCTGTCCCCTCTGTGTCCCCTCCGTGTCACCCCTGTCCCCTCTGTGTCCCCTCCGTGTCCCCACTGTGTCACCCCTGTCCCCTGTCCCCTGTCCCCTCCGTGTCACTGCTGTCCCCTCTGTGTCCCCTCTGTCCCCTCTGTGTCCCCTCTGTCCCCTCTCTGTCCCCTCTGTGTCACCCCTGTCCCCTCTGTCCCCTCCGTGTCACCGCTGTCCCCTCGCTGTCCCCAGGTGCCGGTGATCGCCCTGGTCGGGAACGACGCCGGCTGGACCCAGATCAGCCGCGAGCAGCTGCCCCTGCTGGGCAGCGCCGTGGGCTGCGGGCTGGCCTACAGCGGTGAGTGACCACTGAGTGACCACTGAGGGACCACTGAGTGACCACTGAGTGACCACTGAGCCACAGTGACCCATAGTGACGTAGGTAGGGACACTGCGGACAGCAGCTGCCCCTGCTGGGCAGCGCCGTGGGCTGCGGGCTGGCCTACAGCGGTGAGTGACCACTGAGTGACCACTGAGTGACCACTGACTACTGAGTGACCACTGAGTGACCACTGAGGGACCACTGAGTGACCACTGAGTGACCAACTGACCACTGAGTGACCAGGGAGGGGACACTGCGGACAGCAGGGGGATACTGAGGGGACACCAGCTCAGGCCACCCCCGGTGTCCCCGTGCCACCCCCCCGGTGACAGTGCCACCCCCATCAGTGACAGTGCCACCTCTGTCCCTCCCTGGTGACAATGCCACCCCCAGCAGTGACAATGCCACCCCTGTCCCTCCCTGGTGACAATGCCACCCCCAGCAGTGACAGTGCCACCCCCTGTCACCCCTCCTGGTGACAGTGCCACCCCCAGCAGTGACAGTGCCACCCCCTGTCCCTCCCTGGTGACAGTGCCACCCCCAGCAGTGACAGTGCCACCCCCAGCAGTGACAATGCCACCTCTGTCCCTCCCTGGTGACAATGCCACCCCCAGCAGTGACAGTGCCACCCCCAGCAGTGACAGTGCCACCCCTGTCCCTCCCTGGTGACAATGCCACCCCCAGCAGTGACAGTGCCACCCCCTGTCCCTCCCTGGTGACAATGCCACCCCCAGGGCGGTGACAATGCCACCCCCAGCAGTGACAGTGCCACCCCTGTCCCTCCCTGGTGACAATGCCACCCCCGGGGCGGTGACAGTGCCACCCCCGGGGCGGTGACGGTGCCACCTCTGTCCCCAGATTACCACGCGGTGGCGGCGGCACTGGGGGGCCGAGGCTTCGTCCTGGACAGCGCCGGGGACACCGCAGGTGGCACTGAGGACACCCCAGGTGGCACCGCAGGGGACAGGGTGGTGGCCGTGCTGAGGGCGGCACAGGCCGAGTGCCACCGAGGCCACCCCGTCCTCGTCAACGCCCTCCTGGGCCAGAGCGACTTCCGCGAGGGCTCCGTGTCCGTGTGAGCGTCCCCAAGGGTCACCCAGGGGCACCAAGGGGCACCAGAGTGGCACCGGGTGGCACCAAGGGTCACCAAGTGGCACCAGAGTGGCACCAGGTGGCACCAGCTGGCACCAAGGGTCACCAAGTGCCACCAAGGGTCACCAAGGTGGCACCAGAGTGGCACCAAGGGTCACCAAGGATCACCAGAGTGGCACCAGAGTGGCCCCAGGGGTCACCAAGTGCCACCAAGGGTCACCAAGTGCCACCAAGGGTCACCAAGGTGGCACCAAGGTGGCACCAGAGTGGCCCCAAGGGGTAGCAGGGGACATTTTGGGGGCTGTCACTTCACCCCAGGGGACTGTCACCCCTCTAGGGGACACTTGGGGACATTCTGGGCACTGCCACCTCTCTTGGGGACACTCTGGGGACTGTCACGCTCCTTGGGGACACTTTGGGCACTGCCACCCTCTCTCAGGTGACACTTTGGGGACACTTTGGGCGCTGCCACCCCCCCTCAGGGGGCACTCTGAGCACTGTCACCCTCCTTGGGGACACTTTGGGGACACTTTGGGGACACTTTGGGCACTGCCACCCTCCTTTGGGGGCACTTCGGGTGCTGCCACCTCTCTTGGGGACATTTTGGGGACACTCTGGGGACACTCTGGGCACTGCCACCCTGTTTGGGGACACTTTGGGGACACTTTGGGCGCTGCCACCCCCCCTTGGGGACACTTTGGGGACACTTTGGGGACACTTTGGGCACTGCCACCCTCTTTGGGGACACTCTGGGGACACTTTGGGGGCACTTCGGGCACTGCCACCCCCCCTTGGGGACACTTTGGGGACACTCTGGGGACACTTTGGGGACACTCTGGGCACTGCCACCCCCCTTGGGGACACTTTGGGGACACTTTGGGCGCTGCCACCCCCGTGGGAATAAAGAGCTCTGATGTCCCCAAGTGGCGTCCGGTGACATCGATGGGGGGAGGGGCAGCGGGGAATTCCCTCCCCCGGGACCCCAAATTTGGGGAATTTTGGGGGTTTTTTCCCTGGATTTTGGGGGGGGGGGAGTGTCCCTGCCTCAGTTTCGTTTTTCTTGGGACCCCAAAATTTGGGAATTAAATTTGGGAATTTTGGGGTTTTTTTCTCGGGATTTTTGGGGCTTTCCCTGCCTCAGTTTCCCTCTCCCAGGACCCCAAAATTTGGGGAATTTGGGGGCGTTTTCCCGGGATTTTTGGGCTTTCCCTGCCTCAGTTTGCTTTTTCTTGGGACCCCAAATTTGGGAGTTAATTTTGGGAATTTTGGTGGTTTTTCCCTGCATTTTGGAGGGGTTGGGGGTGTCCCTGCCTCAGTTTCCCTTTCCTTGGGACCCCAAATTTGGGAATTTTGAGGCGGTCTTTTCCCAGTTTCCCTGCCTCAGTTTTCCTCTCCCAGGACCCCAAAATTTGGGAATTAAACTTGGGAATTTTGGGGGTTTTTTTTCCCTGGATCTTGGGGGTGTCCCTGCCTCAGTTTCCCTTTCCTTGGGACCCCAAAATTTGGGAATTAAATTCGGGAATTTTGGGTTTTTTTCCCAGTTTCGCTGCCTCAGTTTCCCTTTCCCAAGACACCAAAATTTGGGAATTAAACTTGGGAATTTTGGGGGTTTTTTTCCCTGTATTCCAGCAGCATTTCCCTGCCTCAGTTTCCCTCTCCCCCAGGGCCCATCCCAAACTCCCAAATCCCGGGAGTTTCAAGGGGGGGGGAGGGGGGGGAATCGAAATCCCCCCCCCCCAAAAAAAACCGGAAAAAACCCTAAAACTAAAAATAGAAATAAAAATCTTTATTTGGAGCCTCCGACAATTCCGGGCTCTGGGCCGGGGGCCCCGATGTCCCCAGGAGTCACCAGAGGGGCCCCAAGGGCTGGCAGGGGACACTTCGGGGACACTTCGGGGACACTTCGGGGACACTTTGGGGACACTTTGGGGACACTTTGGGCACTGCCACCCCCTTTGGGGACACTCTGGGGACACTTTGGGGACACTCTGGGGACACTTTGGGGACACTTCGGGCACTGCCACCCCCTTTGGGGACACTCTGGGGACACTTTGGGGACACTCTGGGGACACTTTGGGGACACTTCGGGCACTGCCACCCCCTTTGGGGACACTTTGGGGACACTTTGGGCACTGCCACCCTCCTTTGGGGGCACTTCGGGTGCTGCCACCTCTCTTGGGGACACTCTGGGGACACTTTGGGGACCCTTTGGGCACTGCCACCTCTCTTGGGGACACTCTGGGGACACTTTGGGGACACTTCGGGCACTGCCACCCCCCTTGGGGACACTCTGGGGACACTTTGGGGACCCTTTGGGCACTGCCACCCCCCTTGGGGACACTCTGGGGACCCTTCGGGCACTGCCACCCTCCTTGGGGACACTTTGGGGACACTTCCGGCACTGCCACCCCCCTTGGGGACACTCTGGGGACACTTTGGGGATCTTTTGGGCACTGCCACCTCCCCTGGGGACACTTTGGGTACTGCCACCCCCCTTGGGGACACTTTGGGGACACTTCGGACACTGCCACCCCTCTTGGGGACACTTTGGGCACCAGGTTTGGGGACACTGAGGGGGGTTTGGGGGCATTGGGGACACCGGGGGTGGTGACAGGAGCGGTGACAACGGGACTGGGGACGGGGTTGGTGACACCGGGGGGTGGCAGTGCCACTGCTGGGTCCATCAGTGGCACCGGCGTTGTCACCGTGTCGGTCACTGGGGACAGTGCCAGTGCCAGCCCCGGTGTCACCAGCCCGCCGTTGTCACCGTGTCACCGGGGTCGGTGACAGCGCTGTCGACGTCGCTGGTGGCGGTGCCACCCCCGCGGTGTCCCGAGTGTCACGGGCCGATGTTGAGCCGTGTCCTCGATGTCCTCTCGATGTCCCCGATGTCCCCTCGGTGTCACAGCCCCACGTCCGGTCGTGTCCCCTGGCTGTCCCCTGGCTGTCCCCTCGATGTCCCCAATATCCCCTGGGTGTCCCCTCGATGTCCCCTCGGTGTCCTCGATGTCCCCTCGGTGTCACAGCCCCACGTCCGGCCGTGTCCCCTCGATGTCCCCTGGGTGTCCCCTCGATGTCCCCAATGTCCCCTGGGTGTCCCCTCGATGTCCCCTCGGTGTCCCCTGGGTGTCCCCTCGGTGTCCCCTGGGTGTCACAGCCCCACGTCCGGCCGTGTCCCCTCGATGTCCCCAATGTCCCCTGGCTGTCCCCTCGATGTCCCCAATGTCCCCTGGGTGTCCCCTGGGTGTCCCCAGTGTCCCCTCGGTGTCCCCTGGGTGTCACAGCCCCACGTCCGGCCGTGTCCCCTCGGTGTCCCCAATGTCCCCTGGGTGTCCCCTGGGTGTCCCCTCGATGTCCCCAATGTCCCCTAGGTGTCCCCTCGATGTCCCCTCGGTGTCCCCTGGGTGTCACAGCCCCACGTCCGGCCGTGTCCCCTCGATGTCCCCTGGGTGTCCCCTGAGTGTCACAGCCCCACGTCCGGCCGTGTCCCCTCGGTGTCCCCAATGTCCCCTGGGTGTCCCCTGGGTGTCCCCAATGTCCCCTGGGTGTCCCCTGGGTGTCCCCTGGGTGTCCCCTGGGTGTCACAGCCCCACGTCCGGCCGTGTCCCCTGGGTGTCCCCAATGTCCCCTGGGTGTCCCTGGGTGTCCCCAATGTCCCCTGGGTGTCCCCTGGGTGTCCCTGGGTGTCCCTGGGTGTCCCCTGGGTGTCCCCTGGGTGTCCCTGGGTGTCCCCTGGGTGTCCCCTGGGTGTCACAGCCCCACGTCCGGCCGCGTCCCCAGCTCCCGCTCCAGCTCCCGGATCAGGGCATCGAAATCCTTCAGGGTCAGGCGGGGCCCCGAGGGCACCTGGGGACCCCCCCCCGGCCCCAAATCCGCCCCCAAATCCGCTTCTGACCCCAAATCCAGCCCCGACCCCAAATCCGCCCCCAGCCCCAAATCCGCTACCGAAGGGGCCCGGGCTGGGCTTTGGGACGGGCTTTGGGACGGGCTTTGGGACGGGCTTTGGGACGGGCTCTGGGGTTGGGTCCTGGGCGGGCTTTGGGGCGGGGTCTGGAGCAGGTTTTGGGGCGGGGTCCGGGCCAGGTTTTGGGGAGGGGTCCGGGTTCTGGGTGGGCTTTGGGGTGGGCTTTGGAGAGGGCTTTGGGGCGGGGTCTGCAGCTCGATTTGGGGCGCGATTTGGGGTTGGGTCTGGACTGGGGGCCGGGGTGGGCTTTGGGGCGGGGTCTGGAGCAGGATTTGGGGCGGGGTCCGGGTTCTAGGCGGGCTTTGGGACGGGCTTTGGGGCGGGGTCTGGAGCTCGGTTTGGGACGGGCTTTGGGACAGGGTCTGGAGCAGGTTTTGGGACGGGGTCCCGGTTCTGGGTGGGCTTTGGGGTGGGCTTTGGGACGGGCTTTGGGGCGGGGTCTGGAGCGCGTTTTGGGGCGGGTTTTGGGGTTGGGACCAGAACCGCCTTTGGGGCGGGCTTTGGGGCGGGTTTTGGGGCGGGGTCCGGGTTCTGGGTGGGCTTTGGGGCGGGTTTTGGGGCGGGCTTTGGGGCGGGCTTTGGAGCGGGTTTTGGGGCGGGGTCCGGGTTCTGGGTGGGCTTTGGAGCGGGTTTTGGGGCGGGGTCCGGGTTCTGGGTGGGCTTTGGGGCGGGTTTTGGGGCGGGGTCCGGGTTCTGGGTGGGCTTTGGGGCGGGTTTTGGGGCGGGGTCCGGGTTCTGGGTGGGCTTTGGGGCGGGTTTTGGGGCGGGGTCCGGGTTCTGGGTGGGCTTTGGGGCGGGTTTTGGGGCGGGGTCCCCGCGCTGTCGCCGTCGCTGTCCCCGGGCGGTCCCCGGGGGTCGCACACGCTCCAATCCCCCGCGTAGCGGTTGCTGGGGGGGCTCTCGGGACCCCTCGGTCGCGACCGCGCCACCACCGGGGGGTCACTGGGGGCCACCACCGGGGGGTCACTCGGGGCCACCACCGGGGGGTCACTGGGGGCCACCACCGGGGGGTCACTCAGGGCCACCACCGGGGGGTCACTGGGGGCCACCACCGGGGGGTCACTCGGGGCCACCACCGGGGGGTCACTCAGGGCCACCACCGGGGGGTCACTCGGGGCCACCACCGGGGGGTCACTCAGGGCCACCACCGGGGGGTCACTCGGGGCCAGCGCCGGGGGGCGACCCCGGGGCGGCTCGGCCCACGCAGGGACCGGGGGGGCTGCGGGGCCAGAGGGGGGACAGGGGGTCAGTGTTGGAGGGGGGAGGGGGTGGTCCCGGTCACCTGGCCAGGTGTGTCCACCCCAAACCTCCCCCCCCCCATCCAGGTGTCCCCTGCCCCTCCCCACGTGTGTCCCCCTCTTGTCACCCTCCTGCTGTGCCCCCATCACCCCCCACCTGTGCCCCCCTTGTCACCCCCCCACTGTCCCCTGCCACCCCCAGCTCTGCCCCCCATCACCCCCCACCTGTGCCCCCATCACCCCCACCTGTGCCCCCCTCACCCCCCACCTGTGCCCCCCTCACCCCCACCTGTGCCCCCCATCACCCCCCACCTGTGCCCCCCCATCACCCCCCACCTGTGCCCCCCTCACCCCCACCTGTGCCCCCCTCACCTGGCCACACCCTCAGCAGGTAGTGCAGCACCTCCAGGTGCCTCTTGAAATCCACGGCTCCGGCCGCGTCCTCTCCGGAGGGGTGGCCCTGCTGCTGGCCCTGGCCCCGCTGGTGGCCCCGCTGGCCCTGCTGGTGGCCCAGGCGAGCGCAGGCGTGCGGGGGCAGCAGCACGGGCCCGAAGCACACGGCCAGGTTCTGCGGCCCCATGCGGTTCCAGCGCTGCAGCGCCGCCACCAGGCTCAGGTGCGACAGCAGCCGCCGCAGCGTGGCCTGGGGACAGCCCAGGGGTCACCCGGGGTCACCTGGGGTCACCCAAGGTCGCCCGGGGTCGCCCGGGGTCACCGCAGGGTCACCTGGGGTCACCCAGGGTCATTGCGGGTCACCCGGGGTCACCCGGGGTCACCTGGGGTCACCCGAGGTCACCGCGGGGTCACCGCAGGGTCACCCAGGGTCACCTGGGGTCACCCGGGGTCACCCGAGGTCTCCCGGGGTCACCCAAGGTCACCGCGGGGTCACCCGAGGTCACCTGGGGTCACCAGGGGTCACCCGGGGTCACCTGGGGTCACCAGGGGTCACCCGAGGTCACCGCGGGGTCACCAGGGGTCACCCGGGGTCACCTGGGGTCACCGTGGGGTCACCCGGGGTCACCTCTTCCCACTTTTCCCAGCCCTGTTCCCCATTTCCAGCCCCCACTGCCACCCCCTTTTCCCCGCTGCTGTTCCCACCCCGCTCCCATTCCCACGCTCGCCCCAATTCCTCCCCATTCCCACCCCCATTCCCCACCCCCATTTCCCATCCCTGCCCCCCCTTTTCCCATTCCCACCCCCATTCCCACCCCCATTCCCACCCCCATTCCCATCCCATTTCCCCCATTCCCAAGTCCCACCGATTTTCCCATTCCCATTCCCATTCCCATTCCCATTCCCATTCCCACCCCATTTCTCCAATCCCTCCATTCCCATTTCCATTCCCATTTCCATTCCCATTCCCATTCCCATTCCCATTCCCACCCCATTTCTCCAATCCCCCCATTCCCATTCCCACTCCCACTCCCATTCCCATTTTCCCACCCTCTCCGGGGGTCTCAGGCCCTCCCAATCCCATTCCCACCCCCCATTCCCATATCCCCAATCCCGTATTCCCGCCCCCATTCCCATTTTCCCACCCTCTCTGGGGGTCTCAGGCACTCCATTCCCATATCCCCACCCCATTCCCATTTTCCCACTCTCTCTGGGGGTCTCAGGCCCTCCCATATCCCCATTCCCATATCCCCATTCCCACCCCATTTCCCCCCCCATTCCCATTTTCCCACCCTCTCCGGGGGTCTCAGGCCCTCCCAATCCCATTCCCACCCCCCATTCCCACTCCCATTCCCATATTTCCACCCCATTCCCATTTTCCCACCCTCTCCGGGGGTCTCAGGCCCTCCAGCAGGGCCGTGGGGTCCCCGGGGGGGTCCCGGGGGGGTCTCCGGGCCATGGCCTCGAGCACCGAGCGCTGCAGCCGGGGCGGCACCAGGGGGGACGGCAGCTCCCGCAGGAAATCCTTCAGGATCCCTGAAAAAACGGGATCGGGGGGGATCCTGTAGGGGCTGAGATCCCATTTTGGGGCCAGGATCCCGTTTTGGGGCCGGGATCCCATTTTGGGGTCGGGACCCCATTTTGGGGCTGCGATCCCATTTTTGTGGGGCTGGGATCCCATTTTGGGGCTGGGATCCCATTTTTGTGGGGCCGGGATCCCATTTTGGGGTTGGGACCCCATTTTGGGGCCGGGATCCCATTTTTGTGGGGCTGAGATTCCAATTCTGGGGCTGGGATCCCATTTTTGATACTGGGATCCCATTTTGGGTACTAGGATCCCATTTTTGATACTGGGATCCCATTTTTGGGCTGGGATCCCATTTTTGTGGGGCCGGGATCCCATTTTGGGGTTGGGATCCCATTTTGGGGCTGGGATCCCATTTTTGTGGGGCTGAGATTCCAATTCTGGGGCTGGGATCCCATTTTTGATCCTGGGATCCCATTTTGGGGCTGGGATCCCATTTTGGGTACTGGGATCCCATTTGTGGGGCTGAGATCCCATTTTTGATCCTGGAATCCCATTTTTGATCCTGGGATCCCATTTTTGATCCTGGGATCCCATTTGTGGGGCTGAGATCCCATTTTTGATCCTGGCATCCCATTTTTGATCCCGGCATCCCATTTTAGGTACTGGGATCCCCTTTTCACTCCTCAATCCTCCCGCCGAGAGCCCAAATCCCCCAAATTCCCCCCAAATTCCCCCGCCGGGGATGGCCCCCGGGTGTCCCCCCCTCACCGGTGACCACGTTGATGTCCGGGCAGAGGCGCTCGGACAGGGCCACGCCCGCGCTGTCCCTCTCGAAGGCGTCCCTCAGCTCCTTCTTGGCAGCGGCCGAGCCGCAGAGCCGGTACAGCCCCACCACCTGCGGGGCCACTGCTGGTCACTCTCTGGCCATTGGTCACTCTCCGGCCACCAGTCACCACCACCGGTCATCCCCCAGTTCCGGTCACCCCCCAGCTCCTGGTCACTCCCTGGTCATCGGTCACCTCTCGGCCAGTACAGCCCCACCACCTGCGGGGTCACTGCTGGTCACTCTCCGGCCACCGGTCACTCTCTGGCCACTGGTCACCACCGGTCATCCCCTGGCCCTGGTCACTCCCTATGTCCCGGTCACTCCCTGGGTTCCAGTCACTCCCTGGTCATCGGTCACCTCTCGGCCAGTACAGCCCCACCACCTGCGGGGTCACTGCTGGTCACTCTCCGGCCACCGGTCACTCTCCAGCCACCGGTCACCACCGGTCATCCCCTGGCCCTGGTCACTCCCTATGTCCCGGTCACTCCCTGGTCATCGGTCACCTCTCGGCCAGTACAGCCCCAACACTTGTGGGGTCACCACTGGCCACCCTCTGGCTCCTTGGTCACTCCCAGGTCCTGGTCACCCCACAGCCACTGGTCACTCCCCAGCCCCGGTCATCCCCCAGCCCAGGTCACCTGCTGGTCAGCCCCCAACCCCTGGGTCACCCCCCCGGTCACCCCCTCGTCACCCCCCCAGTCACTCCCTGGTCATTCCCTGGTCACCCCCCGATCACTCCCTGGTCACTCCCCGGTCACTCCCTGGTCACTCCCTGGTCACTCTCTGGTCCCCCGTGGTCCCTCCGTGGTCACCTTGAGCTCCCGGGTTCTGGTCACTCCCCAGTCACCCCCTGGTGACCCCCTGGCCCCGGTCACCCCCTGGTCACCCCCCGGTCACTCCCTGGTCACTCCCCAGCCACCTTAAGCCCCTGGGTCCTGGTCACCCTCTGGTCCCCCCTGGTCCCTCTGTGGTCACCTTGACCCCCCTGGTTCTGGTCACTCCCTGGTCACCCCCTGGTCACCCCCTGGTCACTCCCCGGTCACTCCCTGGCCACCTTGAGCCCCTGGTTCCTTGTCACCCCCTGGTCACCCCCTGGTCCCTCCATGGTCACCTTGAGCCCCCCGGTTCTGGTCACTCCCCAGTCTCCCCCTGGTGACCCCCTGGCCCCGGTCACTCCCCAGTCTCCCCCGGTCACTCCCCGGTCACTCCCTGGTCACTCCCTGGTCACTCCCGGTCACCCCCCGGTCACTCCCTGGTCACCCCCCGGTCACTCCCGGTCACTCCCCGGTCACCTTGAGGCCGCGGCGCTCGATCTCGGCCAGGCACTTCTGGACGAGCAGCGGGACCTGGCTGGGGTCCCCCTCCCTCGCCACCAACTGCCCCAAATCGGCCCCAAAGACGCGCGGCGGCCGCGGGGCCGGAGCGGCCTGGAGCTGCACCAGGGTCAGCTTGGAGTAAAGGACACCCCGCGGGTGCAGCTGCAGGGCCAGCGCCTGCGTCCGGCCACCTGCGGGGACACAGGGACAGCAGGACACCCACGGGGTCAGCAGGACACCCACGGGGACAGCAGGACACCCACGGGGACACAGGACACCCATGGGGTCAGCAGGACAGCCATGGGGTCAGCAGGACAGTCATGGGGTCAGCAGGACAGCAGGACACCCATGGGGACACAGGACACCCATGGGGTCACAGGGACAGCAGGACACCCACGGGGTCAGCAGGACACCCATGGGGACACCAGGACACCCACGGGGTCAGCGAGGCACCGCGGGGGTCACAGGGACAGCAGGACACCCACGGGGGTCGCACCGAGACACCCAAGGGTTGGGGTCAGCTGAGCCCCCCCGAGACCCCCAAACCCCCTGAGACCCCCAAACCCCCTGAGCCCCCCAATCCCCCTGAGCCCCCTCATCCTCCCAAACTCCTCAAACCCCCGAGACCCCCAAACCCCCTGAGCCCTCCAATCCCCCCGAGCCCCCTCGAACCCCCCAATCCCCCCAATTCTCTGAGCCCCCCAATCCCCCCGAGCCCCCCAAACCCCCGAGCCCCCCAATCCCCCCAATTCTCCGAGCCCCCCAATCCCCCCGAGCCCCCCCGAGCCCCCAATCCCCCCAATTCTCCGAGCCCCCCAATCCCCCCGAGCCCCCTCGAACCCCCCAATCCCCCCAATTCTCTGAGCCCCCCAATCCCCCCGAGCCCCCCAAACCCCCGAACCCCCCAATCCCCCTGAACCCCCCAAACCCCCGAGCCCCCCAATCCCCCTGAGCCCCCTCGAGCCCCCCCAATCCCCCCAATTCTCCGAGCCCCCCAATCCCCCTGAGCCCCCTCATCCTCCCAAACCCCTCAAACCCCCGAGCCCCCCAATCCCCCCGAGCCCCCCAAACCCCCTGAGCCCCCCAGCCCCCCTAAAACCCCCCCCAAAATCCCCCCCCCCCATACCTTCGAAGAGCTGCGCCAGCCCCACGGTGCCGTGGCCGACGAGGCGATTCCGGCCAGCGGCGACATCCCAGGACAGCACGGCCACCGTGAGCAGCCGCGCCCGCTCCAGCTCCAGGTTGAAGCAGTGGTCAAGCCGCAGGAATTCGGCCCCTCCGGCCAGCAGCGCTGTCCGAGCGCGGCTCGCCCCGTCCACCTGCAGCACGCAGAAGAGCCGCTCCGGCCGCGCCGGCCGCAGCCCCCGCAGCTGGACACTGACCAGCCCGGACAGCACGGCCGAGCCCCTGGCCGCGGGGTCCCCGTAAGGGCGGAACGCCCCCAAGTCCAGCCCGGGACCCCCGACCCCCACCGGGGACCCCGGGGCCGGCCTGGCGGGCAGCTCGGGGGAGTCGCCGTCGCTGCGATGTCCGGCCCGGCCGGACACTGCTCGGGGCAGCGCCCAGGCCACGCTGGTGTCCAGGTGGTAGCGGCTGATGACGTTGCGGGATTCCCGGCGGGACTCGGGGGGCGAGGGGCAGCCCCCAGCCCCGTGGGGGTCGCGGGCGCGGGGGCTCCTCAGGCTCAGCTTCCTCCGCAGCTCCGGGAGCTTCCTCATCCTCAGCGAGAGGCGCCGCACGGGCCCCGGGGATTTGCATTTGGGGAGGGGGCGGCCCTGGCCGGGGGGAGAGGGGGGGTCCGGCGGCTTCCCTGTGGGGCGGGGGGACAGGGGTCAGTGGGGCGGGGGGCGCTGGGGGAGCTGGGAAAGGGGTTCAGGGGGAAGCGGGAATGGTGGGGAGGGGCTGGGGGCAGTGGGAAAAGGTGGGAAAAGGGGGTCTGGGGGTACTGGGAGGGCTGGGGGGAGAACTTGGAGGCACTGGGAATGATGGAGAAGGGGCTGGGGGCAGTGGGAAAGGGGGTCCTGGGGGCACTGGGAATGATGGGGAAGGGTCTGGGGGCAGTGGGAAGGGGGTCCTGGGGGCACTGGGAATGATGGGGAGGGTCTGGGGACACTGGGGACACTGGGGGCACTGGGGACACTGGGGGGACACTGGGGACACTGGGGACACTGGGGACACTGGGGGCACTGGGGGACACTGGGGGGACACTGGGGACACTGGGGACACTGGGGACACTGGGGGACACTGGGGGGACACTGGGGACACTGGGGACGCTGGGGGGCACTGGGGGACACTGGGGGACACAGGGAGGCCACTGGGGGAAACTGGGGGCCACTGGGGGCCACTGGGGCCACTGTCCTGGGCGGGAGCTGCCGGCTCTGGGGGATGCCCCGGGGTGGGGCCGGGGACTTTGGGGCCACTGTGGCCACTGTGGCCAAGGTCGGGGCGACTGTGGGTGCCAGGGGGAGGTGCCAGCCGGCCGATGTCCCCCCACCCCCCACGCCCCTCACCGCTGGCCCGTCCCCGCCCGGCTCCCTCCTCCTCCTCCTCCTCTTCCTCCTCCTCCTCCTCCTCCTCCTCCGCGCGGCCTCCGGCTCCCTCGGCCGCCCCCGAGCGCTTCGGGGTCCCCTCCCCGCGGCTCCCCGCGTCCTCCTCATCCTCGGGGATGGGGTTGTACCAAATGTCCCCTTCGGCCGCGCCGCCCTCGCCGGCCCCGCTGGCCCCGCCGGCCCCGCTGGCCCCGCTGGCCCCGCTGGCCCCGGGCCCCTTGCCGGCGGCCAGCACCCAGCGGCGGCTGCTGCGCTCCAGGCTCTGCAGGTACGCGCTGCGCTTTTGGGGCTCCCCGCGGCGATTTTGGGGCTCCCCGCGCTGACTTTGGGGCTCCTCGCAGCGATTCTGGGGCTCCGAGAAGAGATTTTGGGGCTCCCCGCGGCGATTTTGGGGCTCCCCGCGCTGATTTTGGGGCTCCTCGCAGCGATTCTGGGGCTCCGAGAAGAGATTTTGGGGCTCCCCGCGGCGATTTTGGGGCTCCACGCGGTGATTTTGGGGCTCCGGGCAGACGTTTTGCGGCTCTTGGGGCTCCCCGCAACGATTTTGGGGCGCCCCGCGGTGACTTTGGGGCTCCGGGCAGACGTTTTGGGGTTCCCCGCAGCGATTTTGGGGCGCCGAGCGGTGATTTTGGGGCTCCACGCAGACATTTTGTGGCTTTTGGGGCTCCCCGAGGCGGTTTTGGGGGGCTCCGCGGTGATTTTGGGGCTCCCCACGGCGATTTTGGGTCTCCAAGGAGAGATTTTGGGGCTCCCCGCGGTGATTTTGGGGCTCTTGCGGCTCCTCGCGGTGGTTTTGTGCCTCCAGGAAGCGATTTTGGGGCTCCTCACGGCGATTTTGGGGCTCTTGGGGCTCCTCGTGGAGATTTTGGGGCTCCAGGCAGAGATTTTGGGGCTCCTCTCGGTGACTTTGAGGCTCCCCATGGCGATTTTGGGGCTCCAAGAAGAGATTTTGGGGCTCCCCGCGCTGATTTTGAGGCTCCCCACGGCGATTTTGGGGCTCCCCGTGGCGATTTTGGGGCTCCCCGCGGCGATTTTGGGGCTCCTGGCTGCGATCCCGGGGCGATTCCCGGTGGTCGATTCCCGGAGCTTCTGAAACCCCAAAAAGGACCCCAAAAGTGACCGGGGGGGTTCCGAGGGGGTCCCATCCCGGGGAGGGGGTCCCACCCCAGGGGTCCCTTTCTCGGGGGGAGTTTCCCATCCCGGGGGGTCTCTTTTAGGGGGAGGGGGGAGTTTCCCACTTTGGGGGTCTCTTTTTGGGGGAGGGGGGAGTTTCCCACCCCGGGGGGTCTCTTTTTGGGGGAGGGGGGAGTTTCCCACCCCGGGGGGTCTCTTTTTGGGGGAGGGGCTGTTTCCCATCCCGGGGGGTCTCTTTTAGGGGGAGGGGGCTGTTTCCCACCCCGGGGGGGTCCCTTCCTGGGAGTTTCCCACCCCGGGGGTCTCTTTTAGGGGGAGGGGGGAGTTTCCCACCCCGGGGGTTCCCTTTTAGGGGGAGGGGGGAGTTTCCCACCCCGGCGGTTCCCTTTTAGGGGGAGGGGGGAGTTTCCCACCCCGGGGGGTTCCCTTTTAGGGGGAGGGGGGAGTTTCCCACCCCGGGGGTTCCCTTTTAGGGGGAGGGGGGAGTTTCCCACCCCGGGGGGTTCCCTTTTAGGGGGAGGGGGCTGTTTCCCACCCCGGGGGGTCCCTCCCGGTTTTTGGGGGTGGGGGGGGTTCGGTACCTCCGTCCTCGGCCTCCGCCCTCTTCGCTCCCGGGCGCTCGCGGCGCCTCAGGCGGGACCAAGTTCGGCGCAGCAGCGGCTCCGCCATCGCCGCCCCCACCCCGGGACCCCCCCGGGACCCCCCCGGGGACCCCCCCGGGACCCCCCCGGAGCCCCCAGCGGGACCCTCAGAGCGCGGGGCCCCGCGGCGGCCGCGCCGCCATCCCGGGCCGCGAATTCCTGGGATGCCGCCGGCAGCGCTGCCGGGAGCTGTAGTCCGGAACGGGCGGGAGCGGGGCGGGGGGGGAACATCTGGAGCGGGGGAGCCGCATCTGGAGAGGGAGGGCCGCATCTGGAGAGGGATAACCACATCTGGAGCGGGGGAGCTGCATCCGGATCGGGATAGCGGCATCTGGAGCGGGAGAGCGGCGTCTGGAGCGGGGGAGCCGCAACTGGAAGGGGGGGATTCACGTTGGATCAGGTCCAGCCTCAGTCCCAAACGGGTGGGAGCAGGGGGGAACATCTGGATCGGGAGAGCCGCATCTGGGTCGGGGTAGCCACATCTGGATCGGGGTAGCCACATCTGGAGCGGGGTAGCCGCATCTGGATCGGGGTAGCCACATCTGGATCAGGGTAGCCGCGTCTGGAGCGGCTCCAGCCTTAGTCCGGAATGGGCGGGAGCGGGGGGGGAACATCTGGAATGGGGGGGGGGGTTTCACACCTGGATCGAGGGTATCCACATCTGGAATAGGGGTGTCCACCCAGTCCCTCCCAGTTCAATCCCAGTTCAATCCCAGTCCAATCCCAGCACACACAGGAATTCATTGCTCTTTTCTGCAATTCCCGGGATTTTGGGGTGAATTCCCGGGATTTTGGGGTGAATTCCCGGGATTTTGGGGTCAGGGAGGTCCCTCGCAGACCCAGGCCAGGCAGGTCCTGCAGGGATGATCCCAGTCCCTCCCAGTATGATCCCAGTTCAATCCCAGTCCAATCCCAGCACGCACAGGAATTTATTGTTCTTTTCTGCACTTCCCGGGATTTTGGGGTGAATTCCCGGGATTTGGGGTCAGGGGGGTCCCTCGCAGACCCAGGGCACAGGGCTGCTGCAGGGATGATCCCAGTCCCTCCCAGTTCGATCCCAGTATGATCCCAGTCCAATCCCAGCACGCACAGGAATTCATTGCTCTTTTCTGCACTTCCCGGGATTTTGGGGTGAATTCCCGGGATTTGGGGTCAGGGGGGTCCCTCGCAGACCCAGGCCAGGCGGGTCCCGCAGGGATAATCGGCCCAGAGCCCGTCCTGCCTCACGGCCGCGCAGTTCTCCAGGGTGCCCCCGTTGGGCTCGTCCCGGTGCCACCAACTGGCCCCAAAAAAACACCGGGATCGGGATCCCAAAAATCCCGAAAACCCCAGAAATCCCACCCCAAATCTGCCCCAATCTTCCCCAAAACTGATGCCGCCAACCGGCCCCGAAAAAACGAGATCGGGATCCCGAAAATCCCCCCCAAACCCCAACCCAATCCCACCCAAATCCCAAAAATCCCCCAAATCCCCCCAAATCCCATATATTCATTAAATCCCCTAAATCCCATAAATCCCCCAAATGCCCCCAAATCCCATAAATCCCCCCAAAATCCCCCAAATCCCATAAATCCCACAAATGCCACAAATCCCCCCGTAAATCCCCCCCCATAAATGCCCCATAAATGCCCCATAAATGCCCCATAAATCCCCCGTAAATGCCCCATAAATGCGCCATAAATCTCCCATAAATCCCCCATAAACCTGCCATAAATCCCATAAATCCCCCATAAATGCCCCATAAATCCCCCATAAATGCCCCATAAATCCCCCATAAATCCCATCAATCCCCCATCAATCCCCCATAAATCCCCTCAATCCCCCATAAATCCCATCAATCCCATCAATCCCATCAATCCCCCATCAATCCCCCATAAATCCCATCAATCCCCCATCAATCCCATAAATCCCATAAATCTCATCAATCCTCCATAAATGCCCCATAAATCCCCCACAAATCCCATAAATCCCCCATCAATCCCATAAATCCCCATAAATCCCATAAACCCCATCAATCCCCCATAAATCCCCCATCAATCCCATCAATCCCATATAAATCCCCCATCAATCCCATAAATCCCCCATCAATCCCATAAATCCCCTCAATCCCGTAAATCCCCCATCAATCCCCCATAAATCCCATAAATCCCCTCAATCCCCTCAATCCCCCATAAATGCCCCATAAATCCCCTCAAAATCCCCCATAAATTCCATCAATCCCATCAATCCCATCAATCTCATATCAATCCCATATCAATCCCATATAAATCCCATATAAATCCCCCATAAATCCCCCATAAATCCCATATAAATCCCATATAAATCCCCCATAAATCCCATATAAATCCCCCATCAATCCCATATAAATCCCCCATCAATCCCATATAAATCCCATATAAATCCCATATCAATCCCATATCAATCCCATATCAATCCCATATCAATCCCCCATCAATCCCCCATCAATCCCATATCAATCCCATATCAATCCCATATCAATCCCATATCAATCCCATATCAATCCCATATCAATCCCATATAAATCCCATATCAATCCCATATCAATCCCATATCAATCCCATATAAATCCCATATCAATCCCATATCAATCCCATATCAATCCCATATCAATCCCATATAAATCCCATATCAATCCCCCATCAATCCCCCATCAATCCCATATCAATCCCATATCAATCCTCCATCAATCCCATATCAATCCCATATCAATCCCATATCAATCCCATATCAATCCCATATAAATCCCATATCAATCCCATATCAATCCCATATCAATCCCCCATCAATCCCATATAAATCCCATATCAATCCCATATCAATCCCATATCAATCCCATATCAATCCCATATAAATCCCCCATCAATCCCCCATCAATCCCATATCAATCCCATATCAATCCCATATCAATCCCCCATCAATCCCCCATCAATCCCATATCAATCCCATATCAATCCCCTATCAATCCCCTATCAATCCCCTATAACCCCCCCTGGATCCCCACCTGCTGTTGGCTCCCAGGGCCGTTCCGTCCCCGCGGCTCCAGGTCCCCTCCCGCTCCTGGTCCCGGATCCCGAGCCAGGATGGGCCCCGGAGCTGGGCCTGGACGTGGCTCTGGGGAGACCAGTACAGACCAGTACGGACCAGTATGGACCAGTACGGACCAGTATGGGCCAGTACGGACCAGTACGGACCAGTATGGACCAGTACGGACCAGTATGGGCCAGTACGGGCCAGTATGGGCCAGTATGGACCAGTACGGACCAGTATGGACCAGTATGGACCAGTATGGATCAGTATGGACCAGTACGGATCAGTATGGGCCAGTATGGACCAGTACGGACCAGTATGGGCCAGTATGGGCCAGTATAGACCAGTATGAACCCGTATAGGTCAGTATGGACCAGTACAGACCAGTACGGACCAGTATGGACCAGTATGGACCAGTACAGACCAGTATGGACCAGTATGAACCAGTATGAACCCGTATAGACCAGTATGGACCAGTACAGGCCAGTACGGGCCACTATAAACCAGTATGGATCAGTATGGACCAGTATAGACCAGTACGGGCCACTATAAACCCACACGGGCTACTATAAACCAGCATGGGCCACTATAAACCAGCACGGGCCAGTATGGACCAGTATGGGCCACTATAAACCAGCACGGGCCAGTATGGGCCAGTATAGACCAGTACAGGCCAGTACGGGCCACTATAAACCAGTATGGACCAGTATGAACCTGTATAGGCCAGTATGGACCAGTATGGACCAGTATAGACCAGTACAGGCCACTGTAAACCAGCACAGCCCACTATAAACCAGCATGGGCCAGTACAAACCAGTATGGACCAGTATAGGCCAGTATGGACAAGTATGGGCCAGTATAAACCAGTACGGGCCACTACAAACCAGCACGGGCCAGTATAAACCAGTATGGGCCAGTATGGACCAGTATAAACCAGTATAAATGAGTATGGACCTGTAAAAAACAGTATGGACTGGTACAGACCAGTATAAACCAGTATGGGCCAGTATGGGCCAGTATGGGCCAGTATAAACCGGTACGGACCAGTATAAACCAGTAAAGACTTGTATGGGCCAGCACAGACCAGTATAAACCAGTACGGACCAGTATGGACCAGTATGGGCCAGTATAAACCAGTACAGACCAGTAGAAACCAGTATGGACCAGTAAAGACTTGTATGGGCCAGTACAGACCAGTATAAACCAGTACGGGCCAGTAAAAACCAGTACGGACCAGTATAAACCAGTATAAACCAGTATGGGCCAGTACGGGCCAGTACGGTCCCAGTCCCTCCCAGTAGGATCCCCTGGACCCATCCCGGATTTGGGGGGAATTTGGGGATTTTGGAGATTTTGGGGATTTTTGGGATTTGGGGGCATTTTTGGGGTTTGGGGGATTTATGGGATTCACGGGATTGATGGGATTTTGTGGGATTTAGGGGATTTATGGGGATTTGGGGGCATTTGGGGGATTTATAAGAGATTTTTGGGATTTATGGGATTTATGGGAATCAGAGGATTTATGGGATTTTGGGAAATTTATGGGATTTTGGGGGATTTATGGGATTTTAGGGGATTTGGGAGATTTTTGGGAGATTTTTGGGAGATTTTTGGGATTTATGGGAATCACAAGATTCATGGGATTTTGGGGATTTTGGGGGATTTTTGGGATTTTGGGGGGATTTGGAGGGGATTTGGGGAGATTTATGAGATTTATGGGATTTCTGGGATTTGGGGAGATTTTTGGGATTTATGGGATTCACAGGATTTAGGGGATTTGGGGGATTTATGGGAGATTTTTGGGATTTTGAGGATTTATGGGATTTATGGGGGATTTTTGGGATTTTGAGGGGATTTGGGGGGATTTATGGGATTTATGGGAGATTTTTGGGATTTATGGGATTTATGGGAGATTTTTGGGATTTATGGGGGATTTTGGGGGGATTTATGGGATTTATGGGATTTTTGGCGGCGATTTTGGGGGGGATTTATGGGATTTATGGGGGATTATGGGATTCACAGAATTTATGGGATTTTGGGGGCGATTTTGGGGGGATTTCTCGGGATCTGGTGGATTCGGGACCTCACCTTTTCCTCGGCATCGTCGACCTCGAGCAGCTGCGACCCCAAAGCCGAGCAGAAAAACCGGGAATCCTCCCAGGAAGCGGCGGATTGGGAGAAGAAATAACAGGAATTCCGGAAAAACAGCCAGCCCTTGGAGCAGGGCGGGAAACCTGGGCACGGAAAGGGAAATCCCAAAGATTTGGGGGCGGAATTGGGATAAATCCCAAAGATTTGGGGACAAAACAGGATAAATCCCAAAGATTTGGGGTCAGGATGGGGAAATCCCAAAGATTTGGGGTTGGAATTGGGGAAAAATCCCAAAGATTTGGGGTTGGGATGGGGAAAATCCCAAAGATTTGGGGTCGTGATTGGGGAAAATCCCAAAGATTTGGGGTTGGGATGGGGATAAATCCCAAAGATTTGGGGTTGGGATTGGATAAATCCCAAAGATTTGGGGACAAAATAGGATAAATCCCAAAGATTTGGGGTCAGGATTGGGATAAATCCCAAAGATTTGGGGTTGGGACGGGGAAAATCCCAAAGATTTGGGATTGGGGGAAATCCCAAAGATTTGGGGACAAAATGGGGAAAATCCCAAAGATTTGGGGTCGGGATGGGGGAAAATCCCAAAGATTTGGGGTTGGGATTGGGGAAAAATCCCAAAGATTTGGGGTTGGGATTGGGGATAAACCCCAAAGATTTGGGGTTGGGATGGGGAAATCCCAAAGATTTGGGGTCGTGATTGGGGAAAATCCCAAAGATTTGGGGTTGGGATGGGGAAAATCCCAAAGATTTGAGGTCGTGATTGGGGAAAATCCCAAAGATTTGGGGTTGGGATTGGGGAAAAATCCCAAAGATTTGGGGTCGGGATGGGGATAAACCCCAAAGATTTGGGGTTGGGATTGGATAAACCCCAAAGATTTGGGGTTGGGATTGGATAAATCCCAAAGATTTGGGGACAAAATAGGATAAATCCCAAAGATTTGGGGTCAGGATTGGGATAAATTCCAAAGATTTGGGGTTGGGACGGGGAAAATCCCAAAGATTTGGGATTGGGGGAAATCCCAAAGATTTGGGGACAAAATGGGGAAAAATCCCAAAGATTTGGGGTCAGAATTGGGGAAATTCCAAAGATTTGGGGTCAGGATGGGGAAAATCCCAAAGATTTGGGGTTGGGATTGGGGATAAATCCCAAAGGTTTGGGGTTGGGATTGGGGGAAAATCCCAAAGGTTTGGGGTTGGGATTGGGGATAAATCCCAAAGATTTGGGGTCGGGATGAGAAAATCCCAAAGATTTGGGGTTGGGATGGGGAAAATCCCAAAGATTTGGGGTTGGGATGGGGAAATCCCAAAGATTTGAGGTCGGGATTGGGGAAAATCCCAAAGATTTGGGGTTGGGATGGGGAAACCCCAAAGATTTGGGGTCGGAATGGGGGAAAATCCCAAAAATTTGGGGTTGGGATGGGGAAATCCCAGAGATTTTTGGAAAACCCCAAACTGAGCCCCAAAAATTTGGGAAAATTTAGGAAAATGCCAAACTGAGCCCCAAATTCTGGGAAAAACATCAACCCAAGCTGGGAAAAATTGGGAAAATCTGGGAAAATTTGGGAAAAATTGGGGAAAATTGGGAGAATTTGGGAAAAACGTCAAACCAAGACCCCAAACCGTGGGAAAACTCCGCCCCAACCCTTGAAAATTTGGGAAAATCTGGGAAAAATTGGGAAAATTTGGGAAAAATTGGGAAAATTTGGGAAAAATGCCAAACCCAGACCCCAAACCGTGGGAAAACTCCGCCCCAACCCTTGAAAATTTGGGAAAATCTGGGAAAATCTGGAAAAATCTGGGAAAAATTTGGGAAAATTTGGGAAAAATTGGGAAAATCTGGAAAAAATTGGGAAAATTTGGGAAAATTTAGGAAAATTGGGAAAACTTGGGAAAATTTGGGAAAATCTGGGAAAAATTGGGAAAATTTAAGAAAATTGGAAAAAAATGGAAAAAATTGGGATAATTTGGGAAAAACGCCAAACCCAGACCCCAAACCGTGGGCAAACTCCGCCCCAACCCTTGCCCACGTGGCCGAAGCACCGCAGCGGAACCGCGGCGACGCCGGCACCGAGACATCGGCACCGGGACACTGGAACCGGGATGGCCTCACTGGGACACCGGCACAAGGATGGCCTCACCGGGATGCCAGCACCGGGACACCGGCACTGGGACACCAGCACCGGGACACCAGCATTGGGACACCGGCACCGGGACGGCGGCACCGGGACACCGGCACTGGGACACCGGCATTGGGACACCGGCACCGGGACACTGGCACTGGGACACTGGCATTGGGACACCGGCACCGGGACACCGGCACCAGGACGGCCTCACTGGGACACCGGCATTGGGACACCAGCACCAGGACACCGGCACCGGGACACCGGCATTGGGACACCGGCATTGGGACACCGGCATTGGGACACTGGCACTGGGACACCGGCACTGGGACACCGGCATTGGGACACTGGCACCGGGACACCGGCACCGGGACACTGGCACTGGGACACCAGCATTGGGACACCGGCATTGGGACACCGGCACCGGGACACCGGCACTGGGACACTGGCATTGGGACACTGGCACCGGGACACCGGCACCGGGACACCGGCACTGGGACACCGGCACCGGGACACTGGCACTGGGACACTGGCATTGGGACACTGGCATTGGGACACTGGCACCAGGTCACCGGCACCGGGACACCGGCACCGGGACACCGGCATTGGGACACCGGCACTGGGACACCAGCACCGGGACACTGGCATTGGGACACCGGCACCGGGACAGCCTTACTGGGACACTGGCACTGGGACATCGGCACTGGGCCACTGGCAGTGGGACACCAGCACTGGGACACCGGCATTGGGACACCAGAACTGGGATGGCCTCACCGGGACACCGGAACTGGGATGGCCTCACTGGGACACTGGCACTGGGACACCAGCACCAGGACACCGTTAGTGAGACACCGGCACCGGGACACCGGCACCAGGACGGCCTCACTGGGACACTGGAACCGGGACACCAGCAGTGAGACACCGGCATTGGGACACCAGCACCGGGCCACCAGCACTGGGACACCGCCACCAGGACGGCCTCAGCGGGCCACCAGCACCGGGCCACCAGCACCGGGCCAGCCTCACTGGGCCACCAGCACCGGGCCAGCAGCACCGGGCCAGCCTCAGCGGGCCACCAGCACTGGGCCAGCCTCAGCGGGCCACCAGCACCGGGCCACCAGCACCAGGCCAGCCTCACTGGGCCAGCCTCAGCGGGCCACCAGCAGCGGGCCACCATCACCGGGCCAGCAGCAGCGGGCCGGCCTGGCCGCGCACTCACAGGCCCGCGAGCAGACGGCGTCGCGCGTGCCGTGCACCAGCCAGCGGCTCCACTCGCCCTTGCCCGCGAACAGCATCACCTCGCCCTCGGCGCTGTGGCCGAAGTTGAAGTGCAGCGCGGTGCCCTCCAGCTCCAGCAGCGCCCCGGGCCCGCAGGCCCAGCGCTGCAGCCGCCAGTCCTCCCGGCACGGGGCCAGGCGCACCAGGGCCCGCTCGGCGCTGGCCGTGGCCGTGACGCAGAGCCCGGTGGCCCGGGCGCGGAGGCGGCCGCGCGGGAGCCACTGGAAGCGCTGGGCGGGCGACGAGGGCGAGCAGCGGGCCAGGCCCAGGGTCCGGCCCGAGGCCACCACGCAGGCGGAGTGGTGCTCGTTGTAGAGCAGGAAGGAGCCGGACGCTGCGGGGGACACGGGGCAAGGTCAGGGGATGGCCAGTGGTGGCCACCGGGAGATGGCCGGTGGCCAGCAGGGTTTGGCCAAAGGGGTCGGTGGGGAGCGGGGAGGAGCTGGACGCTGCGGGGACACGGGGATGGTCAGGGGATGCCGTGGTGGCCACCAGGAACTGCCCTGTGGCCACCAGGAGATGGCCACTGGCCACCAGGAACTGCCCTGTGGCCAGCAGGAACTGCCCGGTGGCCACCAGGAGATGGCCACTGGTCACCAGAAACTGCCCTGTGGCCACCAGGAACTGCCCTGTGGCCACCAGGAGATGGCCACTGGCCACCAGGAACTGCCCTGTGACCACCAGGAACTGCCTGGTGGCCAGCAGGGTTTGGCCATGGGGCTCGGTGTGGAGCGGGGAGGAGCCGGACATGGCAGGGACACGGGGCAAGGTCAGGGGATGGCCAGTGGTGGCCACCGGGAGATGGCCGGTGGCCAGCAGGGTTTGGCCAAAGGGGTCGGTGGGGAGCGGGGAGGAGCTGGACGCTGCGGGGACATGGGGCAAGGTCAGGGGATGCCGTGGTGGCCACCAGGAACTGCCCTGTGGCCACCAGGAGATGGCCACTGGCCACCAGGAACTGCCCTGTGGCCACCAGGAACTGCCCTGTGGCCACCAGGAGATGGCCACTGGTCACCAGGAACTGCCCTTTGGCCATCAGGAACTGCCCGGTGGCCACCAGGAGATGGCCACTGGTCACCAGAAACTGCCCTGTGGCCACCAGGAACTGCCCGGTGGCCACCAGGGTTTGGCCATGGGGCTCGGTGTGGAGCGGGGAGGAGCCGGACATGGCAGGGACACGGGGCAAGGTCAGGGGATGGCGTGGTGGCCATCAGGGTTTGCCCAGTGGCCACCACGGAGTGGCTGATGTAGGGCAAGAAGGAGCTGGACGCTGCGGGGACACGGGGCAAGGTCAGGGGATGGCCAGTGGTGGCCACCGGGAGATGGCCGGTGGCCAGCAGGGTTTGGCCAAAAGGGTCGGTGGGGAGCGGGGAGGAGCTGGACGCTGCGGGGACACGGGGATGGTCAGGGGATGGCGTGGTGGCCACCAGGAACTGCCCTGTGGCCACCAGGAGATGGCCGCTGGCCACCAGGAACTGCCCTGTGGCCACCAGGAGATGGCCACTGGCCACCAGGAACTGCCCTGTGGCCACCAGGAACTGCCCTCTGGCCACCAGGAGATGGCCACTGGTCACCAGGAACTGCCCTTTGGCCATCAGGAACTGCCCGGTGGCCACCAGGAGATGGCCACTGGTCACCAGAAACTGCCCTGTGGCCACCAGGAACTGCCCGGTGGCCACCAGGGTTTGGCCATGGGGCTCGGTGTGGAGCGGGGAGGAGCCGGACATGGCAGGGACACGGGGCAAGGTCAGGGGATGGCGTGGTGGCCACCAGGAGATGGCCACTGGCAACCAGGAACTGCCTGGTGGCAACTAGGAACTACCCTGTGGCCATCAGGAACTGCCCTGTGGCCACCAGGAGATGTCCAGTGGCAACCAGGAGCTGCCCTGTGGCCACCAGGAGCTGCCCGGTGGCCACCAGGAGCTAGCCGTGGGGCTCGGTGTGGAGCGGGGAGGAGCCGGACATGGCAGGGACACGGGGCAAGGTCAGGGGATGGCGTGGTGGCCACCAGGAGATGGCCACTGGCAACCAGGAACTGCCTGGTGGCAACTAGGAACTACCCTGTGGCCACCAGGAACTGCCCTGTGGCCACCAGGAGATGTCTGGTGGCAACCAGGAGCTACCCTGTGGCCATCAGGAACTGCCCTGTGGCCACCAGGAGCTGCCCGGTGGCCACCAGGAGCTAGCCGTGGGGCTCGGTGTGGAGCGGGGAGGGGGCCAATGAAGGGGGGGGACATTTGGGGACATTTGGGGACATTTGGGGACCCACGTTGGGGGGCTGCGGGCGGTGGCCGCTCCTTCGCCTTCTCGGCCTCCAGGGCCGCCTCCAGCTCCGAGACTGGGGGGACACCGGGGGGACATCGGGGGGGGCACTGCCCGAGCCCCCCCAAATCCGCCCCCAAAATCGCCCCAAATCCCCTCAAACCCCCACAAAAATCGTCCCCCCCCCAAACCCCTCCCTAAAATCCCCCCAATCCCCCCCCCCCAAAAAAACCCCAAGAATGCCCAAAATCCCCAAAACACACCCAAAAAAACCCAACTCCACTCCCCCCGGAATACCCCAAAATAACCCCCCCCAAAAAAACCCCCCAAGAATGCCCAAAATCCCCAAACCCCCCCCCAAAAAAACCCAACTCCACTCCCCCCGGAATACCCCAAAATAACCCCCCCAAAAAAAAAAACCAAAATCCCCTCAGGCACCCCCCAAAAACTCCCAAAAATTCCACCCCAAAACCCCCAAGAAATGCCCAAAAATTCCACCCCAAACCCCCCAAAAACTCCCAAAAATTCCACCCCAAAGCCCCCCAAGAAACCCCCAAAAATTCCACCCCAAAACCCCCCAATAAACCCCCAAAAATTCCACCCCAAACCACCGAAAACCTCCCAAAAATTCCACCCAAATTCCACCCTAACCCTAACCCTAACCCAAAAACTCCCAAAAATTCCACCCCAAAACCCCCAAAAATTCCACCCCAAAACCCCCCAAGCCTCCCAAAAATTCCACCCAAAAACTCCCAAAAATTCCACCCCAAAACCCCAAAAAACTCCCAAAATTCCCCCATAACCCCCCCGAAACCCCCCAAAATCCCCCCAAAACCCCCAAAGGACCCAAAATCTCCCCCCCCAGAAATCCCCAAACCCCCAAATCCTCCCCAAAATTCCCCAAATCCCCCCAAAATCTCAAAAAACCCCAAATCCCACCAAAATTCCCCAACCCCCCCCAAGAACCCCCCAAAATTCCCAAAATAGCCCCAAAACCCCTGCGCAAAAAACCCCAAAAATCTCCAAATCCCCCCCAAACCCCCCCAAATCCCACCAAAATTCCCCAAAAGCCCCCAAAATTCCCCACAACTTCCCCAAAAAGCCCCCAAAATTCCCCAAATCCCCTCCAAATCCCCCCAAAATCCCCCCAAATGCCCTCAAATGCCCCCGAAAATTCCCCTCCAAATCCCCCAAAATTCCCCAAATCCCCCCCAACCCCCCCCCAAATCCCCCCAAAATTCCCCAAAAGCCCCCAAAATTCCCCACAACCCCCCCAAAAAGCCCCCAAAATTCCCCAAATACCCTCCAAATCCCCCCAAAATTCCCCAAACCCCCCCCCAAACCCCCCCCAAATCCCCCCAAAATTCCCCAAAAGCCCCCAAAATTCCCCACAACCCCCCCAAAAAGCCCCCAAAATTCCCCAAATCCCCTCCAAATCCCCCCAAAATCCCCCAAATCTGCCCCAAATCCCCCCCAAAATTCCCCAAATCCCCCCCAAAATTCCCCAAGTCCCCCCCAAATCCCCCCAAAATTCCCCAAAATTCCCCAAATCCCCCCCAAAATTCCCCAACCCCCCCAAATCCCCCAAATCCCCCCCCAAATCCCCCCCCAAAATTCCCCAAATCCCCCAAAATCCCCCAAATCCTCCCCAAACCCCCCCCGCCGCCCCTCCCCCACTCACTGCGCCGCGCCCCGAGGGTCCCCAGGATCAGCAGCAGCGCCACCGCCAGGGCCACCAGGGCCACCAGGGCCACCAGGGCCACCGGGGCCACCGGGGCCACCGCGGCCACCCGGCCCCGCCCCCAGCGCCGCCCGGGGGGGGAGGGGCGCGGGGACCCCCGGGGGGGGGAGGGGCGCGGCTTGGGCGGGGTGGGGGAGGGGTCCAGGGGCTCGTAGGGGTCCTCGTCGGGGGCGGGGGGCGGGGGACGGCCTGGGGGGACAGAGGGGTGGCACTGGGGGGACACTGGGGGGGCACTGGGGTGGCACTGGGGGGACAGAGGGGTGGCACTGGGGGGGCACTGGGGGGGCACTGGGGTGGCACTGAGGGGACAGAGGGTGGCACTGGGGGTGGCACTGGGGGGGGACAGAGGGGTGGCACTGGGGGGGGAATGGGGGGGGACAGAGGGTGGCACTGGGGGGACAGAGGGGGTGGCACTGGGGGGACAGAGGGTGGCACTGGGGGTGGCACTGGGGGTGGCACTGGGGGGACACTGGGGGGGCACTGGGGTGGCACTGGGGGGACACTGGGGGGACACTGGGGGGACAGAGGGGGTGGCACTGGGGTGGCACTGGGGGTGGCACTGGGGGGACAGAGGGGTGGCACTGGGGGGACACTGGGGGGACAGAGGGGGTGGCACTGGGGGGCACTGGGGGGACAGAGGGGGGACAGAGGGGTGGCACTGGGGGGCACTGGGGGGACAGAGGGGGTGGCACTGGGGGGCACTGGGGGGGACAGAGGGGGTGGCACTGGGGGGACAGAGGGGTGGCACTGGGGTGGCACTGGGGGGACAGAGGGGGTGGCACTGGGGGGCACTGGGGGGGCACTGGGGGTACAGAGGGGTGGCACTGGGGGGACACTGGGGGTGGCACTGGGGGGGCACTAGGGGGGCACTGGGGGGGACAGAGGGGTGGCACTGGGGGGGGCACTGGGGGGTGGCACTGGGGGGCACTGGGGGGGACAGAGGGGTGGCACTGGGGTGGCACTGGGGGGGCACTGGGGGTACAGAGGGGTGGCACTGGGGGGACACTGGGGGTGGCACTGGGGGGACACTGGGGGGACACTGGGGGTGGCACTGGGGGGCACTGGGGGGGACAGAGGGGGTGGCACTGGGGGGACAGAGGGGTGGCACTGGGGTGGCACTGGGGGGACAGAGGGGGTGGCACTGGGGGGCACTGGGGGGGCACTGGGGGTACAGAGGGGTGGCACTGGGGGGACACTGGGGGTGGCACTGGGGGGGCACTGGGGGGGCACTGGGGGGGACAGAGGGGTGGCACTGGGGGGGGCACTGGGGGGTGGCACTGGGGGGCACTGGGGGGGACAGAGGGGTGGCACTGGGGTGGCACTGGGGGGGCACTGGGGGTACAGAGGGGTGGCACTGGGGGGACACTGGGGGTGGCACTGGGGGGACACTGGGGGTGGCACTGGGGGGGGCACTGGGGGGTGGCACTGGGGGGCACTGGGGGGGACAGAGGGGTGGCACTGGGGGGGCACTGGGGGGACAGAGGGGGGACAGAGGGGGTGGCACTGGGGGGCACTGGGGGGGCACTGGGGGGGGGCAGAGGGGGTGGCACTGGGGGGGGACAGAGGGGGTGGCACTGGGGGTGGCACTGGGGGGACAGAGGGGGTGGCACTGGGGGACGTCGGAAGGGCTTGGGGACAGCTCTGGTGGCACTTGGGGACACCCACGGGGGCTGGGGACACCCATGGGGACACCCACGGGGACACCCACGGGGGCTGGGGACACCCACGGGGACACCCCTGGGGACACCCACGGGGGCTGGGGACACCCACGGGGGCTGGGGACACCCATGGGGACACCCACGGGGACACCCATGGGGGCTGGGGACACCCACGGGGACACCCACGGGGACACCCCTGGGGACATCAAAAGGGATTGGGAACACTTGTGGTGGCACTTGGGGACAGCCAAAGGCCACCAGGGGTTGGGGACACGCCTGGGGACACCCCTGAGGACACCCCTGGGGACACCTCTGGGGACACCCACAGGGGTTGGGGGCACCCCTGGGGACACCCCTGGGGACACCCACAGGGGTTGGGGACACCTCTGGGGACACCCCTGGGGACACCCACAGGGGCTGGGGACACCCACAGGGGTTGGGGACCCCCCCAGTGTCACCTCCTTGGGGACACCCAAAGGCCACCAGGGGTTGGGGACACCCCTGGGGACACCCACAGGGGTTGGGGACCTTCCCAGGTGCCACCACCGCCCTTGGGGACACTTCCCCGGCCTTGCAAGGCCCCAGAGGGGACAGGGAGGTGGCACTGGGGACAGGACAGGGGAGTGGCACTGGGGACAGGGAGGTGGCACTGGGGACAGGACAGGGAGGTGGCACTGGGGACAGGGAGGTGGCACTGGGGACAGGACAGGGAGGTGGCACTGGGGACAGGGGGGTGACACTGGGGACAGGGGGGTGACACTGGGGACAGGACAGGGGGTGACACTGGGGACAGGGGCTGGCACTGGGGACAGGACAGGACAGGGAGGTGGCACTGGGGACAGGGGGGTGACACTGGGGACAGGGGGGTGACGCTGGGGACAGGACAGGGGGTGACACCGGGGACAGAGGGGTGGCACTGGGGACAGGACAGGGGGTGACACCGGGGACAGAGGGGTGGCACTGGGGACAGGACAGGACAGGAGAGTGGCACTGGGGACAGGGAGGTGGCACTGGGGACAGGACAGGGGGTGACACCGGGGACAGAGGGGTGGCACTGGGGACAGGACAGGACAGGAGAGTGGCACTGGGGACAGGGAGGTGGCACTGGGGACAGGGGAGGTGACACTGGGGACAGGGGAGGTGACACTGGGGACAGGACAGGACAGGGAGGTGGCACTGGGGACAGGGGAGGTGGCACTGGGGAGGTGGCACTGGGGACAGGGGAGGACAGGGGGTGGCACTGGGGACAGGGAGGTGGCACTGGGGACAGGGGAGGTGGCACTGGGGACAGGACAGGGGGTGACACTGGGGACAGGGGGGTGGCACTGGGGACAGGACAGGGGGTGACACTGGGGACAGGGGCTGGCACTGGGGACAGGACAGGACAGGAGAGTGGCACTGGGGACAGGGGGGTGACACTGGGGACAGGAGAGGACAGGAGAGTGGCACTGGGGACAGGGGGGTGGCACTGGGGACAGGGGAGGTGACACTGGGGACAGGAGAGGACAGGGGGGTGGCACTGGGGGCAGGGGAGGTGACACTGGGGACAGGAGAGGACAGGACAGGACAGGGGGTGGCACTGGGGACAGGACAGGACAGGGGGTGGCACTGGGGACAGGACGGGGGTGACACTGGGGACAGGACAGGACAGGGGGTGACACTGGGGACAGGACAGGACAGGACAGGACAGGACAGGGGGTGGCACTGGGGACAGGACAGGACAGGGAGGTGACACTGGGGACAGGACAGGACAGGGGGTGGCACTGGGGACAGGACAGGGGGTGGCACTGGGGACAGGGAGGTGGCACTGGGGACAGAGGAGGTGACACTGGGGACAGGACAGGACAGGACAGGACAGGACAGGGGGTGGCACTGGGGACAGGACAGGACAGGGGGTGGCACTGGGGACATCGGTGGCCGTACCTTCCCCCGCTCCCCAGGCTTTGTCCAGCGCGGTCTCGACGTTGCCGTACATTGTCCCCAAGTGTCCCCAAGTGTCCCCAAGTGTCCCCAGCTGTCCCCAAGGTCCCCGGCCGTGTCCCCGAGCTGTCCCCAGCCCTGTCCCCTCCGATAAGGCCCGCAGGGGACAAAAGGGGGGGACAGGATGTCCCCTCCCCCCCCCCCACGGTGGCCTCAATGTCCCCTCCCCCCCATCCCCAAGCATGGCCGGAGGTGACACCGCGGGGACTGTCCCCAACCGGGGCAGGGGGGCTCGGGGGGCCCAGGGGGGGTGGTCGGGGTGTCCCCAAGGTGTCCCCAAGGCCAGCGGGGTCCCTGTCCCCAGGGTGGCCCCAGGGTGGTGTCCAGAGTGTCCCCAAGGCTGGTGTGTCCCCATGCCCAGGATGTCCCCAGGGTGGTGTCCAGGGTGTCACTGTCACCAGGGTGTCCCTGTCACCAGGCTGTCACTGTCACTAGGCTGTCCCCATAGTGCTGTCCTGGGTGTCACCGTCACCAGGGTGTCCCCAGGGTGGCGTCCCCAAGGCCAGAGTGGCCCCAAGGCCAGGCTGTCCCCATGCCCAGGATGGCCCCAGGGCAGTGTCCAGGGTGTCCCTGTCCCCAGGATGTCCCTGTCCCCAGGGTGTCCCTGTCACCAGGGTGTCCCCAGGGTGGTGTCCAGGGTGTCCCTGTCCCCGGGGTGTCACCATCACCAGGGTGTCCCCAGGGTGATGTCCAGGGTGTCCCTGTCCCCAGGCTGTCCCCAGGGCGGTGTCCAGGGTGTCCCTGTCCCCAGGGTGTCACCGTCACCAGGGTGTCCCCAGGGCAGTGTCCAGGGTGTCCCCATGCCCAGGGTGTCCCCAGGGTGGTGTCCAGGGTGTCCCTGTCCCCGGGGTGTCCCTGTCACCGGGGTGTCCCCAGGGTGGTGTCCCCAACCCCAGGGTGTCCCCATGCCCAGGGTGTCCCCAGGGTGGTGTCCAGGGTGTCACCATCGCCCGGGTGTCCCCAGGGTGGTGTCACCATCACCAGGGTGTCCCCAGGGCTGTGTCCAAGGTGTCACCGTCACCAGGGTGTCCCCAGGGTGGTGTCCCCAACCCCAGGCTGTCCCCATGCCCACAGTGTCCCCATAGCTGTCACCAGGCTGTCCCCAAGGCCAGGCTGTCCCCATGCCCAGGGTGTCCCCAGGGCGGTGTCCAACGTGTCCCCGTCACCAGGGTGTCCCCATGGTGGTGTCTCCAAGGCCAGGCTGTCCCCATGCCCAGGGTGTCCCCAGGGTGGTGTCCAGGGTGTCTCTGTCCCCAGGGTGTCCCTGTCCCCGGGGTGTCCCCAGGGCGGTGTCCAGGGTGTCCCTGTCACCAGGGTGTCACCGTCACCAGGGTGGTGTCCAGGGCGATGTCCAGGGTGTCCCTGTCCCCGGGGTGTCCCTGTCCCCAGGGTGTCCCCAGGGTGATGTCCAGGGTGTCCCTGTCCCCAGGGTGTCCCTGTCCCCAGGCTGTCCCCAGGGCGGTGTCCAGGGTGTCCCTGTCCCCAGGGTGTCCCTGTCCCCGGGGTGTCCCCAGGGTGATGTCCAGGGTGTCCCTGTCCCCAGGCTGTCCCCAGGGCGATGTCCAGGGTGTCCCTGTCCCCGGGGTGTCCCTGTCCCCGGGGTGTCCCTGTCCCCGGGGTGTCCCCACGCCTGTCCCATCCCCGCCCTCCCCCACCGCAGGATGTCCCCAAGGAGGGGCCCAGGGTCACACAGGAAGAGCCGGCCGCTATCGGCTCCGGCCAGCCCCGGCCACCTCCGGCCACCGCCTGGCCCCTCTGTGTCCCCTCCGGCCACCGCCTGTCCCCTCTGGCCACCTCCGGCCACCGCCTGGCCCCTCTGTGTCCCCGTTATCAGCGGGGGGAGGGCACCGGGTGACAGGGACAGGACGTGGCCGTGGCGGTGCCAGGTGTCCCCTCACGGTGCCAGGTGTCCCCTCACGGTGCCAGCTGTCCCCTGGCAGGGCCAGGTGTCCCCTCAAGGTGCCAGGAGTCCCCTCACGGTGCCAGCTGTCCCCTCACGGTGCCAGCTGTCCCCTGGCAGGGCCAGGTGTCCCCTCAAGGTGCCAGGAGTCCCCTCACGGTGCCAGCTGTCCCCTCACGGTGCCAGCTGTCCCCTCACGGTGCCAGATGTCCCCTGGCGGTGCCAGCTGTCCCCTGGCAGGGCCAGCTGTCCCCTCACGGTGCCAGGTATCCCCTGGCGGTGCCAGCTGTCCCCTGGCAGGGCCAGGTGTCCCCTCACGGTGCCAGGTGTCCCCTCACGGTGCCAGCTGTCCCCTGGCGGTGCCAGGTGTCCCCTCACGGTGCCAGGTGTCCCCTCGCGGTGCCAGCTGTCCCCTGGCAGGGCCAGGTGTCCCCTCAAGGTGCCAGGAGTCCCCTCACGGTGCCAGCTGTCCCCTCGCGGTGCCAGCTGTCCCCTGGCAGGGCCAGGTGTCCCCTCACGGTGCCAGCTGTCCCCTCACGGTGCCCAAGTCCCGGTGCTGGCAGAGTCCCCACGGCCGGACTGTGCCCCCTGTCCCTGACCCGCAGGGGGACAGTGAGGAGACAGAGGGAACACGGGGGACACTGAGGGGACACGGAGGGACAGAGGGGACATTGAGGGGACAAAGGAGACACGGAGGGACAGAGGGGACACGGGGGGACAGAGGGGACACGGAGTGGACACGGAGTGGACACTGAGGGGACTCCGCTCATTCCCATCCCCCCAGTTCCCACCTTCACACTCAGCCGCGCTGCGATTGGCTGATCTTTTTGATTGACACCCCCGCGAACCAATCGGAAGCGCGAACGCCACAAACAGGGGAAGGCTCAGCCTAGTCCCACCCTACACGGAACGCCGCTGTTATTGGGTGCTAGTTTTGATTGGCGCACAGATAAACCAATAGAACGCGAACACCGCTCAAAAACGGAAGTTCGGGCGCGCCAAGGACCATGAGGGTCCCGCCTCCACCCAGCCATAATCTGATTGGCTGACGGCGCTGATTGACACACACGTGAGCCAATAAAAACCGAGAAGCCCCCAAATACAGAAATTCCCAAAGCACCGGGAATGAACCGGAAGTCTCACAGCCCCCGCCCCATCCGCACTACGATTGGCTGAGGCCTCTGAGTGACACACGCCACGACCAATCAGAACCGAGAACCGCCCAAACCCGGAAGCACCGCTTCGAAAACAAAACCGGGAAGATTTTTGAGGGAAAACCGCGGGATTTTGGGATCCTTTTTATTATTCCCCCTCCGCCGGCAGCGCCCTTTGGGGCTTCCTCTCCAGCAGCCTCCGCACGGGGGATTCCTGCAGCTTCCGGAAAGCCCTGGAGGCTGAAAAACAAGCAGAAAAACCTAAAAATTTAAAAATCCATCCATTCCCGATTTCCCCATTTTTTCCCCCAAATCCCCGCGATTCCCGCTCACCGAGCTGCTCCGAGAGGCCCCTCAGGAAGCCGCTGCTCTCCTCGCTGAACCCCATCACCAACTTCGCCGCCTGCTGCACCTCCTCCACCTGGGGGGGGGGGGGGTCCCAAAAATCCCCCATCACAACCCCCCCAAAAATGCCCAGAAATCCCCAAATCCGGGGGTTTTTCCCCCAAAATAACTCACCAGGAGCTGCAGGGATTTTAGGACCGGGCCCTGCTGGGCCAGGATTTGGCCGTAGTCGGGTTTGGAGCGCAGGATTTGGAGGGTTTGGGGGCTGGGGGCGGCGGGGGGGGCCGGGGGGAGGCTCCCGGCTCGGAGCAGCTCCAGATCCCTGCGGGGAAAGTGGCGGATTTGGGGGATTCCGGCCCAAAACGGGGGCGGTTTTGGGGGGTTTTTGGGGGGGGTACGGGCAGGGATCCTCACCTGGAGGCGTCCTGGGAGCGGCGGCGGTGCCGCTGCAGGAGCAGCTCCCAGGCCTGGAGCTCCCGGGAGAAGCTGCGGGGGCGGCGGCGGGGGGTGAGGGGGACCCCAAAATCCCCCAGGTGTGCCCCCAAAATCCCCGGGTGTGACCCCAAAATCCCCCAGGTGTGACCCCAAAATCCCCCCAGGTGTGACCCCAAAATCCCCGGGTGTGACCCAAAAATCCCCCAGGTGTGACCCCAAAATCCCCCCGGGTGTGACCCCAAAACCCCCGGGTGTGACCCAAAAATCCCCCAGGTGTGACCCCAAAATCCCCCCAGGTGTGACCCCAAAATCCCCCCAGGTGTGACCCCAAAACCCCCGGGTGTGACCCAAAAATCCCCCAGGTGTGACCCCAAAATCCCCCCAGGTGTGCCCCAGGTGTGACCCCAAATCCCCCGGGTGTGACCCCAAAATCCCCCAGGTGTGCCCAGGTGTGACCCCAAATCCCCCAGGTGTGACCCCAAAGCCCCAGGTGTGACCCCAAATCCTCCGGGTGTGACCCCAAAATCCCCCAGGTGTGACCCCAAATCCCCCAGGTGTGACCCCAAAATCCCCGGGTGTGCCCAGGTGTGACCCCAGCCTCCCGGGTGTGACCCCAAAATCCCCCAGGTGTGACCCCAAAGCCCCAGGTGTGACCCCAAATCCTCCGGGTGTGACCCCAAATCCCCCAGGTGTGACCCCAAAGCCCCAGGTGTGACCCCAAATCCTCCGGGTGTGCCCAGGTGTGACCCCAGCCTCCCGGGTGTGACCCCAAAATCCCCCAGGTGTGACCCCAAAGCCCCAGGTGTGACCCCAAATCCCCCAGGTGTGCCCAGGTGTGACCCCAAAATCCCCCAGGTGTGACCCCAAATCCCCCAGGTGTGACCCCAAATCCCCCAGGTGTGCCCAGGTGTGACCCCAAAATCCCCCAGGTGTGACCCCAAAGCCCCAGGTGTGACCCCAAATCCCCCAGGTGTGCCCCCAAAATCCCCGGGTGTGCCCAGGTGTGACCCCAAAATCCCCCAGGTGTGCCCAGGAGTGACCCAAACCCCCCAACTGTGACCCCAAACCCCCAGGTGTGTCCCAGGTGTGCCCAGGTGTGCCCCAGGTGTGACCCCAAAATCCCCCAGGTGTGCCCCCAAACCTCCAGGTGTGCCCAGGTGTGACCCCAAAATCCCCCAGGTGTGACCCCAAATCCCCCAGGTGTGACCCCAAATCCCCCAGGTGTGCCCCCAAAATCCCCCGGGTGTGACCCCAAATCCCCCAGGTGTGCCCCCAAACCCCCAGGTGTGCCCCCAAAATCCCCGGGTGTGCCCAGGTGTGACCCCAGCCTCCCGGGTGTGACCCCAAAATCCCCCAGGTGTGCCCAGGTGTGACCCCAAAATCCCCCAGGTGTGACCCCAAAGCCCCAGGTGTGACCCCAAATCCCCCAGGTGTGCCCCCAAAATCCCCGGGTGTGCCCAGGTGTGACCCCAAAATCCCCCAGGTGTGCCCAGGAGTGACCCAAACCCCCCAACTGTGACCCCAAACCCCCAGGTGTGTCCCAGGTGTGCCCAGGTGTGCCCCAGGTGTGACCCCAAAATCCCCCAGGTGTGCCCCCAAACCTCCAGGTGTGCCCCAGGTGTGACCCCAAATCCCCCAGGTGTGCCCCCAAAATCCCCCGGGTGTGACCCCAAATCCCCCAGGTGTGACCCCAAATCCCCGGGTGTGCCCAGGTGTGACCCCAGCCTCCCGGGTGTGACCCCAAAATCCCCCAGGTGTGACCCCAAAATCCCCCAGGTGTGCCCCAGGTGTGACCCCAAAACCCCCCAGCTGTGACCCCAAACCCCCAGGTGTGACCCCAAAACCCCCCAACTGTGACCCCAAAACCCCCAGGTGTGACCCCAAAGCCCCCAGGTGTGACCAGGTGTGTCCCAGGTGTCCCCAGGTGTCCCCAGGTGTGTCCCCAGCTGTCCCCAGGTGTCCCTAAGGTGCCCCAGGTGTCTCCCGGGTATCCCCAGGGTGCCCCAAATGTCCCCAAGGTGTCCCTAAGGTGCCCCAGGTGTCCCCAGGGTGTCCCCAGGGTGCCCCAAATGTCCCCAGGGGTATCCCCAGGGGTGTCCCCAAGGTGTCCCCAGGTTGCCCAAGCTGTCCCCAACGTGTCCCCAGGGTGTCCCAGGTGTCCCCAGGTGTCCCCAGGGTGCCCCAGGTGTCCCCAGCTGTCCCCAGGTGTCCCTAAGGTGCCCCAGGTGTCTCCAGGTGTGTCCCCAAGGTGCCCCCAGGGTGTCCCCAGGGTGCCCCAGCTGTCCCCAGCCATCCCCAGGTGTCCCAAGCTGTGTCCCCAAGGTGTCCCCAGGGTGTCCCAGGTGCCCCAAAAATGTCCCCAGGGTGTCCCCAGGGGTGTCCCCAGCTGTCCCTAAGGTGCCCCAGGGTGTCCCCAAGGTGCCCCAGGTGGCCCCAGCCAGCCCCAAGGTGTCCCCAGGGTGTCCCCAGGTGGCCCCACGTGTCCCCAAATGTCCCCAGATGTCTCCAAGGTGTCCCTAAGGTGTCCCAGGTGTCCCCAAGGTGTCCCAGGGTGTCCCCAAGGTGCCCCAAATGTCCCCAGGGGTATCCCCAGGGGTGTCCCCAAGGTGTCCCCAGGTTGCCCCAGCTGTCCCCGAGGTGTCCCCAGGGGTGTCCCAGGTGTCCCCAGGGTGCCCCTAAGGTGCCCCCAGCCATCCCCAGCTGTCCCCAGGGTGCCCCAGGTACCCCCAGGTGTCCCCAGGGTGTCCCCAAATGTCCCCAGGGTGTCCCCAAAGTGTCCCCAGGGGTGTCCCCAGGGTGTCCCCAGGGTGTCCTCAAGGTGCCCCAGATGTCCCCAGGGTGTCCCCAGGTGTGTCCCAGCTCTCCCCAGGGGTATCCCCAGGTGGCCCCAGGGTGGCCCCAAATGTCCCCAATGTGTCCCCAGCTGTCCCAGGGTGTCCCTAAGGTGCCCCAGGTGGCCCCAAGGTGTCCTCAGGGTGCCCCAGCTGTCCCCAAATGTCCCCAGCTGTCCCCAGGTGTCCCTAAGGTGCCCCAGGTGTCTCCAGGGTGTCCCCAGGGGTGTCCCAGGTGTGTCCCCAAGGTGCCCTCAGGGTGTCCCCAGGGTGCCCCAGCTGTCCCCAGCCATCCCCAGGTGTCCCAAGCTGTGTCCCCAAGGTGTCCCCAGGGTGTCCCAGGTGCCCCAAAAATGTCCCCAGGGTGTCCCCAGGGTGTCCCCAGCTGTCCCTAAGGTGCCCCAGGGTGGCCCCAGCCAGCCCCAAGGTGTCCCCAGATGGCCCCAAATGTCCCCAGGTGTCCCCAGGTGGCCCCAAATGTCCCCAGGTGGCCCCAAATGTCCCCAAGGTGTCCCCAGGTGGCCCCAAATGTCCCCAGGTGGCCCCAAATGTCCCCAAATGTCCCCAGGTGGCCCCAAATGTCCCCAAGGTGTCCCCAGGTGGCCCCAAATGTCCCCAGGTGGCCCCAAATGTCCCCAAGGTGTCCCCAGGTGGCCCCAAATGTCCCCAAATGTCCCCAGGTGGCCCCAAATGTCCCCAAGGTGTCCCCAGGTGGCCCCAAATGTCCCCAAATGTCCCCAGGTGGCCCCAAATGTCCCCAAGGTGTCCCCAGGTGGCCCCAAATGTCCCCAAATGTCCCCAGGTGGCCCCAAATGTCCCCAGGTGGCCCCAAATGTCCCCAAGGTGTCCCCAGGTGGCCCCAAATGTCCCCAGGTGGCCCCAGGTGGCCCCAAATGTCCCCAGGTGGCCCCAAATGTCCCCAAGGTGTCCCCAGGTGGCCCCAAATGTCCCCAGGTGGCCCCAAATGTCCCCAAGGTGCCCCAGGTGGCCCCAAATGTCCCCAGGTGGCCCCAAATGTCCCCAAGGTGTCCCCAGGTGGCCCCAAATGTCCCCAGGTGGCCCCAAATGTCCCCAAGGTGTCCCCAGGTGGCCCCAAATGTCCCCAAATGTCCCCAGGTGGCCCCAAATGTCCCCAAGGTGTCCCCAGGTGGCCCCAAATGTCCCCAAATGTCCCCAGGTGGCCCCAAATGTCCCCAGGTGGCCCCAAATGTCCCCAAGGTGTCCCCAGGTGGCCCCAAATGTCCCCAGGTGGCCCCAAATGTCCCCAAGGTGTCCCCAGGTGGCCCCAAATGTCCCCAGGTGGCCCCAGGTGGCCCCAAATGTCCCCAGGTGGCCCCAAATGTCCCCAGGTGGCCCCAGGTGGCCCCAAATGTCCCCAGGTGGCCCCACCTGGCCATGAGCTGCTTCACCTGGGCCACGTTTCCCTCCAGGGCCGGGTCCGGGGGGTCCCTGCGGGGAAGGGACCCAAAATCGCCCCAAAATCGCCCCAAAATCGCCCCCAAATCCCCCAAGGCCGGGGCGAGGTTTGGGAATTGACCCAAAATCCCTGGGTTTTGGGATCGCCTCCAAAACCGGCCCCGAAACCCCAGGAATTCCCCCAAAATCCTGGGAATTCACCCCAAATCTTGGAATTCACCCAAAATCTTGGAATTCACCCAAAATCCTGGGAATTTTGGGACATTTCCAGGGCCAGGGCAGCTCCTGAAAATCCTAAAATTCACCCAACATCCTGGAATTGACCCAAAATCCTAAAATTCACCCAAAATCTCAGGAATTGACCCAAAATCCTGGGAATTTTGGGACATTTCCAGGGCCAGGGCAGCTCCTGAAAATCCTAAAATTCACCCAAAATCCTGGGAATTCACCCAAAATCCTGGAATTGACCCAAAGTCCTGGGAACTGGCTCAAAAATCCCAGGAACTGACCCAAAATCCTGGAACTTCACCCAAAATCCTGGGAACTGACCCAAAATCCTGGGAATTGACCCCAAATCCTTGGAATTTTTGGGGTCTTCCAGGGCCAGGGCAGCTCCTGAAAATCCTAAACTTCACCCAAAATCCTGGGAATTTTTGGGCATTTCCAGGGATGGAGCAGCTCCTGAAAATCCTAAAATTCACCCCAAATCCTGGACTTGACCCAAAATCTCAGGAATTCACCCAAAATGCTAAAATTCACTCAAAATCCTGGGAATTCACCCCAAAATCCCAGGAATTTTCAGCCATTTCCAGGACCAGAGCAGCTCCTGAAAACCCTAAAATTCACCCCAAATCCCGGAATTGACCCAAAATCCTGGGAATTGGCTCAAAAATCCCAGGAATTGACCCAGAATCCTGGAACTTCACCCAAAATCCAGGAATTCACCCAAAATCTCAGGAATTGACCCAAAATCCTGGGAATTTTTGGGCATTTCCAGGACCAGAGCAGCTCCTGAAAATCCTAAAATTCACCCCAAATCCTGGAATTGACCCAAATCCTAAAATTCACCCAAAATCCTGGGAATCCACCCAAAATCCCTGGGAATCCACCCAAAATCCCTGGGAATTCACCCAAAATCCCAGGAATTTTTTGGCATTTCCAGGGATGGAGCAGCTCCTGAAAACCCTAAAATTCACCCCAAAATCCCAGGAATTGACCCCAAACCCTGGGAATTTTCGGGGCTGGAAAAGCCCTGGCCTCCCCCAAATCCCAGTTTTTGGGGTTTCCATGGATTTCAGCCCCCGCCAGGCTGCAGGAATTCCCTTTTTCGGGGGGTTTTGCCCCAAATTCTCACCCCGGGGGCGGCTCCAGGCAGCGGCCGAGGGTCCCGTCCTGGAGCAGCCTCCGGAGCAGCCGCTGGAATTCCTCGGAGCCCGCCCGGACTGGGGGGGAAAAAAGGGGGAAAAAAGGGGAAAAATGGGATTAAAAACCACACCTGGGATGCCTCAGGAGCTGCTCTGATCCGCCCTGGTGTTCGTTATTGATTAATTATTGATTAGTTATCGGTTATTGGTAATTAATCCCAGGTTTGCTCTCCCCCTCCTGTGGAATTCAGGGCTCAGCAGCTCCATTTGTGGTCATTTCCTGCTTTTTTTTTACCAAATTCCCGAATTTTTGGGGGAATCAGGAAGAGCCAGGAACCCCCTCAGGACCAATTTTGATCCTCCCCCGATTAATTATTGATTAATTATTAACTATTAATTATTATTATTAATCCATTCCAGTGTTTTCTCATCTTCCTGCCTTTTTTTAACCAAATTCCCGAATTTTTGGGGACTCAGGATTATCCAGGAACCCCCTCAGGACCATTTTTGACCTCCCCCAATTAATTATTGGTTAATTATTAACTACTAATAATTATTATTATTAATCCGTTCCAGTGTTTTCTCATCTTCCTGCCTTTTTTTTAACTAAATTCCCGAATTTTTGGGGACTCAGGATTATCCAGGAACCCCCTCAGGACCATTTTTGACCCCCCCCAAATTCATTATTAGTTAATTAACAATTAATCCCATCTTTTTTACCCAAATTCCCCCATTTTTGGGGTCCCCGCCCCTTTCAGGAGTTGGAAAATCGGGATTTTTGAGGGGGAAAAAGCCCCAAATTTGGGGAATTTTGGAGGCCCCAACCCCCACCTTTGGCAGCGAAAGCCTCGGGGTCGAAGCCTTCGGATTCCTCCAGGATCTGCTGCAACTTCCGGGCGGAAAACTGAGGGAAAAAGGGGGAGAAATGGGAAAAAAAAGGGATTTAGCCAACAAAAACTGGGGAAATGCACTTTTATCCCGATTTTCTGAGGGCTTTCACAGAGCTGGGCAAGGAAAAAGGAGCCCAAATTCCCCTTTTTTGGGGTGTTTGGGGAGGCAGGGAAAGGAATCCAAGGAATTTCCGAGGGGAAAATTCCCAGGATTTTGGTTAACTTCAATGTTTTCAGGAGCTGGAGTTGTCCAAAATTCCAGGATTTTGGTAAATTCCAGGATTTGGGGTGAATTTTAGGATTTTCAGGAGCTGCCCCAGCCCTGGGAATGCCCAAAAATTGCCAGGATTTGGGGTGAATTTACCTGGAAGCTGGAGAGGAGGAGGGAGGAGAGGCGCTGGATTTCGGGAAGCTCCAGGCTGATGGATTGGCTCAGTTCTGGAAAAATTGGTTAAAAACGGTCAAATTCCCCCAAAAAAACCCCAGCTGGAATTCCCCCAGAAGCTGCTGGGGGGAGGGCAGGGTGTGGAAAATCAGGGAAAAGGGGGAAAAAAGGGGAAAAGAGAGAGAAAAAGTCAAATTTAAGGGGGAAAAATGGGAAAAAGGAAGAGGAGAAATGAAATTTAAGGGCAAAATTGGGAAAAAGAAAGAGGAAAAGTCACATTTAAGGATCAAGAATGGGGGGAAAAATAGGGAAAAAAATCCCCTTTAAGGGTTGAAGAATGGGGAAGGATGGGAAAAAGAGGAAAAGTCCCATTAAAGGGTGGGAAAAGTGGGAAAAGAAGGAGGAAAAGTCCCACTTGAGGGTGGAAAATGGGGAAGAATGGGAAAAAGAGAGAGGAAAAGTGACATTTAAGGATGGAGAGGAGGAGAAATGGGAAAAACGAAGAGGAAAAGTGACATTTAAGGATGGAGAGGAGGAGAAATGGGAAAAACGAAGGGGAAAAGTGACATTTAAGGATCGAGAACAGGAAAAAGGAAGAGGAAAAGTGACATTTAAGGATGGAGGGGAGGAGAAATGGGAAAAAGAGGGAGGAAAAGTCACATTTAAGGATCGAGAACAGGAAAAAGGAAGAGGAAAAGTCACATTTAAGGATCGAGAACAGGAAAAAGAGAGAGGCAAAGTCACATTTAAGGGTGGAGGGGAGGAGAAATGGGAAAAACGAAAGGGAAAAGTGACATTTAAGGATCGAGAACAGGAAAAAGGAAGAGGCAAAGTGACATTTAAGGATCGAGAGGAGGAGAAATGGGAAAAAGAGAGGAAAAGTCACATTTAAGGATCGAGAACAGGAAAAAGGAAGAGGAAAAGTCACATTTAAGGATCGAGAACAGGAAAAAGGAAGAGGCAAAGTCACATTTAAGGATGGAGGGGAGGAGAAATGGGAAAAAGAGGGAGGAAAAGTCACATTTAAGGATCGAGAACAGGAAAAAGGAAGAGGAAAAGTGACATTTAAGGATCGAGAGGAGGAGAAATGGGAAAAAGAAGGAGGATAAGTCACATTTAAGGGTCAGAAGCGGAGGGGGAAAGAAAGGTGGAAGCTGCAAAACCCTCATGGACAGAAGGTTCAGGGCAGCACCTCCAACGATCCTCAAGCCCCTGGCCGCTTCCAGGAGGGTTTTTAATTAAAGCCGAGCCCCTGAAGCCCTAATGAAGCCCTAATGAAGGCCTAATGAAGGCCCAAAGCACGCACCGGTGACTTCGTGGTGCACGGGCGGCAGCGACTTGCGGCGGGATCGCCTCCCCTGGAGGCTGGAGCGGCGCCAGGAGCGGCGCTTGCCCTGAGGGGTGGCCACGATCGGCGACAACCTGAAGGAACTCGGCGGCTGCTCCTTCCTGGGGCTGCTCGGGGCTCTTTTCTTCCTGCTGGAGGAGCCGGGCGTTCCCTTTCTGCTGGCGGGAGGCTTCGGGAAGGGCTCGGCATCCGCTGCCTTCTCCGCCGAGTGCGGATCTGAGGGGAAGAGAGGCGAAATCAGCACCGTAGAGGGGAAATGGAGACCCGGGGATGCCGGAGGTGAACTTCCCACTCGGGATTTTTTATGAGGGGGTTTTCCCAAGGATTCCAGAGCGCTAAGCGTGGTTTTTAGGATTTTATTTTTCACCGCGAAGAACAGGAGCGCGGAGGGTGGAGCAGCACTGAGGGGTCCTGAGGGGATCTCAACCTCGCAACCCCCAAATCGCCCATCCAAGCCCTCCCTACACCGAGACCGGCGATTCCCTTCCCTGCCCTTACCTGGCGCTCCCCCTCCGGTCTCAGGGCTGGGTCCGCCGGCGCATCGCTGCGGGGAAAAACCATTACGGGGCTGGAAGCGCGGCCGCCCCGCGGCTTCCCCGGCCGGCTCCGGCGCTCACCTCGTCCTCCTGTGGCCCGGCCGAGCCCCGCGGGGACGGGACAGCGGCCGGGCCGGGGGAGCCGCCGGGTCCCGCCGGTGCCTCCGCCATGGCGGCTTCCCGCCGCTCGCCTGCCCTCAGCCTCTTGCGCATGCGCGGAGTCCGCTCCGGCTTCGCCGCCATCACGGCGCAGGCACGGGGCGGTGCCTGCCCTCACCGGCAGCGCATGCGCAGAGGGCGAGCGGCGCCGACCCGGTCTTAGGGCGCACGCGCAGAGTCCGCTCCGCGCTTCCCGCCCCTCGCGCTGTTCCCGCCCCTCACGGCGTTCCCGCCCTTTTCCCGCCATCACGGCGTTCCCGCCCTTTTCTCACCCCTCACGGCGTTCCCGCCCTTTTCTCGCCCCTCACGGTGTTCCCGCCCTTTTCTCTCCGCTCACGGTGTTCCCGCCCTTTTCTCACCCCTCACGGCGTTCCCGCCCTTTTCTCTCCCCTCACAGCATTCCCGCCCTTTTCCCACCTCTCACGACATTCCCGCCCTTTTCTCTCCCCTCACAGCATTCCCGCCCTTTTCCCACCTCTCACGACATTCACGCCCTTTTCTCTCCCCTCATGGCATTCCTGCCCTTTCCCACCCCTCACGGCGTTCCCACCCTTTCCCACCCCTCATGGCGTTCCCGCCCTTTCCTGCCCCTCATGGCCTTCCCACCCTTTTCTTGTCCCTCACGACATTCCTGCCCTTTTCTCTCCCCTCACGGTGTTCCCTCCCTTTCCCACCCCTCATGGTGTTCCCTCCCTTTTCTCTCCCCTCACGGCGTTCCCGCCCTTTTCTCTCCCCTCACAGCATTCCCGCCCTTTTCCCACCCCTCACGACATTCCCGCCCTTTTCTCTCCCCTCACAGCATTCCCGCCCTTTTCCCGCCCCTCACGACATTCCCGCCCTTTTCTCTCCCCTCATGGCATTCCCGCCCTTTCCCACCCCTCACGGCGTTCCCGCCCTTTCCTGCCCCTCACGACGTTCCCACCCTTTTCTCTCCCCTCACGTGTTCCCGCCCTTTTCTCTCCCCTCACGGTGTTCCCACCCTTTTCCCACCCCTCACGGTGTTCCCGCCCTTTTCTCTCCCCTCACGGCGTTCCCACCCTTTTCTCTCCCCTCACGACATTCCCGCCCTTTTCCCTCCCCTCACGGCGTGCCCTCCCTTTCCCGCCCCTCACGATGTTCCCGCCCTTTTCCCACCCCTCACAGCGTTCCCGCCCTTTCCCACCCCTCACGATGTTCCCACCCTCTTCCCACCCCTCACGACATTCCCGCCCTTTTCTCTCCCCTCACAGTATTCCTGCCCTTTTCCCACCCCTCACGGCGTTCCCACCCCTTTCCCACCCCTCACGCATTCCCACCCCTTCCCACCCCTCACAATGTTCCCGCCCTTTTCTCGCCCCTCACGGCGTTCCCACCCTTTCCCACCCCTCACGGCGTTCCCGCCCTTTTCTCGCCCCTCACGGCGTTCCCACCCTTTCCCACCCCTCACGGCGTTCCCGCCCTTTTCTCGCCCCTCACGGCGTTCCCACCCTTTCCCACCCCTCACGGCGTTCCCGCCCTTTTCCCGCCCCTCACGGCGTTCCCGCCCTCTCCTCACCCCTCACAGAGTTCCCGCCCTTTTCTCGCCCCTCACAGCGTTCCCGCCCTTTTCTCTCCCCTCACAATGTTCCCGCCCTTTTCTCTCCCCTCACGACGTTCCCGCCCTTTTCTCACCCCTCACGGCGTTCCCGCCCTTTCCTGCCCCTCACAACGTTCCTGACCTTTCCCACCCCTCATGGTGTTCCCTCCCTTTTCTCTCCCCTCATGGCGTTCCCGCCCTTTCCCACCCCTCACGACGTTCCCACCCTTTTCTCTCCCCTCACGACATTCCCGCCCTTTTCTCTCCCCTCACGGCGTTCCCGCCCTTTTCTCTCCCCTCACGACATTCCCGCCCTTTTCTCTCCCCTCACAGCGTTCCCGCCCTTTTCTCTCCCCTCACGGCGTTCCCGCCCTTTTCTCTCCCCTCACGACGTTCCCGCCCTTTTCTCTCCCCTCACAGCGTTCCCGCCCTTTTCTCTCCCCTCACGACGTTCCCGCCCTTTCCCACCCCTCACGGCGTTCCCGCCCTTTTCTCTCCCCTCACGGCCTTCCCGCCCTTTCCCGCCCCTCACGAACTTCCCACCCCTCGCCCTCAGCGCCACCCACCGAGCCCAAACCCGAGAGAAAAAATCAGGAGAAAGTAGGAAAAAAAAGGAAAAAAAAAAGGCTTTGGAAGTTTATTTTCTTTGATAAAATCTCAACTGAAAGGGGCGGACTCTGTGAACAGCACCAGAAATGGCACAAACCCCCTCAAATTCCCGTGGGGAAATCGGGCGGTTCGGCTGCTTTGTGGTGAGTTTGGGGTTTTTTCCTTTTAATTTTTTTTACTTTTTCATCAGAAAAAGTAAAGCCATGAAATTTTCTGATATGAAATCCCGTGGAATGACACCAGTGCAAGGTCCGACCTGCGAGCGACGTCCAGTGAGAGGTTTGGTAAAGCGATGTTCCCATTAATTAGCTAAATTAGTTCAGAAAAAGCTGAATTTTCTATACAAAATTACAATACAGAGGACATACAATTACAATACGGGGGGGGGGGGGGGGTTTAACTGGAACTATTCACCTAGAACAGAAATCCCAGCGTAAAAAACCGGACAGAAACGAAAATAAATCCATTTTCTTCCGCTGTAAAACTGGAGACAAACGCCAAGACTTTTTTTTTTTTTTCCCTTCTCCTTCAGGTTCTTCATGTAAAATCCACGGGGTTTTTCCTTAAAAAAAAACGGAATTTGCTGAGGGAAAATGAAGTCGGTTTGAAACAATTTCAGGTCCTGGCGAGGCGAAGAAGTCGGCGGTGAGAGGTAGAGGTGTCGCTGCCATCACAATCTATTGGCTTGTTCTGAGGTAATTAATTAATTGTGAGTCAATAATTCTATCGGCCCAAGAGCAACATTGACTAATTAACGCTAAATGACCTCTCTCCTCTCATCGAAAAGGTCCTGAAGAAAAGCTTTAATTGGAGGCATCGGAGTTGACGCTGCCCGGGTCTCCGGCGGGGGAGGTGATGGATGAGGGGGTGGCGGCGTCCTGCCAGCTACCATTGGCCTGCAGGGACATTAAACCACCATTAATTAATGTTTATTATCATTAATATTCAAGAAATGACGTGGAGATGATGTAAGATGGCTGAGCGTGTTTGGAAGCGGCAGTGGTTTTATAAAGGGAGATAGCACGGTCTGTGGATATCCCAAAAAAACTCCTTCTCCCTTTATTTAAATATTTATAACTCATAAATTTCAATATAAATGTATACACTTCATTTAATCTATTTAGTATATAATATGAATTTATAACATAAAATACATTTAGAAACTTCTATTTAATGTATAATATGAATTTATAGTATAAAATACATTTAAAAACTTCTATTAATGTATAATATTAATGTATGACATAAAATACATTTAAAAACTTCTATTTAATGTATAATATTAATTTATGACATAAAATACATTTAGAAACTTCTATTTAGTGTATAATATGAATTTATAGTATAAAATACATTTAAAAACTTCTATTAATGTATAATATTAATTTATGACATAAAATACATTTAAAAACTTCTATTTAATGTATAATATGAATTTATAGTATAAAATACATTTTAAAACTTCTTTTTAATGTATATTGATTTATGACATAAAATACATTTAAAAACTTCTATTTAATGTATAATATTAATTTATAACATAAAATACATTTTAAAACTTTTATTTAATGTATAAATTAATTTATAACATAAAATATATTTTAAAACTTCTATTTAATATATATTAATTTATGACATAAAATACATTTAAAAACTTCTATTTAATGTATAATATGAATTTATAGTATAAAATACATTTTAAAACTTCTTTTTAATGTATATTGATTTATGACATAAAATACATTTAAAAACTTCTATTTAATGTATAATATTAATTTATAACATAAAATACATTTTAAAACTTTTATTTAATGTATAAATTAATTTATAACATAAAATATATTTTAAAACTTCTATTTAATATATATTAATTTATGACATAAAATACATTTAAAAACTTCTATTTAATGTATAATATGAATTTATAGTATAAAATACATTTTAAAACTTCTTTTTAATGTATATTGATTTATGACATAAAATACATTTAAAAACTTCTATTTAATGTATAATATTAATTTATAACATAAAATACATTTTAAAACTTTTATTTAATGTATAAATTAATTTATAACATAAAATATATTTTAAAACTTCTATTTAATATATATTAATTTATGACATAAAATACATTTAAAAACTTCTATTTAATGTATAATATGAATTTATAGTATAAAATACATTTTAAAACTTCTTTTTAATGTATATTGATTTATGACATAAAATACATTTAAAAACTTCTATTTAATGTATAATATTAATTTATAACATAAAATACATTTTAAAACTTTTATTTAAAATACATTTAAAAACTTGTATTTAGTGTATAATATTAATTTATAGTATAAAATACATTAAAAAACTTCTATTAAATGTATATTAATTTATGACATAAAATACATTTTAAAACTTTAATATTTAGTGTATAATATTAATTTATAGTATAAAGTACATTAAAAAACTTCTATTTAATGTATATTAATTTATGACATAAAATACATTTAAAAACTTTAATATTTAGTGTATAATATTAATTTATAGTATAAAATACATTTAAAAACTTCTATTAAATATGCTCTTTAAGGATACTTCGTATGCTTGGTAAACTTCAAAAGGTTTAAAGATTTCAAAGAATAAAAACCTTATAAAAGATTACTAAGGAAATACCATTTTTATCCAATGTGTTTTTCTATATTTTACATCGATGTAACTTCAATTATTTCAACTTAGCAACAATATTCATAGAAAATATTAAATTAACTATGGAATTCATAACATAATACAATGTTGAATTAATAATAGCATAAGGAATTTATTTAATATTCTATATTAACATTGTATATTACATAATGTATTTATAGATCCATGCACAGCCAGCCAGATATAAATAGATAACCCCACCCATTGAACATGAAATATAATTCATCCCATTTTTATGGAATCCACATCTTTATCTATCATTTGATAGCAATAAACAGATTTCTATCAAATCAATTAATATTCAAAATAGCTCCACACAGGGGAGTTGCTGATTTGCATTTCTTACACATTTCTACAGGGCAGAACACATTAAATTGATTTATTTATCATTTCTGGAACCCATTCCTGGCACGATCTCTCAACAATTCCAAACTTAATTATCCCAGGACTTGATGGTTTTAAAGCTCTTTTTTTAATGGTTCTGTAATTTCAGGACAACAATATTATTAATCATATAGAGTATTAGATGTAATAATAACAATTATTATTACCATTATTATGGTTATTATTGTTGTTGCTGTTATTATTATTATTATTATCAATTATTATTACTATTATCATCGATTATTATTATTATCTATTATTATTATTATTATTATCATTATTATTATTATCATTATTATTATTATTATCATCAATTCTGTTGCCCAGCAGGCAAAAGCTGAGCAATTTAATTCAATTTTTCCAGTTTTTCCCCATAATGTTGCACTTTCATGCCAACAAAATTATTAAACATATAGAATATTAGATATAATAATAACAATTATTATTATCATTATTATGGTTATTATGGTGGTTGTTATTATTATTATCAGTTACTATTATCAGTTATTATTATTATCATTTATTATTATTATTATCATTATCATCATCAATTGTGTTCCCCAGCAGGCAAAAGCTGAGCAATTTAATTCAATTTTTCCACTTTTTTCCCCATAATGTTGCAATTTCATGCCAACAAAATTATTAATCTTCTAGAATATTAGATATAACAATTACTATTACCATTATTATAGCTATTACTATGCTTATTATGGTTATTATTATTATTATTATCAATTCTGTTCCCCAGCAGGCAAAAGCTGAGCAATTTAATTCAATTTTTCCAGCTTTTTCCCCATAATGTTGCAATTTCATGCCAACAAAATTATTAATCATATAGAATATTAGATATAATAATAACAATTATTATTATCATTATTATGGTTGTTATTATTATTATTATTATCATTTATTATTATTATTATCATCATCAATTCTGTTCCCCAGCAGGCAAAAGCTGAGCAATTTAATTCCATTTTTCCACTTTTTTCCCCATAATGTTGCAATTTCATGCCAACAAAATTACTAATCATATAGAATATTAAATATAATAAATGGTTATTATTATTATGGTTATTATTATTATTATTATCATTATCATCATCAATCCTGTTCCCCAGCAAGGAAAAGCTGAGCGATTCAATTCCATTTTTCCCGTTTTTCCCCCATCCCAACATCGGCCATGTTGGGAGAACAAAAAAACCCCAATAAAACTAAAATGAAATTCAAATAAAAACCCCCAAATTTCCTTTAAAAATACCATTTTTTGGGGTGCTCTTTGGGAATTGAGAGCCCAACTCACCTCGAGGCGCTGCGTGGAGAACAACGGGGTCCCCCCGAGGGGCTCGAACCTCCCCGGCGGCTGCAGGACGCGCTGCAGAGAATCCACCTGCGGAATGCCGGGAAAACGGCCCGGAAAAAGGGAGAAAAGGGCCCAAAAAAGGGCCCCAAATCCTCAAAATCGGAATTTTATCGGTCCGAGTTTCCACAGGAATAAAGCATTGAAGCAACTGAAGCGAAAACTTAAGAATTTTAGAATTGTGAGGGTTTTGTCAGAATTCAGGGAATTGGGAAGAGTTCAGCAGGAATTTCAAGCCGGAGAATTTCGGGGATTTCAGGATTTCCTTGGGAATTTCAGCAATAATTCCAACGGGAATTTCAGAATTTCCCCAGCAGAATTTCGAGTTGAGGCTTGAGGTGAGAAAAGAGAATTCCTGAATTTCAGAGTAAGAATTTCAGTAGGAATTTCGGTGTGGATTTCAGAACAACTCCAGTGAGAATTTCAGAATTTCAGGGGGAATTTCAGGGGGAATTTCAGGGAGAATTTCAGCGGGGAATTTCAGGGAGAATTTTGGAATTTCAGGGGGAATTTCAGGGAGAATTTTGGAATTTCACCGAGAATTCCACTGAGAATTTCAGTGGGAATTTCAGTGGGAATTTCAGTGAGAATTTCAGAATTTCAGTGGGAATTCCACTGAGAATGTCAGAATTTCAACAGGAATTTCCCTCGTCATTTCAACAGGAATTTCACTGAGAATTTCAGAATTTCAGGGAGGATTTTGGAATTTCAGTGAGAATTCCACTGAGAATTTCAGTGGGAATTTCAGTGAGAATTTCAGAATTTCATTCGGAATTTCACTCGTCATTTCAACAGGAACTCCAGTGAGAATTTCTGAATTTCAGTGGGAATTTCAGGGAGAATTTTGGAATTTTACCAAGAATTCCACTGAGAATTTCAGTGGGAATTTCACTGAGAATTTCAGAATTTCCTTCGGAATTTCACTGAGAATTTCAGTGAGAATTTCGGAATTTCATTCGGAATTTCAGGGAGAATTGTGGAATTTCACCGAGAATTCCGCTGAGAATTCCAGTGGGAATTCCAGTGAGAATTTCAGAATTTCAGTGGGAATTCCAGTGAGAATTTCAGAATTTCAACAGGAATTCCAGTGAGAATTTCAGAATTTCAGTGGGAATTCCAGCGAGAATTTCAGAATTTCAGTGGGAATTTCAGTGAGAATTTCAGAATTTCAACAGGAATTTCAGTGAGAATTTCAGAATTTCAACGGGAATTCCAGCGAGAATTTCAGAATTTCAGTGGGAATTCCAGTGAGAATTTCAGAATTTCAGTGGGGATTCCAGTGAGAATTTCAGAATTTCAACAGGAATTCCAGCAAGAATTTCAGAATTTCCCTCCTCATTTCAGTGGGAATTCCAGCGAGAATTTCAGAATTTCAACAGGAATTCCAGTGAGAATTTCAGAATTTCAACAGGAATTTCAACAGGAATTCCAGTGAGAATTTCAGAATTTCAACAGGAATTTCAACAGGAATTCCAGTGAGAATTTCAGAATTTCCCTCCTCATTTCAACAGGAATTCCAGCGAGAATTTCAGAATTTCAACAGGAATTCCAGCGAGAATTTCAGAATTTCAGTGGGAATTCCAGTGAGAATTTCAGAATTTCAGTGGGAATTCCAGTGAGAATTTCAGAATTTCAGTGGGAATTCCAGCGAGAATTTCAGAATTTCAGTGGGAATTCCAGTGAGAATTTCAGAATTTCAGTGGGGATTCCAGTGAGAATTTCAGAATTTCAGTGGGGATTCCAGTGAGAATTTCAGAATTTCAACAGGAATTCCAGCAAGAATTTCAGAATTTCCCTCCTCATTTCAGTGGGAATTCCAGCGAGAATTTCAGAATTTCAACAGGAATTCCAGTGAGAATTTCAGAATTTCAACAGGAATTTCAACAGGAATTCCAGTGAGAATTTCAGAATTTCAACAGGAATTTCAACAGGAATTCCAGTGAGAATTTCAGAATTTCAACAGGAATTTCAACAGGAATTCCAGTGAGAATTTCAGAATTTCCCTCCTCATTTCAACAGGAATTCCAGCGAGAATTTCAGAATTTCAACGGGAATTCCAGTGAGAATTTCAGAATTTCAACAGGAATTCCAGCGAGAATTTCACATTTTCGGTAAGAACAGAAATTCCCGAGGTAACAAAACTTGAAATTCTCTTTGGAATTCGAAGAAGAATCGGAACGAATCCTTTCCTCCCGAGTCAAGGACGGAAATTTGGGATTTTCCCCCTTTTTCCTGCTTTTCCTCACTGACCTGGGGCTGCACGCTGGGAGAGCTCTGGTAGGGAGTCAGGGACTGCAGGCTGAGGAAGGAATCCCCGGAATTTGTCATCTTAAAAGAGCCAGAGGAGGCTGGGGAAAAAACCAAAGAAATGAGGATTTTTTAAAAAAAAATTCGAATTTTAATGAGAGATAAAGCCACCCAAAATGGTTTAAAATGGTGAGTTTTGAAAGGAAAGCAAAGGGAATTAAAAGGGAATTAAAGGGAATAAAAAGGGAATTAAAAGGGAATTAAAAGGGAATAAAAAGGGAACAAAAAGGGAATAAAAAGGGAATAAAAAGGAAATTAAAGGGAATTAAAAGGGAATTAAAAGGGAATTAAAAAGGAAATTAAAGGGAATTAAAAGGGAATTAAAAGGGAATTAAAAAGGGAATAAAAAGGGAATAAAAAGGGAATAAAAAGGAATTAAAAGGGAATTAAAAGGGAATAAAAAAGGGAATAAAAAGGGAATAAAAAGGGAATAAAAAGGGAATTAAAAGGGAATTAAAGGGAATAAAAAGGGAATTAAAAGGGAATAAAAAGGGAATTAAAGGGAATTAAAAGGGAATTAAAAGGGAATAAAAAGGGAATTAAAAGGGAATAAAAAGGGAATTAAAGGGAATAAAAAGGGAATTAAAAGGGAATAAAACAGGGAATAAAAAGGGAATTAAAGGGAATGAAAAGGGAATGAAAAGGGAATTAAAGGGAATAAAAAGGGAATTAAAAGGGAATTAAAGGGAATAAAAAGGGAATGAAAAGGGAATAAAAAGGGAATAAAAAGGGAATAAAAAGGGAATTAAAAGGGAATAAAAAGGGAATTAAAGCGAATAAAAAAGGAATAAAAAGGGAATTAAAGGGAATAAAAAAGGGAATAAAAAGGGAACAAAAAGGGAATTAAAAGGAATAAAAAGGAAATTAAAAGTGAATTAAAGGGAATGAAAAGGGAATAAAAAGGGAATTAAAAGGGAATAAAAAAGAAATCAAAGGGAATAAAAAGGGAATTAAAGGGAATTAAAAGGGAATTAAAAGGGAATTAAAAAGGAAATTAAAGGGAATTAAAAGGGAATTAAAAGGGAATTAAAAAGGGAATAAAAAGGGAATAAAAAGGAATTAAAAGGGAATTAAAAGGGAATAAAAAAGGGAATAAAAAGGGAATAAAAAGGGAATTAAAAGGGAATTAAAAGGGAATTAAAGGGAATAAAAAGGGAATTAAAAGGGAATAAAAAGGGAATTAAAGGGAATAAAAAGGGAATTAAAAGGGAATAAAACAGGGAATAAAAAGGGAATTAAAGGGAATGAAAAGGGAATTAAAGGGAATAAAAAAGGAATTAAAAGGGAATTAAAAGGGAATAAAAAGGAAATTAAAGGGAATAAAAAGGGAATTAAAAGGGAATTAAAGGGAATAAAAAGGGAATGAAAAGGGAATAAAAAGGGAATTAAAAGGGAATAAAAAGGGAATTAAAAGGGAATTAAAGGGAATTAAAAGGGAATTAAAGGGAATTAAAGGGAATTAAAAGGGAATTAAAAAGGGAATAAAAAGGGAATTAAAAGAGAATTAAAGGGAATAAAAAGGGAATTAAAAGGGAATAAAAAGGGAATTAAAGGGAATTAAAAGGGAATTAAAGGGAATAAAAAGGGAATAAAAAGGAATTAAAAGGGAATAAAAAGGGGAATAAAAAAGGAATTAAAAGGGAATAAAAAAGGGCATTAAAATGGAATTAAAGGAAATAAAAGGTAATAAAAGGAAATCAATGGAAATAGAAGGAAAAAAAATGGAAATAAAAGGAAATAAAAATAAATGAATGGATGTAAAAGTAGATGAAAGAAAATAAAAAGAAAAGGCAAGGAAAAGTAAAAAAAAATCAATGGAAATAAAATGGAAATAAAAAGGAAATAAAAAGTGAATAAAAGGAAATAAATGGAAATAAAAAAGAAGCAAAAAAGAAGAGGAAAGAAAAAGGATATTAAAGGGAAATAAAATGACACTGAAAGGAAACAGAATTAAATAAATAGAAATAAAATCAAAAATGAAATAGGTGGAAATAAAATGAAATAAAAATGAGATAGATGGAAATAAAATTAAACAGAAATTAAATAAGTGGAAATAAAATGAAATAAAAATGAAATAGGTGGAAATAAAATGAAATAAAAATGAGATTGGTGGAAATAAAATGAAATAAAAATGAAATAGATGGAACTAAAATTAAATAAAAATGAAATAAGTGGAAATAAAATGAAATAAAAATGAGATAGGTGGAAATAAAATGAAATAAAAACGAAATAGATGGAAATAAAATGAAATAAAAATGAGATAGGTGGAAATAAAATGAAATAAAAACGAAATAGATGGAAATAAAATGAAATAAAAATGAGGTAGGTGGAGATAAAATGAAATAAAAACGAAATAGGTGGAAATAAAATGAAATAAAAATGAGGTAGGTGGAAATAAAACGAAATAAAAACGAAATAGGTGGAAATAAAATGAAATAAAAATGAGGTAGGTGGAAATAAAATGAAATAAAAATGAAATAGATGGAACCAAAATTAAATAACAATGAAACAGATGCAAATAAAATGAAATAAACTGAAATAAACAGAAAAAAACCCGGAAATAAATCGAAAAAAAATGGAACTAAAAAAGGAAAAGAAATCCCACGGAGGTTTCAAGTGCCGGAATTGCGTGGAACGAACGACCCCGAGGGATAATTGGGAATTCTCCAGGCGGGGCTCACCCGAGTTTGGCGTGGAAGGGGAGTTGCCCTGGTTGCCCTGGGCCACCACGCCGGCGGCATCCACGGCCGTTTTGGCAGCGTAAATGTTGGCCTCCTCCTGGAACTTGCCCATGTTCTTCTTGTAGCGGATCCGTTTGTTCCCAAACCAGTTGGAAACCTGGGAAAAAAACCACCAAATCCCAGCAAAACTGGGTCAATATGGGCTGTTTCCCCCAATATTTGCCATTTTCCCGGGTTAAAACGGGCCGTTTTCGGAATTTTTCGCATTTTTCCAGGGTGAAAATGGCCTTTTTCCACCCGATTTTTTGGGATTTTTCCAAGGTGAAAATGGTGTTTTCCCCACAGGATTTGGAATTCTTCAGGGTGGAAATGCTCTGGTTTGTACAAGATTTGGAATTTTTGTGGGATAAAAGAGTTTAAGATTTTTAAGTAGGAATTTCAGGAGTAATTCGGGAAGGAATTGCAGAGAGAAATTGAGATTTTCAGAAAGAATTTCACTGAGAATGTCACAGAATTTCAGCAAGAATTTAAATAAGAATTTCAGACAAATTCAGAATTTCACTGAGAATTTCACAGAATTTCAGCGAGAATTTAAATAAGAATTTCAGACAGATTTTCAGAATTTTCACTCAAAATTCCAACAGGAATTTCAGCGAGAATTTAAATAAGGATTTCAGACAAATTCAGAATTTCACTGAGAATTTCAACAGGAATTTCAACGAGAATTTAAATAAGAATTTCAGACAGATTTTCAGAATTTCCACTCAAAATTTCAGCAGGAATTTCAGCGAGAATTTAAATAAGGATTTCAGACAAATTCAGAATTTCACTGAGAATTTCAACAGGAATTTCAACGAGAATTTAAATAAGAATTTCAGACAGAATTTCAGAATTTTCACTCAAAATTTCAGCAGGAATTTCAGCGAGAATTTAAGAATTTCAGACAGGTTTTCAGAATTTCAGCAGGAATTTCAGCAGGAATTTCAGCGAGAATTTAAATCAGAATTTCAGACAGATTTTCAGAATTTCCACTCAAAATTTCAGCAGGAATTTCAGCGAGAATTTAAGAATTTCAGACAGGTTTTCAGAATTTCAGCAGGAATTTCAGCAGGAATTTCAGCAGGAATTTCAGCAGGAATTTCAGCGAGAATTTAAATCAGAATTTCAGACAGATTTTCAGAATTTCACTCAAAATTTTAGAGAGAATTTCAGAGAGAATTTGAATGAGAATTTCAGGGAGACTTTCAGCAGGAATTTCAGCGAGAATTTAAAAATTTCAGACAGAAATTCAGAATTTTCACTCAAAATTTCAACAGGAATTTCAGCGAGAATTTAAATCAGAATTTCAGACAGAAATTCAGAATTTCACTCAAAATTTTAGAGAGAATTTCAGAGAGAATTTAAATAAGAATTTCACTGAGACTTTCAGCAGGAATTTCAGCGAGAACTTAAATCAGAATTTCAGAATTTCACTGAGAATTTCAACAGGAATTTCAGAGAGAATTTAAATGAGAATTTCAGTGTGAATTTCAGAGAATTTCAGAGGGAATGTCAGAATTTCCATTTCAGCAGGAATTTCTGTGAGAATTTAAATAAGAATTTCTGAATTTCCCTGATAATTTCAGCACAAATTTCAAAGAATTTCCGTGAGAATTTCCGAATTTCTCTGATAATTTCAGCAGGAATTTCAGTGAGAATTTAACAGAATTTCAGTGAGAATTTCCAAATTTCCCTGATAATTTCAGGAGGAATTTCAGTGAGAATTTCACAGAATTTCAGTGAGAATTTACGAATTTCCCTGATAATTTCAGCAGGAATTTCAGTGAGAATTTCAGTGAGAATTTCCTAATTTCCCTGATAATTTCAGTGAGAATTTCAGAGAGAATTTCACAGAATTTAAGTGAGAATTTCAGTGAGAATTTCCCTGATAATTTCAGCGGGAATTTCAGAGAGAATTTCAGCAGAATTTCAGTGAGAATTTCACAGAATTTCAGAGGGAATTTCCGAATTTCCCTGATAATTTCAGTGAGAATTTCAGAGAGAATTTCACAGAATTTCTGTGAGAATTTCAATAAGAATTTCAGTGAGAATTTCTGAATTTCCCAGATAATTTCAGCAGGAATTTCAGTGAGAATTTAACAGAATTTCTGTGAGAATTTCTGAATTTCCCTGATAGTTTCAGCACAAATTTCAGTGAGAATTTCACAGAATTTCAGTGAGAATTTCTGAATTTCCCTGATAATTTCAGCAGGAATTTCAGCACAAATTTCACAGAATTTCAGTGAGAATTTCTGAACTTCCCTGATAATTTCAGCAGGAATTTCAGTGAGAATTTCACAGAATTTCAGTGAGACTTTCCGAATTTCCCTGATAATTTCAGTGTAAATTTCAGTGAAAACTTCTGTGAGAATTTCCAAATTTCCCTGATAATTTCAGCAGGAATTTCAGTGAGAATTTCCCTGAGAATTTCTGTGAGAATTTCCAAATTTCCCTGGTAATTTCAGTGAGAATTTCCGAATTTCCCTGATAATTTCAGCAGGAACTTCAGTGAGAATTTAAATAAGAATTTCCGAATTTCCCTGATAATTTCAGTGAGAATTTCCAAATTTCCCTGATAATTTCGCAGAATTTCAGGGAGAATTTCCAAATTTCACTCCTAATTTCACCCCAAACTTCAGACAGCATTTCCAAATTCCACTAAGAACAGGAACTGAAGCCATCCCGAGAACTGCTGCTAAGAAGGGATTAAAAAATCCCCGATTTGGATCTGAGTGCGATGGGAATTTGCCCCAAATCCCTGGAATTTGCCCCAAATCCCTGGAATTTGCCCCAAATCCCGGGAATTTGCCCCAAATCCCTGGAATTTGCCCCACCTGGGACACGGTGATGCCGCCCTTCTTGGCGAGCTCCTCTTTGGCCTCTTCGCTGGGGTAGGGGTTGCTCAGGTGGGAATAAAAATATTCATTCAGCACCTCCGTGGCCTGTTTGCTGAAATTGCGCCGTTTACGCCTAAAAATAGAGGAGAAATCCAATTAATTGTAATTAAGTGAGGTTGTAGAGACACCAGAGGGGTGCGTGGTCCATCTGTTGATGAGAAATATCCTTCAATGACGTTACATGGATCAATGGGGAATTTGTTGATGTTGTAGGAAGGAATATTAAGGGTTAATATTAAATTTAATATGCATGTTTGATGTTTAAATAGGTTATTATTAAATATATTGCTATTAAACTTGTTCATGCAAAATGTATTATTAAACGTATTAGTGTTTAATATATTAGTTTTTAATGTATTAGTGTTTAATATATTCCTGTTAACAGGATAGCTAATAACATCAGTGTTTAATATATTCCTGTTCCATTAAGCATATTAATATTAAATACATGCATATTAAATATACTTATATTTGTTATTATTTAAAATGTCAATATTTAAAATATCAATATTAAAAATGTCAATATTTAAAATGTCAATATTTAAAATGTCAATATTAAAAATGTCAATATTAAAAATGTTAATATTAAATATGTTAATAGTAAACATATGACTATTAATATTACATATATGAATACAAACCATATTGATATTAAATATATTTCTATTAAAAATGCTAATATTAAATATATCAAGAACAGATATTTATAATAAATATATTCACGTTAAACACAAATATTTAATATATTAACACAAAACACGTTTCTATTAAATATATTTCTATTAAATAATTTATATTAAGCACACTAACATTAAATCCACCACCAACAAGGCCATTTATGGTAACTATACTCACATTAAACACTAAAATATTTAATATATTAACACGGAATATGCTTATATTCAATATATTTCTATTAAATAATTTATATTAAACATACTACCATTAAACCCAACAACAACAAGGCCATTTAGAGTAACTATACTCACATTAAACACACAAATATTTAATATATTAACACAAAATACGTTTATATTCAACATATTTCTATTAAATTTATATCAAACATACTAACATTAAATCCTTCAACAACAAGGCCATTTATAGTAATTATACTCACTTTAAACATACAAATATTTAATATATTAACACGAAATACGTTTCTATTAAATAATTTATAGTAAATAATTTATATGAACCACACTACCATTAAACCCATCAACAAGGCCATTTATAGTAATTATATTCACGTTAAACACTCAAATATTTAATATAGTAACACAAAATACGTTTATATTCAATATGTTTCTATTAAATAATTTATATTAAATAAGTTTACATTAAGCATACTAACATTAAACCCAACAACAAGACCATTTATAAGAACTATATCGACATTAAACACACAAATATTTAATATATTAACACCGAATACGTTTCTATTAAATAATTTCTATTAAATAATTTCTATTAAGCACACTACCATTAAACCCATCAACAACAAGACCATTTATAGTGGTTATACCCACATTAAACACACAAATATTTAATATATTAACACAAAATACGTTTATATTCAATATATTTCTATTAAATAATTTCTATTAAGCACACTACCATTAAACCCATCAACAACAAGACCACTTACAATAATTATACCCACATTAAACACACAAATATTTAATATATTAACACAAATTATGTTTCTATTAAATAATTTCTATTAAGCACACTAACATTAAATACATCAACAACAAGACCACTTATAGTGGCTATACCCACACTAAACACACAAATATTTAATATATTCACACAAATTATGTTTCTATTAAATAATTTGTAGTAAATAATTTCTATTAAGCACACTACCATTAAACCCATCAACAACAAGACCACTTACAATAATTATACCCACATTAAACACACAAATATTTAATATATTAACACAAATTATGTTTCTATTAAATAATTTCTATTAAGCACACTAACATTAAATACATCAACAACAAGACCATTTATAAGAACTATACCCACACTAACCACACAAATATTTAATATATTCACACGAATTATATTTCTATTAAATAATTTACATTAAATAATTTATATTAAGCACACTACCATTAAAGCCAACAACAAGACCACTTATAGTGGTTATACCCACATTAACCACACAAATATTTAATATATTCACACAAATTATGTTTCTATTAAATAATTTCTATTAAATAATTTCTATTAACTACACTACCATTAAAGCCATCAACAACAAGACCATTTATAAGAACTATACCCACACTAACCACACAAATATTTAATATATTCACACGAATTATGTTTCTATTCAATATATTTCTATTAAATAATTTCTATTAAGCACACTACCATTAAACCCATCAACAAGGCCATTTAGAGTGGCTATACCCACATTAAACACACAAATATTTAATATATTCACACGAAATACGTTTCTATTCAATATATTTCTATTAAATAATTTCTATTAACTACACTACCATTAAACCCATCATCAACAAGACCATTTATAAGAACTATACCCACACTAACCACACAAATATTTAATATATTCACACGAAATATGTTTCTATTCAATATATTTCTATTAAATAATTTCTATTAAGCACACTACCATTAAACCCATCAACAAGGCCATTTAGAGTGGCTATACCCACATTAAACACACAAATATTTAATATATTCACACGAAATACGTTTCTATTCAATATATTTCTATTAAATAATTTCTATTAAGCACACTACCATTAAAGCCAACAACAAGACCACTTATAGTGGTTATACCCACACTAACCACACAAATATTTAATATATTCACACAAATTATGTTTCTATTAAATAATTTCTATTAAATAATTTCTATTAACTACACTACCATTAAAGCCATCAACAACAAGACCATTTATAAGAACTATACCCACCCTAACCACACAAATATTTAATATATTCACACAAATTATGTTTCTATTAAATAATTTACATTAAATAATTTCTATTAAGCACACTACCATTAAAGCCAACAACAAGACCACTTATAGTGGTTATACCCACATTAACCACACAAATATTTAATATATTCACACGAATTATGTTTCTATTAAATAATTTCTATTAAATAATTTCTATTAACTACACTACCATTAAAGCCATCAACAACAAGACCATTTATAAGAACTATACCCACACTAACCACACAAATATTTAATATATTCACACGAATTATGTTTCTATTAAATAATTTACATTAAATAATTTCTATTAAGCACGCTAACATTAAACCCATCAACAAGGCCATTTAGAGAGTGGTTATACCCACACTAACCACACAAATATTTAATATATTCACACGAAATATGTTTCTATTCAATATATTTCTATTAAATAATTTCTATTAACTACACTACCATTAAACCCAACAACAAGACCATTTATAAGAACTATACCCACACTAACCACACAAATATTTAATATATTCACACGAATTATGTTTCTATTAAATAATTTACATTAAATAATTTATATTAAGCACACTACCATTAAAGCCAACAACAAGACCACTTATAGTGGTTATACCCACACTAACCACACAAATATTTAATATATTCACACGAATTATGTTTCTATTCAATATATTTCTATTAAATAATTTTTATTAAGCACACTACCATTAAACCCATCAACAACAAGACCATTTATAAGAACTATACCCACACTAACCACACAAATATTTAATATATTCACACGAATTATGTTTCTATTAAATAATTTACATTAAATAATTTATATTAAGCACGCTACCATTAAACCCATCAACAACAAGACCATTTATAAGAACTATACCCACACTAACCACACAAATATTTAATATATTCACACGAATTATGTTTCTATTAAATAATTTACATTAAATAATTTATATTAAGCACACTACCATTAAAGCCAGCAACAAGACCACTTATAGTGGTTATACCCACACTAACCACACAAATATTTAATATATTCACACGAATTATGTTTCTATTCAATATATTTCTATTAAATAATTTGTATTAAGCACACTACCCTTAAACCCATCAACAACAAGACCATTTATAAGAACTATACCCACACTAACCACACAAATATTTAATATATTCACACGAATTATGTTTCTATTAAATAATTTACATTAAATAATTTATATTAAGCACACTACCATTAAAGCCAGCAACAAGACCACTTATAGTGGTTATACCCACACTAACCACACAAATATTTAATATATTCACACGAATTATGTTTCTATTCAATATATTTCTATTAAATAATTTGTATTAAGCACACTACCCTTAAACCCATCAACAACAAGACCATTTATAAGAACTATACCCACCCTAACCACACAAACACAACGCACTCCCACTCAATAAATCCCCATTTCCCCCTCCCACCGTTGCCCACCCCCATTCCAACCCAGCCCCCCCCGGGCCGGCCTTTGCCCGCCGGATGTGCCCACCTGGCATCGAGGAAGCGCGACCTGAGGATCATGACGGCCTCGCAGGTGCTCTGCTTGAGCTGCATCTGGATGGAGCTGAACTTGCCGTGGATGATGGCCACCATGCGCTCGATCTCCTTGGCCGAGATGGGCCGGGTGCGGCTCTGCTCGCGCAGCAGGTTCATCACGTGCGTGGTGAACTCGCTGCAGGCCTGCGGGGAGAGCGGCGCGTCAGCGGGCACGGGGGGGAAAGGTGGGGGTACAGGGGGGAGAAGATGGGGTTCAGGGGGAATTTCAGCCGAAAAAAATGGGGTTATAGCCTGAAAACGGCCCCCAGAAAGTGGGGTTCAGGTGGGGAAACTGCACCCGAAAAGATGGGGGTACAGGGGGAGAGCGGCGCGTCAGCGGGCACGGGGGGGAAAGATGGGGGTACAGGGGGAGAAGATGGGGTTCAGGGGGAATTTCAGCCAAAAAAATGGGGTAATAGCCTGAAAAAATGGGATTCAGGTGGGCAGAGGGGGAAAAGATGGGGTTACAGGGGGAGAAGATGGGGTTCAGGGGGAATTTCACCCCAAAAAATGGGGTTATAGCCTGAAAAAATGGGATTCAGGTGGGCAGAGGGGGAAAAGATGGGGTTACAGGGGGAGAGCGCCGTGTCAGGGGCAGGTGAGGCCGGCAAGGTGGGCAGAGGGGGGAAAGATGGGGGTACAGGGGGAGAAGATGGGGTTCAGGGGGAATTTCAGCCGAAAAAATGGGGTTATAGCCTGAAAACGGCCCCCAGAAAGTGGGGTTCAGGTGGGGAAACTGCACCCGAAAAGATGGGGGTACAGGGGGAGAGCGGCGCGTCAGCGGTGGGCAAAGCCGGCAAGGTGGGCAGAGGGAGAAAAGATGGGGGTACAGGGGGAGAAGATGGGGTTCAGGGGGAATTTCACCCCAAAAAATGGGGTTATAGCCTGAAAAAATGGGATTCAGGTGGGGAAATTCCACCTGAAATAATGGGATTCAGGTGGGGAAAGGGAGAAAAGATGGGGGTTCAGGGGGAGAGCGGCATGTCAGTGGGCACGGGGGGGAAAGATGGGGGTACAGGGGGAAAAGATGGGGTTCAGGGGGAATTTCACCCAAAAAAATGGGGTAATAGCCTGAAAAAATGGGATTCAGGTGGGCAGAGGGGGAAAAGATGGGGTTATAGGGGGAGAGCGCCGTGTCAGGGGCAGGTGAGGCCGGCAAGGTGGGCACAGGGGGGAAAGATGGGGGTGCAGGGGAAGAAGATGGGGTTCAGGGGGAATTTCACCCCAAAAAATGGGGTTATAGCCTGAAAACGGCCCCCAGAAAGTGGGGTTCAGGTGGGGAAACTGCACCCGAAAAGATGGGGGTACAGGGGGAGAGCGGCGCGTCAGCGGGCACGGGGGGGAAAGATGGGGGTGCAGGGGGGAGAAGATGGGGTTCAGGGGGAATTTCAGCCAAAAAAATGGGGTAATAGCCTGAAAAAATGGGATTCAGGTGGGCAGAGGGGGAAAAGATGGGGTTACAGGGGGAGAAGATGGGGTTCAGGGGGAATTTCACCCCAAAAAATGGGGTTATAGCCTGAAAAAATGGGATTCAGGTGGGCAGAGGGGGAAAAGATGGGGGTATAGGGGGAGAGCGCCGTGTCAGGGGCAGGTGAGGCCGGCAAGGTGGGCAGAGGGGGGAAAGATGGGGGTACAGGGGGAGAAGATGGGGTTCAGGGGGAATTTCACCCAAAAAAATGGGGTTATAGCCTGAAAACGGCCCCCAGAAAGTGGGGTTCAGGTGGGGAAACTGCACCCGAAAAGATGGGGGTACAGGGGGAGAGCGGCGCGTCAGCGGGCACGGGGGGGAAAGATGGGGGTGCAGGGGGGAGAAGATGGGGTTCAGGGGGAATTTCAGCCAAAAAAATGGGGTAATAGCCTGAAAAAATGGGATTCAGGTGGGCAGAGGGGGAAAAGATGGGGGTACAGGGGGAGAAGATGGGGTTCAGGGGGAATTTCACCCAAAAAAAATGGGGTAATAGCCTGAAAAAATGGGATTCAGGTGGGCAGAGGGGGAAAAGATGGGGGTATAGGGGGAGAGCGCCGTGTCAGGGGCAGGTGAGGCCGGCAAGGTGGGCACAGGGGGGAAAGATGGGGGTGCAGGGGAAGAAGATGGGGTTCAGGGGGAATTTCACCCCAAAAAATGGGGTTATAGCCTGAAAACGGCCCCCAAAAAGTGGGATTCAGGCGGGGAAACTGCACCCAAAAAGATGGGGGTTCAGGGGGAGAGCAGCGCGTCAGCGGGCACGGGGGGGAAAGATGGGGGTGCAGGGGGGAGAAGATGGGGTTCAGGGGGAATTTCAGCCAAAAAAATGGGGTAATAGCCTGAAAAATTGGGATTCAGGTGGGGAAATGGAGAAAAGATGGGGGTATAGGGGGAGAGCGCCGTGTCAGCGGCGGGTGAGGCCGGCAAGGTGGGCAGAGGGGGAAAAGATGGGGGTACAGGGGGAGAAGATGGGGTTCAGGGGGAATTTCACCCAAAAAAATGGGGTTATAGCCTGAAAAAATGGGATTCAGGTGGGGAAATTCCACCTGAAAAAATGGGATTCAGGTGGGGAAAGGGAGAAAAGATGGGGGTACAGAGGGAGAAGATGGGGTTCAGGGGGAATTTCACCCCAAAAAAATGGGGTTATAGCCTGAAAAAATGGGATTCAGGTGGGGAAAGGGAGAAAAGATGGGGGTATAGGGGGAGAGCGGCACGTCAGGGGCAGGTGAGGCCGGCAAGGTGGGCAGAGGGGGAAAAGATGGGGGTACAGGGGGAAAAATGGGGTTCAGGGGGAATTTCACCCAAAAAAATGGGGTTATAGCCTGAAAACGGCCCCCAAAAAGTGGGGTTCAGGTGGGGAAACTGCACCCGAAAAGATGGGGGTACAGGGGGAGAGCGGCGCGTCAGCGGGCACGGGGGGGAAAGATGGGGGTGCAGGGGGGAGAAGATGGGGTTCAGGGGGAATTTCAGCCAAAAAAATGGGGTAATAGCCTGAAAAAATGGGATTCAGGTGGGCAGAGGGGGAAAAGATGGGGTTACAGGGGGAGAAGATGGGGTTCAGGGGGAATTTCACCCCAAAAAATGGGGTTATAGCCTGAAAAAATGGGATTCAGGTGGGCAGAGGGGGAAAAGATGGGGTTATAGGGGGAGAGCGCCGTGTCAGGGGCAGGTGAGGCCGGCAAGGTGGGCAGAGGGGGGAAAGATGGGGGTACAGGGGGAGAAGATGGGGTTCAGGGGGAATTTCACCCCAAAAAATGGGGTTATAGCCTGAAAACGGCCCCCAGAAAGTGGGGTTCAGGTGGGGAAACTGCACCCAAAAAGATGGGGGTACAGGGGGAGAGCGCCGTGTCAGGGGCAGGTGAGGCCGGCAAGGTGGGCACAGGGGGGAAAGATGGGGGTACAGGGGGAGAAGATGGGGTTCAGGGGGAATTTCAGCCGAAAAAAATGGGGTTATAGCCTGAAAACGGCCCCCAGAAAGTGGGGTTCAGGTGGGGAAACTGCACCCGAAAAGATGGGGGTACAGGGGGAGAGCGGCGCGTCAGCGGTGGGCAAAGCCGGCAAGGTGGGCAGAGGGAGAAAAGATGGGGGTACAGGGGGAAAAGATGGGGTTCAGGGGGAATTTCACCCAAAAAAAATGGGGTAATAGCCTGAAAAATTGGGATTCAGGTGGGGAAATGGAGAAAAGATGGGGGTATAGGGGGAGAGCACCGTGTCAGCGGCGGGTGAGGCCGGCAAGGTGGGCACAGGGGGGAAAAGATGGGGGTACAGGGGGGAAAAGATGGGGTTCAGGTGGGGAATTCCACCCCAAAAAATGGGGTTATAGCCCCAAAAAAAGGGGGTTCAGGTGGGGGAATTCCGCCTTGGAAGAATGGGGGTACAGCCTGAAAACGGCCCCCTAAAAAATGGGATTCAGGTGGCGAATTCCCCCCCAAAAAATGGGATTCAGGTGGGGAAATTCCCCCCCAAAAAATGGGGTTATAGCTTGAAAATGGCCCTCAAAAAATGGGATTCAGGTGGCGGAATTTCACCCAAAAAAATGGGGTTATAGCCTGAAAACGGCCCCCAGAAAATGGGATTCAGGTGGGGAAACTGCACCCAAAAAAATGGGATTCAGGTGGAGAAATTCCCCCCTAAAAATGGGGTTATAGCCAGAAAATGGCCCCTGAAAAATGGGCTTATAGCCTGAAAAAATGGGATTCAGGTGGGGGAATTCCACCTGAAAAAATGGGGTTAATAACCTGAAAACGGCCCCCTAAGAAATGGGGTTATAGCCTGAAAACGACCCCCAAAAAATGGGATTTAGGTGGGGGAATTACCCCCTAAAAAATGGGATTCAGGTGAGGAAAATCCCCCCTAAAAATGGGATTCAGGTGGGGAAATTCCCCCCCAAATGGGATTATAGCCTGAAAATGCCCCCAAAAATGCAATTATAAAGTCAAAACAGCCCAAAAAATGGGATTATAGACTCAAAATGCAGAAAAATTCCCCAAAAAATGGGATTACAGCCTGAAAATGCCCCAAAAAAATGGTATTAAAGTGGGAAAATTCCCCCAAAAATGGGCTCATAGCCTGAAAATGCCCCAAAAAATGGAATTAGGGTGAGAAAATTCCCCCAAATAATGGGATTATAGCCTCAGAATGCAGGAAAATGACCCAAAGAAATGGAATTACAGCCTCCAAACACCCCAAAAAACGGGACTAGAGCCTCAAGAGGCCCCCCAAAAATGGAATTGCAGCCCCAAACCACGGGCAAATTCCTGATCTTTGCTGGATGACCTTCCACAAGCAACGAGAAATTGGATTTTTTATCTGATTTCCCTCCACAGAAAATGACAAATCCCTGATCCTTTTTTCATTTCCCTCACAGATAACGAGAAATTTGATTTTTTCTTTAATTTCCCTCCATGGACAACAATAAAATTCCAATTTTTTCCCCTATTTTCCCTCCACAAACAACAAATTCCTGATCTTTTTTTGATCTCCCTCACAGATAACGAGAAATTTGATTTTTTTCTTTGATTTCCCTCCACAGAAAATGACAAATCCTTGATCCTTTTTTCATCTCCCTCCAAGATAACAAGAAACTGGATTTTTGCTTTGATTTCCCTCCACAGATGAGAAATTCCTGATCCTTTTTTGATCTCCCTCCACAGAAAATGACAAATTCTTGATCCTTTTTTCATCTCCCTCCAAGATAATGAGAAATTTGATTTTTTGCTTTAATTTCCCTCCACAGAAAATGACAAATCCCTGATCTTTTGTTGATCTACCTCAGAGATAACGAGAAATTTGATTTTTTCTTTGATTTCCCTCCACAGAAAATGACAAATTCCTGTTCCTTTTTTCATCTCCCTCACAGATAACGAGAAATTGGATTTTTTATCTGATTTCCCTCCACAGAAAATGACAAATCCCTGATCCTTTTTTCATTTCCCTCACAGATAACGAGAAATTTGACTTTTTACCTGATTTCTCTCACAGAAAATGACAAATCCCTGATCTTTTGTTGATGTCCCTCAGAGATAACAAGAAATTTGATTTTTTCTTTGATTTCCCTCCACAGAAAATGACAAATCCCTGATCTTTTGTTGATGTCCCTCAGAGGTAACGAGAAATTTGATTTTTTCTCTGATTTCCCTCCACAGAAAATGACAAATCCCTGATCTTTTTTTTTCATCTCCCTCACAGATAACGAGAAATTGGGATTTTTTTAATCTGATTTCCCTCCACAGATGAGAAATCCCTGATCTTTATTTGATCTCCCTCATGGATAACAAGAAATTTGATTTTTTATCTGATTTCCCTCCACAGAAAATGACAAATCCCTGATCTTTTGGTGATGTCCCTCAGAGATAACGAGAAATTTGATTTTTTATCTGATTTCCCTCCACAGAAAATGACAAATCCCTGATCTTTATTTGATCTCCCTCATAGATAACAAGAAATTTGATTTTTTCTTTGATTTCCCTCCACAGAAAATGACAAATCCCTGATCCTTATTTGATCTCCCTCATGGATAACAAGAAATTGGATTTTTTTCTTTGATTTCCCTCCACAGAAAATGACAAATCCCTGATCCTTTTTTCATCTCCCTCACAGATAACGAGAAATGTGACTTTTTACCTGATTTCTCTCACAGAAAATGAGAAATCCCTGATCTTTTGTTGATGTCCCTCAGAGATAACAAGAAATTGGATTTTTTTAATCTGATTTCCCTCCACAGAAAATGACAAATCCCTGATCCTTTTTCTCCCTCACAGCTAACGAGAAATTTGACTTTTTACCTGATTTCCCTCCACAGAAAATGACAAATCCCTGATCCTTATTTGATCTCCCTCATGGATAACAAGAAATTGGATTTTTAATCTGATTTCCCTCCACAGAAAATGACAAATCCCTGATCTTTTGTTGATGTCCCTCAGAAATAACAAGAAATTGGATTTTTTCTCTGATTTCCCTCCACAGAAAATGACAAATCCCTGATCCTTTTTCTCCCTCACAGCTAACGAGAAATTGGATTTTCTCTTTAATTTCCCTCCACGAACAACACTAAAATTCCAATTCCTCATCCACCTTCCCTCCACAAACCACCAAAACCCTGCTCTTCATCCAACCTCTCCCTGCCCTCACACCGCCACCGCCGCCGCCACCACCACCGGGGAAAAAAAAAAAAAAAACCACCAAAAAAAAAAAAAAAAAAAAAAAAGAGTTTAAAAAAAAAAAAACCAACCCAGCAAATCATCGAATTTCAGCGCAAAGGGATGAAAAACAACAACTCTTCCATGCAGAAAGATCACCTGTTCATATTTCTCTAGCTCAGAGTGGTAAATCTGTCGGATCTGGGACAGCTTGGCCCTGTAGTCAGAGTGCTCAATGCTATTGTCATTGGGACAGCCACCTGATGCCACTGCCGCCGGGCCGGGCCCGCCTTCTCCCGCTGCTTCTCCCGCTCTTTCTCCCGCTCTTCCTCCTCTTCCTCCTCCTCCTTCCCCGCCTCTTCCCGCTCTGTCGCCGCCTCCTCCGGCTCCGGCTCGGGCCGCCCTCCGCTCGGGGCCCGCCACGCCCTCAGCCAGCAGCATGTTGTCCAGGCGCATCAGCTGCGCGTCCGGCGGCTCCTCCTCGGGGAGGCTGCGGATGCTGAGCACTGGGGGAGAGGAGAAACGGGGCAAAGTGAGGGGAAAAGGGGGACAAAATGAGAGGATTTGGGGGTTTATGGTGGTTTTGGGAAGGGAGTGGGGTTGTGGGTGGGTGTTGTGGGTGGATAAATGCTGGAGAGAGAGAGGAAAAGGGGAGAAAATGGAGAAAAATACGGAATTTGGGTGGTTCCAAGTGGATGCTGAGCACTGGGGGAGAGGAGAAATGGGGCAAAGTGAGGGGAAAAGGGGGACAAAATGAGAGGATTTGGGGTTTATGGCGTTTTTTGGGAAGGTAATGGGGTTGTGGGTGGGTGTTGTGGGTGGATAAATGCTGGAGAGAGAGGAAAAGGGGAGAAAATGGAGGTAAAGATGGGATTTCCTCATTTGGGGCAGATGTCATGGGTGCTGAGCACTGGGGGAGAGGAGAAACGGGGCAAAGTGAGGGGAAAAGGGGGACAAAATGAGAGGATTTGGGGTTTATGGCGTTTTTTGGGAAGGAAATGGGGTTGTGGGTGGAAGTTGTGGGTGGATAAATGGTGGAGAGAGAGGAAAAGGGGAGAAAATGGAGATAAAGATGGGATTTCCTCATTTCAGGGAGATGTCATGGGTGCTGAGCGCTGGGGAGAGGAGAAATGGGGGAAAAAATGGGAAAAAAAGAGAGGATTTGGGGTTTATGGCATTTTTGGGAAGGGAATGGGGTTGTGGGTGGGTGTTGTGGGTGGATAAATGGTGGAGAGAGAGGAAAAGGGGGAAAATGGAGAAAAATACGGAATTTTCTGGGTTTCAGGGAGATGTCATGGGTGCTGAGTGCTGAGGAGAGGAGAAACGGGGCAAAGTGAGGGGAAAAGGGGGACAAAATGAGAGGATTTGGGGGTTTATGGTGGTTTTGGGAAGGGAGTGGGGTTGTGGGTGGGTGGTTGTGGGTGGAAGTTGTGGGTGGATAAATGGTGGAGAGAGAGGAAAAGGGGAGAAAATGGAGGTAAAGATGGGATTTCCTCATTTGGGGCAGATGTCATGGGTGCTGAGTGCTGGGGAGAGGAGAAACGGGGCAAAGTGAGGGGAAAAGGGGGACAAAATGAGAGGATTTGGGGTTTATGGCGTTTTTTGGGAAGGGAATGGGGTTGTGGGTGGGTGGTTGTGGGTGGATAAATGGTGGAGAGAGAGAGGAAAAGGGGGAAAATGGAGAAAAATACGGAATTTTCTGTGTTTCAGGGAGATGTCATGGGTGCTGAGTGCTGGGGGAGAGGAGAAACGGGGCAAAGTGAGGGGAAAAGGGGGACAAAATGAGAGGATTTGGGGGTTATGGCGTTTTTTGGGAAGGGAATGGGGTTGTGGGTGGGTGTTGTGGGTGGGTAGTTGTGGGTGGATAAATGGTGGAGAGAGAGAGGAAAAGGGGAGAAAATGGAGAAAAATACGGAATTTGGGTGGTTCCAAGTGGATGCTGAGCACTGGGGGAGAGGAGAAATGGGGCAAAGTGAGGGGAAAAGGGGAAAAAATGAGAGGATTTGGGGTTTATGGCATTTTTTGGGAAGGAAATGGGGTTGTGGGTGGATGTTGTGGGTGGATAAATGGTGGAGAGAGAGGAAAAGGGGAGAAAATGGAGATAAAGATGGGATTTCCTCATTTCAGGGAGATGTCATGGGTGCTGAGTGCTGGGGGAGAGGAGAAACGGGGGAAAAAATGGGAAAAAAATAAGAGGATTTGGTGTTTATGGAGTTTTTGGGAAAGAAATATCTGGGATTTTATCATTTTGGGTGGTTGTGGATGGATGTTGTGGGTGGATAAATGGTGGAGAGACAGAAGAAAATGGGGGAAAATGGAGAAAAGCACGGAATTTGGGTGGTCCCAAGTGGATGCTGAGCACTGGGGAGAGGAGAAATGGGGCAAAGTGAGGGGAAAAGGGGGACAAAATGAGAGGATTTGGGGTTTATGGCGTTTTTTGGGAAGGGAATGGAGTTGTGGGTGGGTGGTTGTGGGTGGATAAATGGTGGAGAGAGAGGAAAAGGGGAGAAAATGGAGAAAAATACGGAATTTGGGTGGTTCCAAGCGGATGCTGAGCACTGGGGGAGAGGAGAAACGGGGCAAAGTGAGGGGAAAGGGGACAAAATGAGAGGATTTGGGGTTTATGGCGTTTTTTGGGAAGGGAGTGGGGTTGTGGGTGGGTGTTGTGGGTGGATAAATGCTGGAGAGAGAGGAAAAGGGGAGAAAATGGAGGTAAAGATGGGATTTCCTCATTTGGGGCAGATGTCATGGGTGCTGAGCACTGAGGAGAGAGGAGGAATGGGGGAAAAATGGGAAAAATGAGAGGATTTGGGGTATATGGCATTTTTGGGAAGGAAATGTGGTTGTGGGTGGATGTTGTGGGTGGATAAATGGTGGAGAGAGAGAGGAAAAGGGGGAAAATGGAGAAAAATACGGAATTTTCTGTGTTTCAGGGAGATGTCATGGGTGCTGAGTGCTGGGGGAGAGGAGAAATGGGGCAAAGTGAGGGGAAAAGGGGAAAAAATGAGAGGATTTGGGGTTTATGGCATTTTTTGGGAAGGAAATGGGGTTGTGGGTGGATGTTGTGGGTGGATAAATGGTGGAGAGAGAGGAAAAGGGGAGAAAATGGAGATAAAGATGGGATTTCCTCATTTCAGGGAGATGTCATGGGTGCTGAGCACTGGGGAGAGGAGAAACGGGGGAAAAAATGGGAAAAAATGAGAGGATTTGGGGTTTATGGCGTTTTTTGGGAAGGGAATGGGGTTGTGGGTGGATGTTGTGGGTGGATAAATGGTGGAGAGAGAGAGGAAAAGGGGGAAAATGGAGAAAAATACGGAATTTGGGTGGTTCCAAGTGGATGCTGAGCACTGGGGAGAGGAGAAACGGGGCAAAGTGAGGGGAAAAGGGGAAAAAATGAGAGGATTTGGGGTTTATGGCATTTTTTGGGAAGGAAATGGGGTTGTGGGTGGATGTTGTGGGTGGATAAATGGTGGAGAGAGAGGAAAAGGGGAGAAAATGGAGGTAAAGATGGGATTTCCTCATTTGGGGCAGATGTCATGGGTGCTGAGTGCTGGGGGAGAGGAGAAACGGGGGAAAAAATTGGAAAAAATGAGAGGATTTGGTGTTTATAGAGTTTTTGGGAAAGAAATATCTGGGATTTTATCATTTTGGGTGGTTGTGGATGGATGTTGTGGGTGGATAAATGGTGGAGAGAGAGAGGAAAAAGGGAGAAAATGGAGAAAAATACAGAATTTTCTTGGTTTGGGTGGTTCTGAGCACTGGAGAGACAGAAAAAACGGGAAGAAATGGAGAAAAAGCTGGAATTTCCTCATTTCAGGCAGTTCCAGGTGGATGTGGAGGATGCTGAGCACTGGAAAGACAGAAAGAATTGGGGAAAAAAAGGAAAAAAATGGGAAAAGAGATGGAAATTTATCATTTATGGCATTTCCACCGAGGTTCTGGGAAGAAAATCCCGGGATTTCCTCGTTTCAGGCAGTTCTGGGTGGAGGCTGAGCACCGGAGAGACAAATTTTGGGTGAAATTCCCACCAAATTCCTTGTCCCAGGCAGGAAATTCCCTGGAAATTGAGGAATTTTGGTGTCACCGAGCTGCAGCTTCACTGCCTGTCACTCGTCTCCTTCTGCTAATTATGCTAATGAGGTGTTAATTAGCAGCTATTCCAGTTTGGGGTGCGGGTGGGGAAAGGCAGGAACTGGTCCCAGTAAATCCCAAGGAACTGGGAATGTTTCCCCTCACCCTCAAGGGGTCATAAAGGGCGTTTCCATCTTAATGAATCCCGATTTTTAATTAATTCTTAATTCATTAATTCGGCGCTGATCAGATTCACCCCAAAGCAGGGAATTTATTCCCTCAAAACCCACAAAATCCAGGGGTTTTTTCCACTCAAAAATAGCTGAAAATTCCCATTTCTGTGGGGAATTCCTCCAAAATTCCACGCCAGCAGGAATTTGGGAAGAATAATTCCATTAAAAAAGGAGGGGGGGGAGGGGAAGGTAAAATTGAAAAATCCTTGGGAATTCCCCAAAAATTCAACGATTTCCTGGCTTTTTATCCTCAAGGCTTCGAGCCTGGACCAAATCCTTGGGAATTCTCCCCAAAAATTGCAGGAATTCTGTCCCAAATCAGCGTTTTTTGGGGAGAATTCCCAACTTCCTGGTGCCAAACCCTGAAACTTCCCTGATTTTGGTGGAATTTTAGGGAAAAATCCCTTCCCTGCCCCCAAAATCCCGGCAGCTGCTCCGTGGATTCTCCTCAGCCAGGGTGGGAATAATTAAAGGAAAATTCAATTCCCATCATCCCCAATTCATCCTTAATTAAACCACGGCCTCCCTGAGTATGCAAATGAGGTCGTTACAAGGCATTTGCATCTCATTAATTACGGATTTGCTGGTAATGAACTCAGAGAGTTCCCAAAAGGTCGGGATCTGCTCCAGGAAAAGAAGGGAAAAGGAGGGGATTTGGGGTGGGAAGCACCAAAACGGCCCCGTCAGGGGGAAAATGAACCAAAATCCCATCAATTAGGGCCAAAAATTAATTAGAGAATTCTTTGTTCGGGTCAGAATTGATAAAAAATGGGGGGTTAGGGGCGGAAATGACCCAAAATCTGAATTTTTGGGGTCAAAAATGACCCAAAAATGGAGAAATTAGGGGCAAAAATGACCCCAGATCTGCTTCATTAGGGCCAGGAATTAATCAGTCAATTAATTAATCATTAATCTGATTAGATTTTTTTTTTTAAATGAACAAGTTAGGACACAAATGAAGCAAAATTGGACATTTTAGGGCAAAAAATGACCCAAAAGTGGAGAAATTAGGGGGAAAAATGACCCCAAATCTGCTTCATTAGGGCCAGGAATGAATCAATTAATTAATGAATCATTAATTTGATGGATTAGGTCGAGAAATTGATATAAAATTAAGAATTAGGGGCAGAAATGACCCAAAATCTGAATTTTTGGGGTCAAAAATGACCCAAAAATGGAGAAATTAGGGGCAGAAATGACCCCAGATCTGCTTCATTAGGGCCAGGAATGAATCACTTAATTAATGAATCATTAATTTGATGGATTAGGTCGAGAAATAAATAAAAAAGGATTAATTAGGGCCAGAAATGACTCAAAACACTCAATTTTTAAGGTCAAAAATGGCCCAAAAATGGACAAATTAGGGGCAGAAATGGAGTTTTTAATTAAGAATGGATTAAAAATGGAATTATTAATGGGAAACTATTAAAAATTGCTGGTTTTGATGGGAAATGGACAAAAGATGGAATTGTTAGTGGGAAATTGAGTTTTTTAAAGGCTGGGTTTAATTGCAAATTAATTTAAAACTCAGGTTTTTCATGGAAAAATTAATTTACAAAAGGGCTTTTTAATAGGAAATTAATTTTTAAATGTCATTTTTCATGGCAAGTGGATTGAAATCTCCACTCTTTAATGGGAAATTAATTGCAAGTGGAATTTTTAACGGCGAATTAATCAGAAAAGGGGGTTTTTAAATGGAGAATGAATTAAAAATGGAAGGGTTTAATGGAAGAGGAAGTTTTTAAAGGCTGGTTTTGATGGAAAAAGGAGGTTTGGGATGGGGAATTCGATCCCAATCAAACCTTTAGAAATTAAGGAATTCAAATTCCTGCTTTAGTTGAAGAAAGGGGAATTTTTTAAATTAAAACCACATCCAAATTCCAAAATTTTTAATGGAAATTTGATTAATTAAGTGCTCCTGAGTGGGTAATTAATGGTTTAATCATTCCAGGGTTTTCTGGAATTAAATCTCCCAACCCAATTTCCCAACGAATCTTCATTTCCCAGCATTCCTAAATCCCTTTTTCCTCCATAAATCCATTTCTTCATCAACTTTTAACCCTTCCCATCCCCATTTTGGCCCCAATTCCTGCCAGGAAAACCAAAAAATCCGCATTTTTCCAGCTTCCAGAGGGAATTCCCATTAAAAAACCCCCCAAATTCTGGAATTTCCCCACAAAAACACAACCCCAAAACTTCCTTAAAAAACCCCCCAAAAATCCAATTTTTCAGCTTCAAAAATTCCAAACCCAAAAGGTTTCAGCTGAGAATCCAGGAGGGAAAATTGGGATAAAGCAGAAAAGGGAGGAAATTGAGGAGAAAATGTGGGATTTGGGGGGGAAAATGGGAATAAAAAGGATAAATCCAGACCTGTTTTTTCCTTGATTTCACAGAGGACGCTGAACAGGGCCGGCTTCATCCTGTGGCAGTTCAGGGCGTGCTTCCTGCAAAAACCAGGGAAAAGTCAGCCCAAAATCCATGGAAAAACCCCCAACTGGGGCTCACACCTCGGGAGGAGCCGGTGAGCGAGGAAAATCCTGGGAAAAATGGGAAAATCCGGGGGGGAAATGGGAATTTGGGGGGGGATTTTTGGGGTTTAATCTCATTTTTCTGGGAGGAATGTGGGCTGGGAATGGGCAGAATTCCAATTTTGGGGAGATTTTGGGAGCTGGAAGTGGCACCAAAAGGGCCTTTTTTTCGTGGAATTTTATGTCAGTGGGATTTTTTTAGGGATATAAAAATTGGAAGGTGGGAATAAATAGGAAGAGGTGAAAATTTAAGGATGAAAATCCCCATTTTTAGGGGAAAAAAGGCTCATTTTTGAGGCAAAACATCCCCAAAAAAATCCAGGAATGGGCTCGTTCCCAAAGCAGGGTTCGGAGCAGGAATTCCCTCACTCCTGCAGCCAACAAATCCCGTGGATTTCCTGGAATTTTGGCCCAATTCCCACCGAAATTCCTCATTTTTTAGCCTTTTTTGAGGCTCTCCTGGATTTTTTTCCCCATTTTTCTCCAGGAATAACAACCAAAACCACGAATTCCATCCCAAAACCCAGGGAATTCCGCCTTTTCTGGCCCAAATCCATCCCAAAATCCAACAAATCCAGGGAATTTCAGCTTTTCTGGCCCCAAATCCCCTCACAGGTGAAGCAGGGTTGTGGTTTATCCCAAAATTCCCAACTTTCCAGGCTTTTGGGGCCAAATCCCACCAAAAAACACCGGGAAAAATCCTCTGGATGCAAAATCCACCTCAAAAAGTCACTATTTTAACCACAAAATCCCATTTAAATCCCATTTTTAGCTGAATTTTATGGATTTTTTAAAATATGAAATCCAAAAATTCCCAATTTTCCAGCGTTTTGGGCCCAAATTCCACTGGGAAAAATCCTCTGGATGCAAAATCCCCCTCAAAATTCCTTTTTTGGCTGTTTTTGAGCACTTTTTTCCCTCAGAAAAAACCCGAATTTTACTCAATTTCACGGAATTTTTAATATCTATCCCCAAAATTCCCAATTTTCTGGCATTTTGGGCCCAAATTCCACCGGGAAAAATCCTCTGGCTGCAAAATCCCCCTGAAAATCCCTTTTTTTGCTGCTTTTGAGCCCCTTTTCCCCTCAGAAATGATGGATTTTTAGCTCATTTGCATGGAATTTTTAATATCCTGTCCCAATTTTCCACAGTTTTGGGCCCAAATTCCACCGGGAAAAATCCTCTGGCTGCAAAATCCCCCTGAAAATCCCTTTCTTTGCTGCTTTTGAGCCCTTTTTCCCCTCAGAAAATCCATTAAAAATCCACTTTTCGCTCCTTTTCCCTGGATTTTCCCCCCAAATCCCGATTTTCCCGCCCCGGCAACGTCCCCAGTCCGGGCTCCCCAGCAGCCAAGTCCCAAATTCTGGGATTTCCCCTCAAATCCTGGAACATTTTCCCTCAGAACATCGCGAGTTTTGCCCCAAAACCTCGGGATTTTGCCCTAAAAAATCGCCGGGAATTTCCAGCGGGAAAAAAACCCCCGGGAGCCGCCGCGGGAGAACAAAGGCGGCTCCCGATCCCATTGTCCTCAAAAAACCGGGAATGTGAGGGGGAAATCCCACCCCACCCCCCCCATTCTGGGCCTAAAACCTTCGATTTAGGTCCCCAAACGCAGGGCTGGTTAATTAAACAATTCGCCATTAATTAATCATTAATTATTCATTAATTATTCATTAACCAAGCCCCGCCCAGCTCCTCCCTGCCGGGTCCCTCTTCCCAATTTCCCGCTCTAAACTGGGAGGTTGGATCTGAAAATTCCCGATTTTGGGACTTTCCAGGGGCTGGCAAAACGCCAAAAATTGAATTTTTAATAGGAAATTATGAATGAATCCCTAATTAATGGCTGAAAACTCCTCAAATGCAACAAAGTTCGCAGCCAGGGGGTAAAAAAAGGGGATTTTCCATGAAAAACGCTGGAAAATTGGGAGGTAGAGTGGTGGGTTTGGGGCAATATTGAAGGGATTTGGGTTAAAAAAAGCTCATTCCTCAATTTATGGGAATTAAAACTCCCGATAAACTCAAAATTATCCCGAATATCCCAAAATTCTCCTCAGTATTCCATGAAATCCAAATTTAGGGAATCCCTACGCGCGCTGCAAGTGGGGAATGCCCAAAACAACGCCAGGAAAAGGCAAAAAAAAGGGAATTTTGAGGGCAAAATTGACAGTTCCATCCCCAAAAAAACAACTTTAATCCCGAAGTTGGAGGGTTTGGAGGGAAAATTCCTCCTGAAATTCCGAATAATCCATGGAAACAGCTGGAATTTGGGGCTGCCGCACCCCAAAGAGGCCGAATTTTGGGGCGAGATAACGAAAAACGGGGACTTTTATCAGCCCCGGCAATCGGGACAACTCCCAGCTCCCCAAAAACCGCGGGAATGAGGGGGAAACCTCCCAAAAAAGGCCCATTTTTGTGGGATTTGAGGCATTTCCCTCCTGGAGCAGCTGCTAATGAGGCGTTAATTACCCGCAGTTAATTAAGGAATGCAGAACTCGCCAAAACCATGGAATTCTGCTCATTCCCAGTGCTGGTTTTCCCTCAAATTCAGGAATTCCTGGCAGGGGGATGGAGGATTTATCCCAAATTATCCCAAATTTGGGGGTCCCACTCACTCCTGGCCAAAATTCCAGGCCCTAACGGGTCCAATTTTCCCATTCCCGGGGCTTTTCCCCCCAATTCCCAGAGATTTTTCCCATTCCTGGGGGGGTTTCCCCCATTCCCATGTTTTGTTTGCCCCATTCCCAGCGGTTTTGCCCCATTCCCAGTGGGAATTTCCCCTTTCCCAGTGAGTTTTACCCCATTCCCAGTGGGGTTTCCCTCATTCCCAGTGGGCTTTTTCCCATTCCCAGTGGGGTTTCCCCAATCCTGCGGGTTTTCCCCCATTCCCAGGGTTTTTTCCCTCATTCCCTGTGGTTTTGTCCCACTCCCAGTGGGCTTTTTCCCATTCCCAGTGGGGTTTTCCCCCATTCCCAGCAGGTCCTACCCCATTCCAGGTGGGTTTTTTCCCATTCCCAGAGGGTTTTCCTCCATTCCAAGCAGTTTTTCCCCCATTCCCAGTGGGTTTTTTCCATTCCTGTGGGGTTTCCCCCATTCCCAGTAAGTTTTCCCCATTTCCAGCAGAGTTTTCCCCATTTCTGGGGATTTTCCCCCCATTCCCAATGGGGTTTTCCCCCATTCTCAGTGGGTTTTTCCCATTCCTGAGTGGTTTTCCCCCATTCCCAGTGCATTTTTCCCCATTCCCAGTGGGTTTTTCCCATTCCCAGTGCGATTTTTCCCATTCCCAGTGGGTTTTTCTCATTCCTGAGCTGTTTTCCCCCATTCCCAATGGTTTTTTTCCCATTCCTGAGCGGTTTCCCCCATTCCCAGTGGGTTTTTCTCATTCCTGAGCTGTTTTCCCCCATTCCCAATGGTTTTTTTCCCATTCCTGAGCGGTTTCCCCCATTCCCAGTGGGTTTTTCTCATTCCTGAGCTGTTTTCCCCCATTCCCAATGGTTTTTTTCCCATTCCTGAGCGGTTTCCCCCATTCCCAGTGGGTTTTTCTCATTCCTGAGGGGTTTTCCCCCATTCCCAGTGCATTTTTCCCCCATTCCCAGTGGGTTTTTCCCATTCCTGAGAGGTTTTCCCCCATTCCCAGTGCGTTTTTCCCATTCCTGAGGGGTTTTCCCCCATTTCCAGAGATTTTTGTCCCATTGCTGTGGGTTTTTCCCCATTCCCAGCAGTTTTGCCCCATTCTTGGGGCAGGTTAGGTGGGACAATCCCAGGCAGAACTTCTGGGAATGGGGCAAAACCCCCCGGGAATGGGGCAAATCCCACTGGGAATGGGGGAAAACCCCTCAGGAATGGGAAAAACCCACTAGGAATGGGGTAAAACCACCGGGAATGGGGCAGAACCACCGGGAATGGGGCAAAACCCGCTGGGAATGGGAAAAACTCGCTGGGAATGGGGCAAAGCCCATCAGGAACGGAGGAAAATCCACTGGGAATGGGGCAGAAATGCTGGGAATGGGGCAAAACCCGCTGGGAATGGGAAAAACTCGCTGGGAATGGGGAAAACCCCGACAGGAACGGAGGAAAATCCACGGGGAATGGGGCAGAAATGCTGGGAATGGGGCAAAACCCGCTGGGAATGGGGAAAACCCCGATAGGAACGGAGGAAAATCCACGGGGAATGGGGCAGAAACGCTGGGAATGGGGAAACCCCCCTGGGAATGGGGAAAACCCCTGGGAACTGGGGAAAATCCACTGGAACTGGGGCAAAACCACCGGGAATGGGGTAAAAACACCGGGAATGGGGGGAAAACCACTGGGAATGGGGTAAAAACAACGGGAATGGGGTAAAACCCACTGGGAATGGGGTAAAACCACCGGGAATGGGGTAAAACCCGCTGGGAATGGGGAAGAACAGATGGGAATGGGGCAGAACTCGCCGGGAATGGGAAAAACTTGCTGGGAACGGGGCAAAACCACCAGGAACGGGGCAAACCCGCTGGGAATGGGACAAAATCCCCGTGAATTCCCCCGGAGCCGCCGGGAAGGAGCCGGGGAATCCACGGTGGGAAGCGGGAGCATCACCCGGCATGCGAGGGCCTGAATGGACCGGGAAGAGCGGGAATAGCGGGGAAGTTTCCCCCTCAGAGCCCTCCCTCAGCGTCCCCTCAGTGTCCACCCCCCCCCCCCCGGTGTCCCCGCGCTGAGTCACGGCGGTCCCGCTGTCCCCGGTGCCCATTGCCGGTGTCCCCTCCCCGTACCTGGCCTGGGCCTCATCCAGGCTCTGGTCGGTGATGGCCATGATCTGCTGCAGGACATCGCCGGTGTCGTGCTGGGGTGGCCCCGCTGGTGGCCCTGACGGTGGCCCTGACGGTGGCCCTGAGGGTGGCGGCTCGCCGGCGGTGGCGGCAGCGGGGGGAGGAGGTGGCGGAAGAGAACCCGTCAGGGCCACCCCGGGCAGCAACCGCGGCGCGGCCTCCATGGGCGGGCCTGGAGCCGCGGGCCCGGCGCGACAGAGCGCCACAGGGCGCGACAAATCGCGACAGAGCGCGACAGGGCCCGCGCCGAGCTCGGCGGCCACACAGCCACCCCCCCCCCCGGCCCCCCCCGCGCTGCCGCCGGTGTGGTCACGCCCAGCCCTGGCCACGCCCCTTCATGAGGGGACGCCCCTTTTTCCCGCCATGGCGCTGGCCACGCCCCCTCGGGAGGCCACGCCCCCTTTCCCGCCACGCCCCCCTCGTGAGGGGACGTCCCTTTCCCGCCCTCGCCTCGGCCACGCCCAGTGACGTAATCGCGCGCGCTGCCGTTCTAGCCACGCCCACCCGGCGTTGGCCACGCCCCCGCCGCGGTTTTGTCCCGATTTTCTCCTTTTTCCACCCCAAGAAGCGGCAAAATTTGGGAATTTTTTTTGTGCCCACAGCCTCGTTTTGGGTCAGTTTGAGGCTCAGGGGTTAAATCCCGACAAAGCAGAGCTTTGGTCCCAGGTTGGGTTTAAAAACAGCGGGAAAAATGAAGGAATGAAAGGGGGAAAATGAAGGAATGAAAGGGAAAAAATGAAGGAATGAAAGGGGAAAAATGAAGGAATGAAAGGGGAAAAATGAAGGAATGAAAGGGAAAATTGAAGGAATGAAAGGGGAAAAATGAAGGAATGAAAGGGGAAAAATGAAGGAATGAAAGGGGAAAAATGAAGGAATGAAAGGGAAAAAATGAAGGAATTGCAGCTTCAAAATTCCCAGTGGGAGCAATTCCAGGTTTGGAGGAAGTGCTGGGCTCCACCTTCGGGTGTTTGGCCTTTTTTTAGGGAGAAAAAAAACCTGGATAATTCCCACGGGAATAATCCAAAAATTGGCCAATTTCTTTGGGATTCGTCAGGACGGGAGAAGGGGGAGGAATTCCACGAGTTCTGGAATAAAATCCCGGAGAAATTCCCCCTTTCCCAGCTCCTCTGCGAGGGATAAAATTCCTGGTATCGCTCAACTTCTCCTGCAGATCCTGGAATCTCGGGTTTGCCTGGAAAAGAAACCGGCGGAATCCAGGAAAATCCCATTTTTCCCGAGGGAATTCCAGGATTTGGCCACCTCGAGCTGCTCTTTTTTCCAAGGTTTTTTCCCAGGTTTTATTCCCAGGAGTTTCTTTCCCCCAAAATTCCCTCCGGATCCTAAAAAAAAACCCCTCCAAAAGCAGCAAATCCCAGATTTTCCTCCCAGGGAATCGATTTTCCTGTGCTTTTCCCACATCCTGGGAATGCTGAGGTTGGGATCCCGCTGTGGAGAATCCAAAAATTCCCGTTTTCCTCCATTTTTTTGGGGCTGGAATGATTAAAAAAACAATCCCGTTCCCTCTCTCAGAGGAAAAAAAAAAGGAAAAAAATCCCAAGGAATTCCCAAACCAGAGCCTGGAGCTCCCCCAGAGCAGAAATTCCCAGGAAATTCCATTTTTTCCTTGTTTCCAGGGAATTCCAGGCTGGGATGGGGTTGGATCAGGGGCCAGAGGGGAGGGAAAATCCCTTTTTCCCAAGGAATTCCACAGCCAGGGGGGAAAACTCGCCCGGCTCCGCTCCAGGGATCCCTTGGAATTCCCAGAACTCGCCGGGAACTTTTCCAGGATCAGCCGGAGAATGGGGAAAAACGGGGGGAAAAGAGGGAAAATTGGGCTTTTCCTCAGCATTCCCAGTCCCTGGGGGATTCCAGGGAAAATCCTGCCCTCGGAATTCCCAAATCCTGGAATTCCTGAGCCTTTTCCAGGGAAAATTCTTGGGGGTTTCCTTCCTGAGCTTTTCCAGGGAAAATCCTGCCCTCGGCATTCCCAAATCCTGGAATTCCTGAGGCTTTTCCCGGGAAAATCCTGCCCTCAAAATTCCCAAATCCTGCCCTCAGAATTCCCAAAGCCCCTGGGGGATTCCTGAGCCTTTTCCAAGGAAAAACAGCTCCGGGTTCAAACCAGTCTTTAATTGGAATTTAAGGGAAATTCTGATGCTGGAGCCCCCCAGGAGCTCGGGACGCTCCCAAATCCCTCAAAACCACCTTGTCCTTGGGTTTTCCAGGGAAATTTGGATTCTTGAGCCCCTCCAGGAGTCCAGGACGCTCCCAAATCCCCCAAAACCACCTTGTCCTTGAGTTTTCCAGGGAAATTCTGATGCTGGAGCCCCCCAGGAGCTCAGGACGCTCCCAAATCCCCCAAAACCACCTCATCCTTGAGTTTTCCAGGGAAATTCCAATGCTGGAGCCCCCAAGAAGCTCAGGATGCTCCCAAATCCCATAAAATTCCTTTGTCCTTGATCCACCAGGAGTTTTCCAGGGAAATTCTGATGCTGGAGCCCCCCAGGAGCTTGGGATGCTCCCAAATCCCTCAAAATCCCTTCATCCTTGAGTTTTCCAGGGAAATTCCGATGCTGGAGCCCCCCAGGAGCTCGGGATGCTCCCAAATCCCACAAAACCACCTCATCCTTGAGTTTTCCAGGGAAATTCCAATGCTGGAGCCCCCAAGAAGCTCAGGATGCTCCCAAATCCCATAAAATTCCTTTGTCCTTGATCCACCAGGAGTTTTCCAGGGAAATTCTGATGTTGGAGCCTTCCAGGTGTCCAGGACGCTCCCAAATCCCCCAAAACCCCCTCATCCTTGGGTTTTCCAGGGAAATTTCCAGCCTGAAGCCCCCCAGGAGGTCGGGACGCTCCCAAATCCCCCAAAACCACCTTCTCCTTGGGTTTTCCATGGAAATTCCGATACTTGAGCCCTTCCAGGAGTCCAGGAGGCTCCCAAATCCCCCCAAAACCACCTCGTCCTTGGTTTTTCTAGGGAAATTTGGATTCTTGAGCCCCTCCAGGAGTCCAGGATGCTCCCAAATCCCTCAAAACCACCTTCTCTTTGGGTTTTCCAGGGAAATTTCCAGCCTGAAGCCCCCCAGGAGCTCGGGACGCTCCCAAATCCCTCAAAATCCCTTGACCCTTGAGTTTTCCATGGAAATTCCGATACTTGAGCCCTTCCAGGAGTCCAGGACGCTCCCAAATCCCTCAAAATCCCTTCACCCCTGAGTTTTCCATGGAAATTCCGATACTTGAGCCCTTCCAGGAGTCCAGGACGCTCCCAAATCCCTCAAAATCCCTTCATCCTTGAGTTTTCCATGGAAATTTCCAGCCTGAAGCCCCCCAGGAGCTCGGGACGCTCCCAAATCCCCCAAAACCACCTCGTCCTTGGGTTTTCCAGGGAAATTTGGATTCTTGAGCCCCTCCAGGAGTCCAGGACGCTCCCAAATCCCCCCCAAAACCACCTCACCCCTTGCTCCACACCTCATTTCCCAGGAAAATCCCCCCCCCCCCCCATCAGAACCCCTCCAGCTCCTTCACTCCCCCCCCCAAAAACACCCCAAAACCCCCCACCCCCAATCCAACCAATTCCAGCCAGGCATCCCTTAAATGGAGGAATCCACGGTGACGTGGCCGTTGCGGGAGCCCAGCCCCCGCTGGGCGTCGGCCTTGAGCGCCGTGGGGGCGTAGGCCGGGCTCCGGAGGCACGGGAAGCACAGGATGCGGCGGAAGGCGCCGCGCATCTCGGTGTCGCGCCACGAGTACACGACGGCGTTGATGAGCGAGTTGGCCTCGGCCAGCAGCAGCACGTACTTCTCCACGGCCAGCACGTCGCAGCTCTGGCAGCCCAGCCCGTCCAGCAGCAGCACCACCTGGCCCGGCGTCCAGCAGATGACGAAGGCGCCTGGAAAAGCGGGAAAACGGGAGGGAAAAAGTGGGAATCGGAGGGGTTGGGGTGGAGTTTGTGGGGCTAAGGAAGCAGCCGGCAGCGATGCGTTGGGTGGTTCCGACCCAAAGCATTCCATGGGATCTCTGTGGGGATCTTTGAGGGAAAAGAGATGGGAAAAACATGCAGGAGATCACGAAGGCAGCTGGAAAAGCGGGAAAAGAGGGGAAAAGTGGGAATCGGAGGGGTTGGGGTGGAGCGTGTGGGGCTAAGGAAGAAGCCGGAAGGATGGTGCAACCCAAAGAATTCCATGGGATCCCCAGGATGAGTCTTTGAGGGAAAAGAGGTGGAAAAATATCCAGGAGATCCCAAAGGCAGCTGGAAAAGCGGGAAAACAGGAAAAAAGTGGGAATCGGAGGGGTTAGGGTGGAGTTTGTGGGGCTAAGGAAGCAGCCGGCAGCGATGCGTTGGGTGGTTCCGACCCAAAGAATTCCATGGGATCCCCAGGATGAGTCTTTGAGGGAAACGAGGTGGAAAAACATCCAGGAGATCCCAAAGGCAGCTGGAAAAGCGGGAAAACAGGAAAAAAGTGGGAATCGGAGGGGTTGGGGTGGAGTTTGTGGGGCTAAGGAAGAAGCTGGAAGGATGTTCCAACCCAAAGAATTCCATGGGATCCCCAGGATGAGTCTTTGAGGGAAATGAGGTGGAAAACCATCCAGGATATCACGAAAGCAGCTGGAAAAGTGGGAAAAGAGGGGAAAAAGTGGGAATCGGAGGGGTTGGGGTGGAATTTGTGGGGCTAAGGAAGAAGCTGTCACCGATGTGTTGGGTGCTTCCAAGCCAAAGAATTCCATGGGATCATGGTGGGGAATCTTTGAGGGAAGAGAGATGGAAAAAACATCCAGGAGATCCCAAAGGCAGCTGGAAAAGCGGGAAAAGAGGGGAAAAGTGGGAATCGGAGGGGTTGGGGTGGAATTTGTGGGGCTAAGGAAGAAGCCGGAAGGATGGTGCAACCCAAAGAATTCCATGGGATCCCCAGGATGAGTCTTTGAGGGAAAAGAGGTGGAAAAATATCCAGGAGATCCCAAAGGCAGCTGGAAAAGCGGGAAAAGAGGAGGAAAAGTGGGAATCGGAGGGGTTGGGGTGGAGTTTGTGGGGCTAAGGAAGCAGCCGGCAGCGATGCGTTGGGTGCTTCCAAGCCAAAGAATTCCAGGATAAAAGCGTTCCATGGGATCCGTGGGGTGAGTCTTTGAGGGAAATGTGGTGGAAGAACATCCAGGAGATCCCGAAGGCAGCTGGAAAAGTGGGAAAAGAGGGGAAAAAGTGGGAATTGGAGGGGTTGGGATGGAGTTTGTGGGGCTAAGGAAGCAGCCGGCAGTGATGCGTTGGGTGGTTCCGACCCAAAGCATTCCATGGGATCTCTGTGGGGATCTTTGAGGGAAAAGAGATGGGAAAAACATCCAGGAGATCCCGAAGGCAGCTGGAAAAGTGGGAAAAGAGGGGAAAAGTGGGAATCGGAGGGGTTGGGGTGGAGTTTGTGGGGCTAAGGAAGAAGCCGGAAGGATGGTGCAAGCCAAAGAATTCCATGGGATCCCCAGGATGAGTCTTTGAGGGAAAAGAGGTGGAAAACCATCCAGGATATCACGAAAGCAGCTGGAAAAGTGGGAAAAGAGGGGAAAAAGTGGGAATCGGAGGGGTTGGGGTGGAATTTGTGGGGCTAAGGAAGAAGCTGTCACCGATGTGTTGGGTGCTTCCAAGCCAAAGAATTCCATGGGATCATGGTGGGGAATCTTTGAGGGAAGAGAGATGGAAAAAACATCCAGGAGATCCCAAAGGCAGCTGGAAAAGCGGGAAAAGAGGGGAAAAGTGGGAATCGGAGGGGTTGGGGTGGAGTTTGTGGGGCTAAGGAAGAAGCCGGCAGCGACGCGTTGGGTGGTTCCGACCCAAAGCATTCCATGGGATCTCCATGGGGATCTTTGAGGGAAAAGAGATGGGAAAAACATGCAGGAGATCACGAAGGCAGCTGGAAAAGCGGGAAAACAGGAGGAAAAGTGGGAATCGGAGGGGTTGGGGTGGAGTTTGTGGGGCTAAGGAAGAAGCCGGAAGGATGGTGCAACCCAAAGAATTCCATGGGATCCCCAGGATGAGTCTTTGAGGGAAAAGAGGTGGAAAAATATCCAGGAGATCCCAAAGGCAGCTGGAAAAGTGGGAAAACAGGAAAAAAGTGGGAATTGGAGGCGTTGGGGTGGAGTTTGTGGGGCTAAGGAAGAAGCCGGCAGCGATGTGTTGGGTGCTTCCAAGCCAAAGAATTCCATGGGATCATGGTGGGGGATCTTTGAGGGAAGAGAGGTGGAAAAAACATCCAGGAGATCCCAAAGGCAGCTGGAAAAGCGGGAAAAGAGGGGAAAAGTGGGAATTGGAGGCGTTGGGATGGAATTTGTGGGGCTAAGGAAGAAACCGGCAGTGATGTTCTAACCCAAAGAATTCCATGGGATCCCCAGGGTGAGTCTTTGAGGGAAAAGAGATGGAAAAAACATCCAAGAGATCCCAAAGGCAGCTGGAAAAGCGGGAAGAGAGGGGAAAAGTGGGAATTGGAGGCGTTGGGGTGGAATTTGTGGGACTAACGAAGCAGCCGGCACCGATGTTCCAACCCAAAGAATTCCGGGGCAGCCTCAACTCAGGGAATGGGATTTGGGCCCCTCCCCCCCTCCAGCTGCCACCCCACCCCCAAGCTAATTAATTAACCCCGCTAATTACCCCTGTAATGCCCCACCCACTTAATCAACCCCAAATTAAGCACCTACCAAGACTGATGGTGACCAACCCAATTAATTAACTCTAATTACCCCCTCTAAAGACCCGCCAAGGATGATGGTGAGCAACCTGCTTAATTAACCCCGCTAATTACCCCTCTAATGACCCACCCACTTAAATAACCCTAAATTACCCCCTAACGGACCACCCACCGAGGATGATGGTGACCAACCCATTTAATTACCCCTAATTACCCCCTCTAATGACCCACCCATCCCAATTAATTTACCACCCACTGAGGATGATGGTGACCAACCCACTTAATTAACCCCTCTAATGACCCATTCGACCCAATTAACCTCTAATTAACCCTTAACTACCCCCTAATGAACCACCCACCCGAGATGATGGTGACCAACCCCTCTAACAACCCACCCAACCCAATTAAGCCCTAATTAACTGTAATGACCCCTAATTACACCCACCCAGGATGATGGTGACCGTCTTGACCAGCCCCACCATGGTGTCGCGGTGCTGTGAGTGGGCGCCCGTGTAATGACCCCTAATTACCCCTAATTACCCCTAATGAACCACCCACCCAGGATGATGGTGACCAACCCACTTAATGACCCCTAATGACCCCTAATGACCCCTAATTACACCCACCCAGGATAATGGTGACCGTCTTGACCAGCCCCACCATGGTGTCGCGGTGCCGCGGGTGGGCGCCCGTGTAATGACCCCTAATTACCCCTAATTACCCCTAATGACCCCTAATGAACTACCCACCCAAGATGATGATGACCAACCACTTAATGACCCCTAATGACCCCTAATGACCCCTAATTACCCCTAATGAACCACCCACCCAGGATGATGGTGACCAACCTACTTAATGACCCCTAATGACCCCTAATGAGCCCTAATTAAACCCACCCAAGATAATGGTGACCGTCTTGACCAGCCCCACCATGGTGCCACGGTGGCATGGGTGGGCATCCATGTAATGACCCCTAATGACCCCTAATGAACCACCCACCCAAGATGATGATGACCAACCTACTTAATGACCCCTAATGACCCCTAATTACACCCACCCAAGATAATGGTGACCGTCTTGACCAGCCCCACCATGGTGCCACGGTGGCATGGGTGGGCATCCATGTAATGACCCCTAATGACCCCTAATGAACCACCCACCCAAGATGATGATGACCAACCTACTTAATGACCCCTAATGACCTCTAATGACCCCTAATTACACCCACCCAAGATAATGGTGACCGTCTTGACCAGCCCCACCATGGTGCCACGGTGGCATGGGTGGGCATCCATGTAATGACCCCTAATTACCCCTAATGACCCCTAATGAACCACCCACCCAAGATGATGATGACCAACCTACTTAATGACCCCTAATGACCCCTAATTACACCCACCCAGGATGATGGTGACCGTCTTGACCAGCCCCACCGTGGTGTTGCGGTGCCGTGGGTGGGCGCCCGTGTAATGACCCCTAATGACCCCTAATGAACCACCCACCCAAGATGATGATGACCAACCTACTTAATGACCCCTAATGACCCCTAATGAACCACCCACCCAGGATGATGGTGACCAACCACTTAATGACCCCTAATGACCTCTAATGACCCCTAATTACACCCACCCAAGATAATGGTGACCGTCTTGACCAGCCCCACCATGGTGTTGTGGTGCTGCGGGTGGGCGCCCGTGTAATGACCCCTAATGACCCCTAATTACCCCTAATGAACCACCCACCCAAGATGATGGTGACCAACCCACTTAATGACCCCATCTAACAACCCACCCAACCCAATTAACCCCTAATGACCCCTAATTACACCCACCCAAGATAATGGTGACCGTCTTGACCAGCCCCACCATGGTGTTGTGGTGCCGCGGGTGGGCGCCCGTGTAATGACCCCTAATGACCCCTAATGAACCACCCACCCAGGATGATGGTGACCAACCTACTTAATGACCCCTAATGACCTCTAATGACCCCTAATTACACCCACCCAAGATAATGGTGACCGTCTTGACCAGCCCCACCATGGTGTCGTGGTGCCGCGGGTGGGCGGCCATGTAATGACCCCTAATTACCCCTAATGACCCCTAATTAACCACCCACCCAAGATGATGATGACCAACCTACTTAATGACCCCTAATGACCCCTGATGACCCCTAATTACACCCACCCAAGATAATGGTGACCGTCTTGACCAGCCCCACCATGGTGTCGTGGTGCCGCGGGTGGGCGGCCATGTAATGACCCCTAATTACCCCTAATGACCCCTAATTAACCACCCACCCAAGATGATGATGACCAACCTACTTAATGACCCCTAATGACCCCTGATGACCCCTAATTACACCCACCCAAGATAATGGTGACCGTCTTGACCAGCCCCACCATGGTGTCGCGGTGCCGCGGGTGGGCGCCCGTGTGCCGGGCCACGCGCGCCATCTTCCTGCGCACGTAGACGAAGATGTGGCCGTAGACCAGCACCATGACCACGAAGACCAGCAGGTTGGACACGGCCCAGAAGGTCAGGTAGCTGCGGCTGTAGAGCGGCGCCATCTTGGAGCAGCTCTCCAGCGAGCACAGGCAGTGCCAGCCGTAGGACGGGATGAGCCCCAGCAGCAGCGCCGTGGCCCAGATGAAGAAGATCAAGCCCACCACGCGCTGCGCCGACATCTCGCTGTGCAGCTGCATGGTCAGCACCGTCCGGTGCCTCTCCACGGCGATGGCCAGCAGGTTGACCACCGAGGCGGTCAAGCTGGTGTCCAGCAAGCTCTGGCGGATGAACCAAGTCCTGAGCGACAGCTGGGCCGTGCGCGGGCCCGTGTGGAACATGAGGAACATGTAGGCCACGCCCGCGAAGAGGTCGGCGGCCGCCAGGTTGGCCAGCAGGTAGTAGATGGGGTAGTGGAAGCGGCGGTTGGCGGCGATGGCGGCGATGACCAGCAGGTTGGTCAGCAGCACCACGGCGCTGACCGCTAGCCCCAGGGCCACCACCAGCACGTCCTTGGGCCGCCAGTGCGCGCTGAGCTCCTTGCGGCTGTTGTTGTAGAAGAAGCCGACGGTCTCGTTGTAGAAGCAGTGCCTCATGGCGGGGGGGCTGCGGGAGAGGCCGAGAGTGCGGAATTCCGACGGAAAAGCCGGAGGGGTTGGAGGGGGAGGGGGTGAGGAGGAGGTTGGGAGACCCCGAAGGACCCCGGGAACTGGGATAAATTCCCTCAAAATCGGCGCATTCCGAGCGCTGGGAATGAGCCCTGGGCGTGGGACAAGGGAGAGGGTGGAATTCCCGGGAATAACCCCAAAATTGGGAGAATTTCCCAAAAGTTCGGCGCATTCCAAGACCTGGGAATGAGTCCTGGGCGTGGGACAAGGGAGAGGGTGGAATTCCCGGGAATAACCCCAAAATTGGGAGAATTTCCCAAAAGTTCGGCGCATTCCAAGACCTGGGAATGAGTCCTGGGCGTGGGACAAAATTCCCAGGAACAACCCCAAAAAATGGGAGAATTCCCAAAAATCAGCATGGAGGGGACAAGGAAGAGGTTGGAATTCAGAGGAATAACCCCAAAAAATGGGAGAATTTCCCAAAAATTTGCTGCATTCCAAGCCCTGGGAATGAGCCCTGGGCGTGGAACCAGGAAGAGCTTGGAATTCCCAGGAACAACCCCAAAAAATGGGAGAATTTCCCAAAAAATCAGACACAACCAAGAACAATCCCAGGAGCTTGGAAAACCTGGGAAAAAAAACCAAAATTGGGAGAATTTCCCAAAAATGGCACATTCCGAACGCTGGGAGTGAGCCCTGGGCATGGAGGGGACGGGAGAAACGCGGAGAGTGCGGAATTCCGACGGAAAAGCGGGAGGGAGGGAGGGGCTGGAGGGGGAGGGGGTGAGGAGGAGGTTGGGAGACCCCGAAGGACCCCGGGAATTGGGATAAATTCCCTCAAAATCGGCGCATTCCGAGCGCTGGGAATGAGCCCTGGGCGTGGGACAAGGGAGAGGGTGGAATTCTCAGGAATAACCCCCAAAAAATGGGAGAATTTCCCAAAAGTTCGGCGCATTCCAAGACCGGGGAATGAGTCCTGGGCGTGGGACAAAATTCCCAGGAATAACCCCAAAAAATGGGAGAATTCCCAAAAATCAGCATGGAGGGGACAAGGAAGAGGTTGGAATTCCCAGGAATAACCCCAAAATTGGGAGACTTTCCCAAAAATTTGGTGCATTCCAAGCACTGGGAATGAGCCATTGCCATGGAGGGGACAAGGAAGAGGTTGGAATTCCCAGGAATAACCCCAAAAATGGAAGACTTTCCCAAAAATTTGGTGCATTCCAAGCGCTGGGAATGAGCCCTGGGCGTGGAACAAGGAAGAGGTTGGAATTCTCAGGAATAACCCCAAAAAATGGGAGAATTTCCCAAAAAATCAGACACAACCAAGAACCATCCCAGGAGCTTGGAAAACCGGGAAAAAAACCAAAATTGGGAGAATTTCCCGAAAATGGCACATTCCGAACGCTGGGAGCGAGCCCTGGGCATGGAGGGGACAAGGAACAGGTTGGAATTCCCAGGAATAACCCCAAAATTGGGAGACTTTCCCAAAAATTTGGCGCATTCCGAGACCTTGGAAATAGCCCTGGGCATGGATTGGGACAAGGAAGAGGTTGGAAAACCCAGGAATAACCCCAAAAAAATGGGAGAAATTCCCAAAAAATCAGACACAACCAAGAACAATCCCAGGAGGTTGGAAAACCTGGGAAAAAAACCCCCAAAATTGGGAGAATTTCCCAAAAATGGCACATTCCGAACGCTGGGAATGAGACGTGGGCATGGATTGGACAAGGAAGAGGTTGGAATTCTCAGGAACAACCCCAAAAAATGGGAGAATTCCCAAAAAATCAGCATGGAGGGGACAAGGAAGAGGATGGAATTCTCAGGAACAACCCCAAAAAATGGGAGAAATTCCCAAAAAATCCTTTTTTTCCGGAGGTTTTTCCCCTGCAGGGAACGGCCCCGATCCTTTCCCAAGGAATGGTCGGAAAACGCTCCCAAATCCGGGATTTTGGGCTGATCCCGAGCGGGGTTTGAGGATTCCTGGGGCGGGAGAAGTTTGGGATGGGAGAATTTGGGAATTTGGGATGGAAATCTGGGATTTTGGGGAATTCGGGAAAGGTTTTCCCTCCTTTTTCCAGGTTTTTTTCCCCCCTGGGAATGGTCCCGGCTCTGAGCCTGCCCCAGAATTCCAAGGAATGTTTGGAAAAGGCTCCTAAATTTGGGAATTGGGGATGGAAATCTGGGATTTGGGGAATTCGGGAAAGGTTTTTCCCTCTTTTTCCCGAGTTTTTCCCTCTTTTTCCCGAGTCCCAACTCTGAGCCTGCCCCAGAATTCCAAGGAATGTTTGGAAAAGGCTCCCAAATTCAGGATTTTGGGAGGCCCAGGAGCCGGGATTGGATCCCTGGGGATCCTTCCCAATCCAGAACATTCCGTGATCCCTCCTGAGTCCGGAAAAAACAGGGAAAAAATGGGGGAAAAATGGTAAAAAATGGGAAAAAACGGGGAAAAAAACGGGGGAAAAACGGGGAAAAAATGGTAAAAAATGGGAAAAAACGGGGAAAAAACAGGAAAAAAAATGGGAAAAAACAGGGAAAAACGGGGAAAAATGGTAAAAAATGGGAAAAAACGGGGAAAAAACAGGGAAAAAACCAGGGAAAAAACGGGGAAAAAACGGGGAAAAAATGGGGAAAAAATCGTAAAAAATGGGGAAAAACGGGGAAAAAACGGGGAAAAAACAGGGAAAAAACGGGGAAAAAATGGTAAAAAATGGGGAAAAATGGGAAAAAAACGGGGAAAAAACGGGGAAAAAAACAGGGAAAAAATGGGGAAAAAACGGGGGAAAAAATAGTAAAAAATGGGAAAAAACCCCCAAAACTGAGAAAAAATTCCCAAATCCTGGCTCAGCTTTGCTGCCCCCAACCCCGAAGTCGGGAATTTTCGGGATTCTCCCATCCCGAGCTTTTCCCAGGCTCGGGAACCTTCCCGGATTTTTTTTTATTCCGGAGTTTCCGGGGCGGCTTCTCCTCCTTGGGCAAACAAATGCCGAGAAATTCCCATTGTTCCTCGGGATGGACTTTGGATCCCGACATTCCCCAGGCCGCGAGCGGAAAATCCGGGATAATCCCTTCCAAAATCGGGGAAAAGGCGGATTTGGGGAATTTTAAGGGAAAAAAAAAAGGGGGGGAAATGAGGAAATGCGGCCGCTCCAAGCGGTTCTTCCCATTTTTTTTTGGGGGGGGGGGGATGTTTGGATCCGGATCCGACTGGGAATCGCCGATCCCAAAAATCTGGGACGTTTTGGGCTGGGATTTGGGAAGGAAAAGGTGGGAAAGGAGGGGCCCCTCCCCCACCCCCAGCACCTGGGCAGGGCCCGGAGCCGGAACGGGATTTTCCAGAGGCTCGGGAATGTTCGATCCCGGGATCGATGCGGGAAAGGAATTTTTTGGGGGAGAAATTCCCGGATTTTGAGCGGATTTGAGGGAATTTCCAGGGTCGGGAATTCCTTAAAAATCCCCTTCCCAATCCCGGTTTTTTTTTCCCACGGGAAGCCATTCCCGGTGTCCCCTCCCTTCATCCCTGCTCCCAAATTTCCTGGAATTCCTTTGGGAATGGGCCGAAATCCTGGAATTCCCGGATTTTTTTTGAGGGTGGGAAAAGGGGGCCTTTAATCCCATCCCAATCCCGATCCGAATTCCAGGATCCCGGGTGGATCCAAACCCTTCCCAGATTTTCTTTGGGATGGGGCAGCTCCGGGAATTCCCATCCCATTCCCTGCCCCCTTCCCAAATCCCAGAAAATCCCAGAAAAATCCCAATTTTTAAATCCCACAAAAATCCCAATTTTTAAATCCCACAAAAATCCCAGAAAATCCCACAAAAATCCCAGAAAAATCCCAATTTTTAAATCCCAGAAAAATCCCAGAAAATCCCACAAAAATCCCACAAAAATCCCACAAAAATCCCAATTTTTAAATCCCAACCCATTCCCAACCCTCCAAAATCCCTTTTCCCGTTTTTTTTTAACCCCTTCAAATCCCTGGAAATCGCTTCCATCCCAAATTTCCCCCCCGAAGCCCCACAAAAATTTGGAAAAGCCCCAAATCCCTGGAAAAAAAAAAAAAAACGGGAAAATCCCAAATCCCACCCCCCTCCCCCGCAGCTTTTCCCAACATTCCCAGCCCGACCTTGGAATTCCCGCGGGAATCCAAACAATTCCAGCCGGGAAAGGGATAAAAGCGACTCCGAATCCAAGGCTGGAATTCTTTCCATGGAAAAGCCCGAAAATCCCGGGAGCCGCGGGAATTCCTTTGTTCCCAAAATTCCGGGGAAGGGGGGGAGGATCCCGCGGCTTTTCCCGGCTTTTCCCAAATTTTCCTTGTCCCTTTTCCAGCGGCTCCGCGGGAATTCCGGGATGGGGGCGGGAATTCGGGAAGGATTCGGGGCTTTTTCCTTGGATTTGGGGGATTTTTCCTTGGATTTGGGGAATTTTTCCCCGGATTTGGGGGATTTTTCCCTGGATTTGGGGTTTTTTTTCCATGGATTTCGGGTTCTTTCCCTGGATTTGGGGGTTTTTTTCCTGGATTTCGGATTTTTTTCCCTGGATTTGGGGGATTTTGCTTGGATTTGGGGGATTTTGCTTGGATTTGGGGGATTTTTCCTTGGATTTGGGGGATTTTTCCCTGGATTTGGGTTTTTTTCCCTGGATTTGGGGGATTTTTCCCTGGATTTGGGTTTTTTTCCTTGGATTTGGGGGATTTTTCCCTGGATTTGGGTTTTTTTCCCCTGGATTTGGGGGTTTTTTCCCTGGATTTGGGGGATTTTTCCTTGGATTTGGGGATTTTTTTTCCCTGGATTTCGGGTTTTTTCCCTGGATTTGGGGTTTTTTTCCCCGGATTTGGGGAATTTTCCCTTGGATTTGGGGGATTTTTCCCTGGATTTGGGGGTTTTTCCCCTGGATTTGGGGTTTTTTTCCCTGGATTTGGGGGTTTTTTCCCTGGATTTGGGGAATTTTCCCTTGGATTTGGGGGGTTTTTCCCTGGATTTGGGGGATTTTCCCTTGGATTTGGGGTTTTTTTCCCTGGATTTGGGGTTTTTTCCTTGGATTTGGGGGATTTTTCCCTGGATTTGGGGGATTTTTCCCTGGATTTGGTTTTTTTTTTTTCCCTGGATTTGGGGGATTTTTCCATGGATTTCGGGGTTTTTTTCCTTGGATTTGGGGGTTTTTTCCCTGGATTTGGGGTTTTTTTCCCTGGATTTGGGTTTTTTTCCCTGGATTTGGGGGATTTTTCCCTGGATTTGGGGTTTTTTCCCTGGATTTGGGGGATTTTTCCCTGGATTTGGGGTTTTTTCCCTGGATTTGGGGGATTTTTCCCTGGATTTGGGTTTTTTTTCCCTTGGATTTGGATTTTTTTACCCTGGTTTTGGGATGTTTTTCCTTGGATTTGGGGGATTTTTCCTTGGATTTGGGGCTTTTCCCCTGGATTTGGGGGATTTTTCCTTGGATTTGGGGCTTTTTCCCTGGATTTGGGGAATTTTTCCCTGGATTTGGGGGATTTTTCCTTGGATTTGGGGCTTTCCCCTGGATTTGGGGGATTTTTCCATGGATTTCGGGTTTTTTCCTTGGATTTGGGTGATTTTTCCCTGCATTTGGGGTTTTTTCCCCTGGATTTGGAGGTTTTTTCCCCCTGCATTTGGGGTTTTTTTCCTTGGATTTGCGTTCTTTTTCCTTGGATTTGGGGCTTTTTACCTGGATTTGGGTTTTTTTTTCCCTTGGATTTGGGTTTTTTTTCCCCTGGATTTGGATTTTTTTCCCTTGAATTTTGGGATTTCTTCCCTGTTTTTGGGGGTTTTTATCTTGGATTTGGGTGATTTTTCCTTGGATTTGGGTTTTTTTCCTTGGATTTGGGGTTTTATTTCCTTGGATTTGGGGTTTTATTTCCTTGAATTCCTTCTTTTCTCCTTGGATTCCTTTCTCTCCCCTTGGATTCCCTTTTTCCTTGGGGAATTCCTCTTTTTTCCGGGATTTTCCCCCCGCTTCGGGAATTCCCCTCCCCCTCCTCCCTCGGGGGGGTCCTTCCTTCCCAAAATCCCTTGAAAATCCCTTTTTTTTTCGGGGAAAAAAACCCAGGAAGGGCCCCTCCGGTGATTCCCGGACCCGCACAGATTTGGGTGGAAAACCCCTGGAATTCGCCTCCCAACAAATCCCAAAAATCCAGCGGGACAACAACGGCTCCATAAAAGCCCCAAATCCCACTTTTTTTCCCCCTGGGAATTCCTCTCTTCCCCCCTCCGTCCCCCCCCCCCCCCCCCCCTCTGGATTTTTAGGGATCCCAGGAGAATTTTGGGATGAAACCCCGGGAATTCTCACCTGGGATCACCACGCGGAGCTCCGGGGGGGAAATTCCCATTTCCAGCGGCGCTTCCCGGCGGGATCGAGCCCAGAAAAAGGAGTTTGGGGGGGGGAGGGGGGAGCGCAAAGTCGGAGAGTCCCGGAGAAATCCGGGAAGGGAAAAATTCCTCGGAGGAGCCTCCGGGAGCCGCCCCCGGGCGGGGCCTGAAACCCGAAACCGGGAGCCCAAAATCCCGACCCTGCGGGCAGCGGGCACTGGGACCAGTTCCGGGGCCTAACTGGGACCAGTTGATTCCCAAACTGGGACCAGTTCCGGGGCCTAACTGGGACCAGTTCATCCCCAAACTGGGACCAGTTCCGGGGCCTAACTGGGACCAGTTCATTGCTAAAGTGGGACCAGTTCATCCCCAAACTGGGACCAGTTCATTGCTAAAGTGGGACCAGTTCATCCCCAAACTGGGACCAGTTCATTCCCCAAACCGGGAACCCAAAATCCCGACCCTGCGGGCAGCGGGCACTGGGACCAGTTCCGGGGCCTAACTGGGACCAGTTCATCCCCAAACTGGGACCAGTTCATTGCTAAAGTGGGACCAGTTCATTCCCAAACTGGGACCGGTTCATCCCCAAACTGGGACCAGTTCATTGCCAAAGTGGGACCAGTTCATCCCCAAACTGGGACCAGTTCATTCCCAAACTGGGACCAGTTCCGGGGCCTAACTGGGACCAGTTCATCCCCAAACTGGGACCAGTTCATTCCCCAAACTGGGATCAGTTCATCCCCAAACTGGGACCAGTTCATTGCTAAAGTGGGACCAGTTCATCCCCAAACTGGGACCAGTTCATCCCCAAACTGGGACCAGTTCATTCCCCAAACCGGGAACCCAAAATCCCGACCCTGCGGGCAGCGGGCACTGGGACCAGTTCCGGGGCCTAACTGGGACCAGTTCATTCCTAAAGTGGGACCAGTTCATCCCCAAACTGGGACCGGTTCATCCCCAAACTGGGACCAGTTCCCTGCCCTAACTGGGACCAGTTCATTCCCCAAACTGGGACCGGTTCATCCCCAAACTGGGACCAGTTCATTGCCAAAGTGGGACCAGTTCATCCCCAAACTGGGACCGGTTCATCCCCAAACTGGGACCAGTTCCAGGGCCTAACTGGGACCAGTTCATCCCCAAACTGGGACCAGTTCCGGGGCCTAACTGGGACCAGTTCATCCCCAAACTGGGAGCAGTTCATTCCCAAACTGGGACCGGTTCATCCCCAAACTGGGACCAGTTCCCTGCCCTAACTGGGACCGGTTCATCCCCAAACTGGGACCAGTTCCAGGGCCTAACTGGGACCAGTTCATCCCCAAACTGGGAGCAGTTCATTCCCAAACTGGGACCGGTTCATCCCCAAACTGGGACCAGTTCCCTGCCCTAACTGGGACCGGTTCATCCCCAAACTGGGACCAGTTCCAGGGCCTAACTGGGACCAGTTCATCCCCAAACTGGGACCAGTTCATTCCTAAAGTGGGACCAGTTCCGGGGCCTAACTGGGACCAGTTCATCCCCAAACTGGGAGCAGTTCATTCCCAAACTGGGACCGGTTCCCTGCCCTAACTGGGACCAGTTCATTCCCCAAACCGGGAACCCAAAATCCCGACCCTGCGGGCAGCGGGCACTGGGACCAGTTCCGGGGCCTAACTGGGACCAGTTCATTGCTAAAGTGGGACCAGTTCATTCCCCAAACTGGGACCAGTTCATTCCCCAAACTGGGACCAGTTCATTCCTAAAGTGGGACCAGTTCATTCCCCAAACTGGGACCAGTTCATTCCTAAAGTGGGACCAGTTCATTCCCCAAACTGGGACCAGTTCATTCCTAAAGTGGGACCAGTTCATTCCCCAAACTGGGACCAGTTCATTCCCCAAACTGGGACCAGTTCATTCCTAAAGTGGGACCAGTTCATTCCCCAAACTGGGACCAGTTCATTCCCCAAACTGGGACCAGTTCCTTCCCAAACTGCTCCCGCTTGGCGGGGCTGTGGATCGGGGGCTGGAGGCTCCGTGGGGTTGGGATCCATTCCCCCAGATCCCAAATGGATCCCAAAGGGATCTCGGGGCCGGGATCTGATCCCAGAAATCCCCAAGGGATGCGGATCCAGCCCCATGGATCCCAACCGGATCCAAACCGGATCCGAACCAGATCCAAACTGGATCCGAACCAGATCCAAACTGGATCCGAACCGGATCCCAACCGGATCCCAACTGGATACAAACCGGATCCCAGCTGGATCCCAGTGGATATCCCAATCGGATAACGGGGTCCGGATCTGATCCCAGGGATCCCAGGTGGATCCGGGGGTCGGGATCCATTCCCCCAGATCCCAAATGGATCCCAAAGGGATCTCAGGGCCGGGATCCAATCCCAAAAATCCCTGAGGGATCTGGATCCGGGCCCACAGATCCCAAATGAATCCCAAACCAGATCCCAGCTGGATAACGGGGTCGGATCCAATCCCACAGATCCCAAACTGATCCCAGCTGGATCCGGGGGTTGGGATTGATCCCACATATCCCAAACAGATCCCAGCTGGATCTGGGGGGGTCGGGATCCATTCCCAGAGATCCCAAACGGATCCCAGCTGGAACCAGGGGTCGGGATTGATCCCACAGATCCCAAACAGATCCCAGCTGGATCCGGGGGTCGGGATCCATTCCCCCAGATCCCATTCCTGAGCCCGCCCCGCTCCAGGGAAAAATCCCAAATAAAATTCCCAATCCCGGGAATTCCCATCCCAAAACCCCCCCCAGTTCTGGCCTTGGTTGATTCCCCTTTTCCCACCGGAATTCCGGGAATTCCCATCCCAAAAAACCCCCCCGGGCCTGGCCTTGGTTGATTCCCCTTTTCCCACCGGAATTCCGGGAATTCCCATCCCAAAAAACCCCCCCTAGTTCTGGCCTTGGTTGATTCCCCTTTTCCCACCGGAATTCCGGGAATTCCCATCCCAAAAAACCCCCCCGGGCCTGGCCTTGGTTGATTCCCCTTTTCCCACCGGAATTCCGGGAATTCCCATCCCAAAAAACCCCCCCGGGCCTGGCCTTGGTTGATTCCCCTTTTCCCACCGGAATCCCGGGAATTCCCATCCCAAAACCCCCCCCCAGTTCTGGCCTTGGTTGATTCCCCTTTTCCCACCGGAATTCCGGGAATTCCCATCCCAAAAAAACCCCCCCAGTTCTGGCCTTGGTTGATTCCCCTTTTCCCACCGGAATTCCGGGAATTCCCATCCCAAAAAACCCCCCCAGGCCTGGCCTTGGTTGATTCCCCTTTTCCCACCGGAATTCCGGGAATTCCCATCCCAAAACCCCCCCCCGGGCCTGGCCTTGGTTGATTCCCCTTTTCCCACCGGAATTCTGGGAATTTCCATCCCAAAAAACCCCCCCGGGCCTGGCCTTGGTTGATTCCCCTTTTCCCACCGGAATTCCGGGAATTCCCATCCCAAAAACCCCCCCCAGTTCTGGCCTTGGTTGATTCCCCTTTTCCCACCGGAATTCCGGGAATTCCCATCCCAAACCCCCCCCAGTTCTGGCCTTGGTTGATTCCCCTTTTCCCACCGGAATTCCGGGAATTCCCATCCCAAACCCCCCCCAGTTCTGGCCTTGGTTGATTCCCCTTTTCCCACCGGAATTCCGGGAATTCCCATCCCAAAACCCCCCCCCAGGCCTGGCCTTGGTTGATTCCCCTTTTCCCACCGGAATTCCGGGAATTCCCATCCCAAAAAACCCCCCCGGGCCTGGCCTTGGTTGATTCCCCTTTTCCCACCGGAATCCCGGGAATTCCCATCCCAAACCCCCCCCAGTTCTGGCCTTGGTTGATTCCCCTTTTCCCACCGGAATTCCGGGAATTCCCATCCCAAACCCCCCCCCCAGTTCTGGCCTTGGTTGATTCCCCTTTTCCCACCGGAATTCCGGGAATTCCCATCCCAAAAAAACCCCCCCAGTTCTGGCCTTGGTTGATTCCCCTTTTCCCACCGGAATTCCGGGAATTCCCATCCCAAAAAACCCCCCAGGCCTGGCCTTGGTTGATTCCCCTTTTCCCACCGGAATTCCGGGAATTCCCATCCCAAAAACCCCCCCAGTTCTGGCCTTGGTTGATTCCCGTTTTCCCACCGGAATTCCGGGAATTCCCATCCCAAAAAAACCCCCCCGGGCCCGGCCTTGGTTGATTCCCCTTTTCCCACTGGAATTCCGGGAATTCCCATCCCAAAACCCCCCCCCAGGCCTGGCCTTGGTTGATTCCCCTTTTCCCACCGGAATTCCGGGAATTCCCGTGTTTCCCGTGAATTGAGAACGACGGGAACGAGCGAATCCCAGTTTTTATTGGACGTTCAGGATCACGAAGGGGGAATTCCCGGGAATTCTTGGCGGGGGGAGGGGGAAACTGCCGGGATTTGGGCAAATTCCTGCAACGTCGCCGCTCCAGAGGGGCCGTTCCCACTTGGATCCATCCCGGAATCTGCTCCTCTTCCTCTTCCTCTTCCTCTTCCTCTTCCTCTTCCTCTTCCTCTTCCTCCTCCTCCTCCTCCTCCTTTTCCTTTCTTTTGGGGAAAATCACCGGGATTTTGGGTGGATTTCCTGGTGGATCCATCCTGGAATCCGCTACTCCTCTTCCTCCTCCTCCTCTTCCTCCTCTTCCTCCTCTTCCTCCTCTTCCTCTTCCTTTTCCTCTATTTTTTGGGAAAATCACCGGGATTTTGGGTGGATTTCCTGGTGGATCCATCCTGGAATCCGCTACTCCTCTTTCTCCTCCTCCTCCTCCTCCTCTTCCTCCTCCTCTTCCTTTATTTTGGGGAAAATCACTGGGATTTTGGGTGGATTCCCTGTTGGATCCATTCCGGAATCCGCTACTCCTCTTCCTCCTCCTCTTCCTCCTCTTCCTCCTCCTTTTCCTTTACTTTTGGGAAAATCACCGGGATTTTGGGTGGATTTCCTGGTGGATCCATCCTGGAATCCGCTACTCCTCTTTCTCCTCCTCCTCCTCTTCCTCCTCCTCTTCCTTTATTTTGGGGAAAATCACTGGGATTTTGGGTGGATTCCCTGTTGGATCCATTCCGGAATCCGCTACTCCTCTTCCTCCTCCTCTTCCTCCTCTTTCTCCTCCTTTTCCTTTATTTTTGGGAAAATCACCGGGATTTTGGGTGGATTTCCTGGTGGATCCATTCCGGCATCCACTACTCCTCTTCCTCCTCTTCTTCCTCCTCCTTTTTTTTTATTTGGGGAAAATCACCGGGATTTTGGGTGGATTTCCTGGTGGATCCATCCTGGAATCCGCTACTCCTCTTTCTCCTCCTCTTCCTCCTCTTCCTCCTCCTTTTCCTTTATTTTTGGGAAAATCACCGGGATTTTGGGTGGATTCCCTGGTGGATCCATTCCGGAATCCACTACTTCTCTTCCTCCTCCTCTTCCTCCTCCTCTTCCTTTATTTTTGGGAAAGTCACCAGGATTTTGGGTGGATTTCCTGGTGGATCCATTCCGGAATCCGCTACTCCTCTTCCTCCTCCTCTTCCTCCTCTTCCTCCTCCTCCTCCTCTTCCTCCTCCTTTTCCTTTCTTTTGGGGAAAGTCACCGGGATTTTGGGTGGATTTCCTGGTGGATCCATTCCGGAATCCGCTACTCCTCTTCCTCCTCCTTTTCCTTTATTTTTTTGGGGAAAATCACCGGGATTTTGGGTGGATTTCCTGGTGGATCCATCCCGGAATCTGCTACTCCTCTTCCTCCTCCTTTTCCTTTATTTTTTTGGGGAAAGTCACCGGGATTTTGGGTGGATTTCCTGGTGGATCCATCCCGGAATCCGCTACTCCTCTTCCTCCTCCTTTTCCTTTATTTTTTTGGGGAAAATCACCGGGATTTTGGGTGGATTCCCTGTTGGATCCATTCCGGAATCTGCTACTCCTCTTCCTCCTCCTTTTCCTTTATTTTTTTGGGGAAAATCACCGGGATTTTGGGTGGATTCCCTGGTGGATCCATCCCGGCATCCACTACTCCTCTTCCTCCTCCTCTTCCTCCCCTTCCCCTTCCTTTTCCTCCTCCTCCTCCTCCTCTTCCTCCTCCTCCTCCCGGGACCACACGCGGTACTTGAGGCGCCGGAGCGGCTCCGTGAGGCTCCGGGGCGCGGATCCGTCGGAATCCTCGGCCGGGCAGAAGTTGCGCTCCAGCAGCTCGGCCGCTTGCCGCCAGTTGTGGAAGCAGGCGGCTCCCAGCTCCCGGATTTCCCGCACGGCGTTTCCCACCAGGACGGCGCCGCTCGGATCCAGCACCACCACGGCCGGCAGCTCGGAGACGCCGAAGCGCTGCGCCAGCTCCCTGGGCACCGGGAACGGCGGGACGGTGGGAATGGGGGAGAAAAGGGGGATTGGGGGGGAAAAGGGGGGAATGGGAAAAAAGGGGGAAAGAGGAAAGTGGGAAAATTGGGAAAAAAGGGGGATTGGGGGGAAAAGGGGGGAATGGGGGAAAGGGGAAAATGGGCAGAAAAGGGAAAGGGGAAATGGGAAAGGGGAAATGGGGAAAATTGGGAAAAAGGGGGATTGGGGGGAAAAGGGGGGAATGGGAAAAAAGGGGGGAGTGGGGGAAAAGGGAAAGGGAGAAATGGGAAAGGGGAAATGGGGAAAATTGGGAAAAAGGGGGATTGGAGGGGAAAGGGGGGAATGGGGGAAAGGGGGGAATGGGGGAAAAGGGGGAATGGGGGAATGGGGAAAATTGGAAGAAAAAGGGGGAAAGGGGGAATTGGGGGAAAGGGGGGAGTGGGGGAAAAGGGAAATGGGAAAGGGGGGAAATTGGGAAAAAAGGGGGATTGGGGAGAAAAGGGGGAATGGGAAAAAAGGGGGAAAATGGGCGGAAAAGGGAAAGGGGAATGGGAAAGGGGAAATGGGGAAAATTGGGAAAAAGGGGGATTGGGGGGGGAAAGGGGGGAATGGAAAAATTGGGGAAAAAGGGGAAATGGGAAAAAAGGGGGAAAGAGGAAAGTGGGAAATGGGAAAATTGGGAAAAAGGGGGATTGGGGGGAAAAGGGGGGAATGGAAAAAAGGGGGAGTGGGGGGAAAGGGAAAGGGGGAATGGGAAAGGGAAAATGGGGAAAATTGGGAGAAAAGGGGGGGAATGGGAAAAAAGGGGGAAAGAGGAAAGTAGGAAAATTGGGAAAAAAGGGGGATTGGGGGGAAAAGGGGGGAATGGGAAAAAAGGGGGAAAATGGGCGGAAAAGGGAAAGGGGAAATGGGAAAGGGAAATGGGGAAAATTGGGAAAAAGGGGGATTGGGGGAAAAGGGGGGAATGGGAAAAAAGGGGGGAGTGGGGGAAAAGGAAAGGAGAAATGGGAAAGGGGAAATGGGGAAAATTGGGAAAAAGGGGGATTGAGGGGAAAGGGGGGAATGGGGGAAAGGGGGGAGTGGGGGAAAAGGGAAAGGGGGAATGGGGAAAATTGGAAGAAAAAGGGGAAAGGGAGAATTGGGGGAAAGGGGGGAGTGGGGGAAAAGGGAAATGGGAAAGGGGAAAGGGGGAAAATTGGGAAAAAAGGGGGGAATGGGAAAAAAGGGGAAAATGGGCGGAAAAGGGAAAGGGGAAATGGGAAAGGGGAAATGGGGAAAATTGGGAAAAAGGGGGATTGGGGGGGAAAGGGGGGAATGGGAAAAATTGGGGAAAAAGGGGGAAATGGGAAAAAAGGGGGAAAGAGGAAAGTGGGAAATGGGGAAAATGGGAAAAAAGGGGGATTGGGGGGAAAAGGGGGAATGGGAAAAAAGGGGGAGTGGGGGAAAAGGGAAGGGGGAATGGGAAAGGGGAAATGGGGAAAATTGGAAAAAAGGGGGAATGGGAAAAAAGGGGAAAATGGGCGGAAAAGGGAGAGGGGGAATGGGGAAAATTGGAAGAAAAAGGGGGAAAGGGGGAATTGGGGGAAAAGGGGGATTGGAGAAAGGGAAAGGGGGAAATGGGGAAAGGAGGGAATGGAAAAAAGGGGGAATGGGAAAAAAGGAAAGGGGGAAATGGGGAAAATTGGGGGAAAAAGGGGGGAAAGGGAAAAGGGGGAAAAGGGGAAAGTGGGAAAGTGGGAAAAAGGGGGGAATGGGACAAAAGGGGGAAATGGGTGGAAAAGGAAAGGGAGAAATGGGAAAGGGGAAATGGGAAAATTGGGAAAAAAGGGGGGAAAGGAGGGGGAAGTGGGGAAAGGGGGGAATGGGGAAAATTGGGAAAAAGGGGGAAAAATGGGGATGGGGAAATGGGAAAAAGTGGGGAAAGGGGGGAAAGGAGGAAAATGGGAGAAGGGAAATGGGATGGGAAATGGGGGAAAGGGGAAAAAAGGGGGAAGGGAAAGGGAAAAGGGGGAAATGGAAAGGGGAAGAGGAAAGGGGAAGAGGAAAAGGGGAAAGGAGGAAAGGAGGATTGGGAGCAGGGTTTGGAATGGGTGCTGGGCCTTTGGGATCAGGGATGGGATTTGGAGATGGCCTCTCGAGGGTGGGAGACAGGGAGCGATGGAGGTGGGATTTGGCGAGCAGGAAGTGGATCTGGGAATGGGAGATGGCAATGCCCCCCCCCCATCTCCCCTGTCCCACCAGTACCCCTCACCTGCCCCGGTGTCCCCCCCTGTCCCTCACCCCTGTACCCACCTGTCCCTCACCTGTACCCACCTCTTACCTCACCTGTCCCCCCTGTCCACACCTCTCCCACCTCTCCCACCTGTCCCTCACCTGTCCCTCACCTGCCCAGGCTGTCCCCGTAGGGCACGGCCATCCACCAGCGGGGGCGCGGACCTCAGGAACTGCCGCTGCTGCTGTCCCCACCTGTCCCCCCCTGTCCCCTGTGTCCCTCACCTGTCCCCACTTGTCCCTCACCTGTCCCCCCTGTCCCCCCCCGTCCCCTGTGTCCCCCCCCTGTACCCCCTGTCCCTCACCTGTCCCCTGTGTCCCTCACCTGTCCCCCCTGTCCCTCACCTGTCCCCACTTGTCCCCCCCTGCCCCCCGTCCCTCACCTACCAAAGGTGTTCCCACCTGTCCCTCACCTGCCCAGGCTGTCCCCGTAGGCACGGCCATCCACCTGCGGGGCGCGGACCTCAGGAACTGCCGCTGCTGCTGTCCCTCACCTGTCCCCCCCGTCCCCTGTGTCCCTCACCTGTCCCCCCGTGTCCCTACCAAAGGTGTTCCCACCTGTCCCCTCACCTGCCCAGGCTGTCCCCATAGGGCACGGCCACCCACCTGCGGGTCCTGGGCCTCAGGAACTGCCGCTGCTGCTGTCCCCCTGTCTCCTGTGTCCCTCACCTGTCCCCTCCTGTCCCCCCCTGTCCCCTGTGTCCCTCACCTGTCTCCTGTGTCCCTCACCTGTCCCCTCCTGTCCCCCCCTGTCCCCTGTGTCCCTCACCTGTCTCCTGTGTCCCTCACCTGTCCCCCTGTCCACACCTCTCCCACCTGTCCCCCCCATCCCCTCACCTGCCCAGGCTGTCCCCGTAGGGCACGGCCATCCACCTGCGGGGCGCGGACCTCAGGAACTGACGCTGCTCCTGTCCCCCTGTCCCTCACCTGTCCCCCCTGTCCCTCACTTGTCCCCCCCTGTCCCCTGTGCCCCTCACCTGCCACAGGCTGTCCCATAGGGCACGGCCACCCACCTGCGGGGCGCGGACCTCAGGAACTGCCGCTGCTCCTGTGCCCCTGTCCCCTGTGTCCCTCACCTGTCCCCCCACCCCCCATCCACACCTCTCCCCACCTGTCCGTCACCTGTCCCTCACTGGTCCCCACTTCTCCCACCTCTCCCTCACCTGTCCCCCCGTGTCCCTACCAAAGGTGTTCCCACCTGTCCCTCACCTGCCCAGGCTGTCCCCGTAGGGCACGGCCATCCACCTGCGGGGCACGGACCTCAGGAACTGCCGCTGCTCCTGTCCCCCTGTCCCCCCGTCTCACCTGTCCCACCTGTCCCCCCTGTCCCCACCTCTCCCACCTGTCCCACCTGTCCCTCACCTGTCCCCCCATCCCCTCACCTGCCCAGGCTGTCCCCGTAGGGCACGGCCATCCACCTGCGGGGCGCGGACCTCAGGAACTGCCGCTGCTCCTGTGCCCCTGTCCCTGTGTCCCTCACCTGTCCCCCCTGTCCCTCACCTGTCCCCTCCTGTCCCCCCCTGTCCCCTGTGTCCCTCACCTGTCCCTCACCTGTCCCTCACCTGTCCCCTCACCTGCCCAGGCTGTCCCCGTAGGGCACGGCCATCCACCTGCGGGTCCTGGGCCTCAGGAACTGCCGCAGCTCCTGTCCTCACCTGTCCCCTGTCCCTCACCTGTCCCACCTGTGTCCCTCACCTACCAAAGGTGTTCCCCCCTGTCCCTCACCTGTCCCCCCTGTGCCCCTCACCTGTCCCCCCGTCTCACCTGCCCCCACCTGTCTCACCTCTCCCCACCTGCCAAAGGTGTCCCCACCTGTCCTTCACCTGTCCCTCCTGGTCCCCACTTCTCCCACCTCTCCCTCACCTGTCCCCCCGTGTCCCTCACCTACCAAAGGTGTTCCCCCCTGTCCCTCACCTGCCCAGGCTGTCCCCGTAGGGCACGGCCACCCACCTGCGGGTCCTGGGCCTCAGGAACTGCTGCTGCTGCTGTCCCCCGTCCCTCACCTGTCCCCTGTGTCCCCCACCTCTCCCACCTGTCCCCCCTGCCCCTCACCTGCCCAGGCTGTCCCCGTAGGGCACGGCCATCCACCTGCGGGGCGCGGACCTCAGGAACTGCCGCTGCTCCTGTTCCCCTGTCCCTCACCTGTCCCCTCCTGTCCCCCCTGTCCCTCACCTGTCCCCCCTGTCCCTCACCTGTCCCCCCTGTCCCTCACCTGTCCCTCACCTGTCCCCCCTGTCCCTCACCTGTCCCTCACCTGTCCCTCACCTGCCCAGGCTGTCCCCGTAGGGCACGGCCATCCACCTGCGGGTCCTGGGCCTCAGGAACTGCTGCTGCTCCTGTCCTCACCTGTCCCCTGTGTCCCCCCCTGTCCCCTGTGTCCCCCACCTGTCCCCCCCATCCCCTCACCTGCCCAGGCTGTCCCCGTAGGGCACGGCCATCCACCTGCGGGGCGCGGACCTCAGGAACTGCTGCTGCTCCTGTGCCCCTGTCTCCTGTGTCCTCACCTGTCCCCCTGTCCCTCACCTGTCCCCCCTGTCCCTCACCTGTCCCCCCTGTCCCCTGTGTCCCCCACCTCTCCCACCTGTCCCCCCCATCCCCTCACCTGCCCAGGCTGTCCCCGTAGGGCACGGCCATCCACCTGCGGGGCGCGGACCTCAGGAACTGCCGCTGCTCCTGTCCCCCTGTCCCTCACCTGTCCCCTGTGTCCCTCACCTGTCCCCTCCTGTCCCCCCTGTCCCTCACCTGTCCCCCCCTGTGTCCCCCCTGTCCCCTGTGTCCCTCACCTGTCCCCTGTGTCCCCCACCTGTCCCCCCATCCCCTCACCTGCCCAGGCTGTCCCCGTAGGGCACGGCCATCCACCTGCGGGGCGCGGACCTCAGGAACTGCTGCTGCTCCTGTCCCCCTGTCCCCTGTGTCCCTCACCTGTCCCCTGTGTCCCTCACCTGTCCCCCCTGTCCCCCCCTGTCCCCTGTGTCCCCCCCCGTCCCCTGTGTCCCCCACCTGTCCCCTGTGCCCCTCACCTGCCCAGGCTGTCCCCGTAGGGCACGGCCATCCACCTGCGGGGCGCGGACCTCAGGAACTGCCGCAGCTCCTCGCGGCTGCTCTCCTGCCCCACGTAGACCAGGCCGAGCTGCTCGGGCCGCTCCACGTGCGCCGGCTCCGTGAGGCGGCTCCAGAAGCGGCGCAGGCGGGGCTCGAACCGGCGGCAGCGCGGGCAGCGCGCGGCGCCGAAGGAGAGCAGCAGCAGGCGGTTCTCCAGCGCCCCGCGCAGCTCCCGCTCCGTGTCCAGGCGGCGCTCGCAGCGCGCGGCCAGCAGCGCCCGGCCCGAGAACAGCGCCCAGGCCATGCGGGGGGGAAAAAAAATGGGGGGGTTTGGGGGGAAAAATGGGATTTTAGGGCAAAAAATGGGGGTTTTAGCACAAAAAATGGGGGGGCTGGGGGAAAAAAATGGGGGTTTTAGCACAAAAAATGGGGGGTTGGGGGACAAAAAATGGGGTTTTAGGGCAAAAAATGGGGGGTTTAGGGGGAAAAAAAATGGGGGGTTTGGGGGGAAAAAAATGGGGGGTTTGGGGGGAAAAAAATGGGGGGTTTGGGGAAAAAATGGGGGGTTTTAGCACAAAAAATGGGGGGTTGGGGGACAAAAAATGGGGGGGTTAGGGGGGAAAATGGGGGTTTTAGGGGAAAAAATGGGGGGGTTTGGGGGAAAAAAAATGGGGGGGTTTGGGGGGAAAGGAACAAAAAAAATGGGGGTTTGGGGGCGAAAAAATGGGGTTTCTAGCACAAAAAATGGGGGGTTGGGGGGAAAAATGGGATTTTAGGGCAAAAAATGGGGGGTTGGGGGAAAAAAAAAGTGGGGGGTTTGGGGGGGGGAAAATGGGGGTTTTAGGGGAAAAAATGGGGGGGTTTGGGGGGGAAAAAATGGGGGGTTTGGGGGGAAAAAAATGGGGGTTTTAGGGGAAAAAATGGGGGGGGTTGGGGGGAAAGGAACAAAAAAAATGGGGGTTTGGGGGGAAAAAATGGGGGGGTTTGGGGGGAAAGGAACAAAAAAAATGGGGGTTTGGGGGGAAAAAATGGGGTTTTAGGGCAAAAAATGGGGAGTTGGGGGACAAAAAATGGGGGGTTTGGGGGGAAAAAAATGGGGGGTTTGGGGGAAAAAAAATGGGGGGTTTGGGGAAAAAAAATGGGGGTTTTAGGGGAAAAAAATGGGGGGTTTGGGGGAAAAAAAATGGGGGGGTTTGGGGGAAAGGAACAAAAAAATGGGGGTTTGGGGGCGAAAAAATGGGATTTTAGGGCAAAAAATGGGGGGTTGGGGGACAAAAAATGGGGGGGTTGGGGAAAAAATGGGGGGTTGGGGGAAAAAATGGGGGTTTTAGCACAAAAAATGGGGGTTTGGGGGGAAAAAATGGGGGGTTTGGGGGAAAAATGGGGGGGTTTGGGGGAAAAAAAATGGGGGTTTGGGGGAAAAAATGGGGGGGGTTGGGAGAAAAAATGGGGGGTTTGGGGGAAAAAAAATGGGGGTTTTAGGGGAAAAAATGGGGGGGTTGGGGGGAAAAAAATGGGGGGGTTTGGGGGAAAGGAACAAAAAAATGGGGGTTTGGGGGAAAAAAATGGGGGGTTTGGGGGAAAAAAAATGGGGGTTTTAGGGGAAAAAATGGGGGGTTTTAGCACAAAAAATGGGGGGTTGGGGGACAAAAAATGGGGGGTTGGGGGGAAAAAAAATGGGGGGTTTGGGGGGAAAAAAAATGGGGGTTTTAGGGGAAAAAATGGGGGGTTTGGGGGGAAAAAAATGGGGGATTTGGGGGGAAAAAAATGGGGGGTTGGGGGAAAAAATGGGGGGTTTGGGGGAAAAAAAATGGGGGGTTTGGGGGAAAAAAAATGGGGGTTTTAGGGGAAAAAATGGGGGCTTTTAGCACAAAAAATGGGGGGTTGGGGGACAAAAAATGGGGGGTTTGGGGGAAAAAAAATGGGGGGTTTGGGGGGAAAAAATGGGGTTTTAGGGCAAAAAATGGGGGGTTTGGGGGGAAAAAAATGGGGGTTTTAGGGGAAAAAATGGGGGGTTTGGGGGAAAAAAAATGGGGGTTTTAGGGGAAAAAATGGGGGGGTTGGGGGGAAAAAAATGGGGGGGTTTGGGGGAAAGGAACAAAAAAATGGGGGTTTGGGGGAAAAAAATGGGGGGTTTGGGGGAAAAAAAATGGGGGTTTTAGGGGAAAAAATGGGGGGTTTTAGCACAAAAAATGGGGGGTTGGGGGACAAAAAATGGGGGATTTGGGGGAAAAAAAATGGGGGGTTTGGGGGGAAAAAAAATGGGGGATTTGGGGGGAAAAATGGGGGGTTGGGGGAAAAAATGGGGGGTTGGGGGGAAAAAAAATGGGGGTTTTAGGGGAAAAAATGGGGGGTTTGGGGGGAAAAAAAATGGGGTTTTAGCACAAAAAATGGGGGGTTGGGGGACAAAAAATGGGATTTTAGGGGAAAAAATGGGGGGTTGGGGGGAAAAAAAATGGGGGTTTTAGGGGAAAAAATGGGGGGTTTGGGGGGAAAAAAATGGGGGGTTTGGGGGGAAAGAAATGGGGGGTTTGGGGGAAAAAAAATGGGGGGTTGGGGGAAAAAAATGGGGGTTTTAGCACAAAAAATGGGGGGTTGGGGGACAAAAAATGGGGGGTTTGGGGGGAAAAAATGGGGGTTTTAGGGCAAAAAATGGGGGGTTTGGGGGGAAAAAATGGGGTTTTAGGGCAAAAAATGGGGGGTTTGGGGGGAAAAAAATGGGGGTTTTAGGGGAAAAAATGGGGGGGGTTGGGAGAAAAATGGGGGGTTGGGGGAAAAAATGGGGGTTTTAGCACAAAAAATGGGGGGTTGGGGGACAAAAAATGGGGGTTTTAGGGGAAAAAATGGGGGTTTGGGGGACAAAAAATGGGGGGGTTAGGGGGGAAAATGGGGGGTTTAGGGGAAAAAATGGGGGGGTTGGGAGAAAAATGGGGGGTTGGGGGAAAAAAATGGGGGTTTTAGCACAAAAAATGGGGGTTTGGAGCACAAAAAATGGGGGGGTTGGGGGGAAAATGGGGGGTTTGTGGGGAAAGGAAAAAAAATGGGGGTTTTGGGGGAAAAATAGGGGTTTTAGGGGAAAAAATGGGGGGAAAAAATGGGGGGAAAAAATGGAGGGTTGGGGGGGAAAAATGGGGGGTTTGGGGGGAAGGAAAAAAAATGGGGGTTTTGGGGGAAAAAATGGGGTTTCTAGCACAAAAAATGGGGGGTTTGGGGGGGAAAAAATGGGATTTTAGGGCAAAAAATGGGGAGTTGGGGGACAAAAAATGGGGGGTTGGGGGAAAAAAGGGGGGGTTTGGGGAAAAATGGGTTTGGGGGAAAAATGAGGGGTTTGGGGATGAAAAATGGGGGGGGTTGGGGCGAAAGGAAAAAAATGGGGGTTTGGGGGGAAAAATGGGAGTTTTAGGGCAAAAGAAAAAAAATAGGGGTTTTAGCACAAAGTGGGAGTTTAACCCCCCTCCCCCCCAAAAAAGGGTGTTATATCCTAAAAAATAGGGCGGTTAACTCCCCAAAAATAGCGCTTTCAGCCAAAAAATGAGGGGTTTGGCCCTAAAAAAGGGGGGGTTATCCCAAAAATTGAGGGATTTAGCCCCAAAAATGGGGCTTTTCACCCCCCCCCAAAAAAGGGGTCGTGGGGGGAAAAAAAGGGACACAGCTCCCGGATTTTTCCCCCAAAATCCCGGGATAAAAAGGGACGCAGCTCCCGGATTTTTCCCCAAAATCCCGGGATAAAAAGGGCCGGAGCTCCCGGATTTTTCCCCCAAAATCCCGGGATAAAAAGGGACACAGCTCCCGGATTTTTCCCCCAAAATCCCGGGATAAAAAGGGCCGGAGCTCCCGATTTTTCCCCCCAAAATCCCGGGATAAAAAGGGCCGGAGCTCCCGGATTTTTCCCCCAAAATCCCGGGATAAAAAGGGCCGGAGCTCCCGGATTTTTCCCCCAAAATCCCGGGATAAAAAGGGACGGAGCTCCCGGATTTTTCCCCAAAATCCCGGGATAAAAAGGGACGGAGCTCCCGGATTTTTCCCCCCAAAATCCCGGGATAAAAAGGGCCGGAGCCCCCTCGGGAGCGTCCCCGCCGAGCGCGGAGCTGCGCTAATGGGGTTAATTAAGGGATTAATTAACGGGACGGGAGGGGGAGGGGCGGCACGGGCTGGGGGGAGGGGAGGGGGGCGGGGCTGTGGGGTCCCGGTTTTGGGGTCTCCAAGGCCATGGGGGTCTCAGGGCTGTGGGGTCCCGGTTTTGGGGTCCCCGTGGCCACGGGGGTCCCAGGATGGGGTCCCGGTTTTGGGGTCTCCAAGGCCATGGGGGTCCCAGAATGGGGTCCGGGTTTTGGGGTCTCCATGGCCATGGGGGTCTCAGGGCTGTGGGGTCCCGATTTTGGGGTCCCCGTGGCCATGGGGGTCCCAGGATGGGGTCCGGGTTTTGGGGTCCCCAAGGCCACGGGGGTCCCAGAATGGGGTCCCGGTTTTGGGGTCTCCATGGCCATGGGGGTCCCAGAATGGGGTCCCGGTTTTGGGGTCTCCAAGGCCATGGGGGTCCCAGGGCTGTGGGGTCACGGTTTTGGGGTCCCCAAGGCCATGGGGGTCCCAGAATGGGGTCCCGGTTTTGGGGTCTCCAAGGCCACGGGGGTCCCAGAATGGGGTCCCGGTTTTGGGGTCTCCAAGGCCACGGGGGTCCCAGAATGGGGTCCCGGTTTTGGGGTCTCCAAGGCCATGGGGGTCCCAGAATGGGGTCCGGGTTTTGGGGTCTCCAAGGCCATGGGGGTCCCAGAATGGGGTCCCGGTTTTGGGGTCCCCCTGGCCATGGGGGTCCCAGAATGGGGTCCGGGTTTTGGGGTCCCCGTGGCCATGGGGGTCCCAGAATGGGGTCCCGGTTTTGGGGTCCCCCTGGCCATGGGGGTCCCAGAATGGGGTCCCGGTTTTGGGGTCCCCAAGGCCATGGGGGTCCCAGAATGGGGTCCGGGTTTTGGGGTCCCCGTGGCCATGGGGGTCCCAGAATGGGGTCCCGGTTTTGGGGTCCCCCTGGCCATGGGGGTCCCAGAATGGGGTCCCGGTTTTGGGGTCCCCAAGGCCATGGGGGTCCCAGAATGGGGTCCGGGTTTTGGGGTCCCCGTGGCCATGGGGGTCCCAGAATGGGGTCCCGGTTTTGGGGTCCCCCTGGCCATGGGGGTCCCAGAATGGGGTCCCGGTTTTGGGGTCCCCAAGGCAACGGGGGTCCCAGGGCTGTGGGGTCCCGGTTTTGGGGTCCCCGTGGCCATGGGGGTCCCAGAATCGGGTCCCGGTTTTGGGGTCTCCAAGGCCATGGGGGTCCCAGAATGGGGTCCGGGTTTTGGGGTCCCCAAGGCCATGGGGTTCTCAGGGCTGTGGGGTCCCGGTTTTGGGGTCTCCAAGGCCATGGGGGTCCCAGGGCTGTGGGGTCACGGTTTTGGGGTCCCCAAGGCCATGGGGGTCCCAGAATGGGGTCCCGGTTTTGGGGTCTCCAAGGCCATGGGGGTCCCAGGGCTGTGGGGTCCCGGTTTTGGGGTCCCCAAGGCAATGGGGGTCCCAGAATGGGGTCCCGGTTTTGGGGTCTCCAAGGCCATGGGGGTCCCAGAATGGGGTCCCGGTTTTGGGATCCCCATTGTGGGGTCCCAGAATGGGGTCCGAGTTTTGGGGTCCCCACGGTCACGAGGTTCTCAGAGCTCTCTTTTGGGGTCCCGCTTGTGGGACCAGCGCCCGGCCCCGAAGAATTTTGGTGTGCAGTGCCCGGCTGGGGGTTTTATCCCCCAAAATGGGATTTTTATCCCCAAAAATGGGGGGTTTATCCCCCCCAAAATGGGGGATTTATTAAAAAAATGGGGGTTTATCACAAAGAAAGGGGATTTTTATCCCAAAAAAGGGGGGTTTTGTCCCAAAAAATGGGCTTTTATCCCTAAAAAAGGTGAGTTGTGGAGGTGAAAAAGGGGATGGGGGAAAATGGGATTTTTATCCCCAAAAAATCGCGGGGTAGAAAGGGAGGGAGCCTCCCTGGGAGTCCCCAAAATTCGTGGGGAAAAAAAGGGGGATGGAAACCCCCCCAAAAAAGGATCGGGGAGATTAAAAGGGGTGGGAATCCCAAAAAAAAGGGGATGGAAACCCCCCCAAAAAAGGATTGGGGGGGTAAAAGGGGTGGAAACCCCAAAAGAGGGGATGGGAACCCTAAAAAAGGGAGTGGGAACCCCAAAAAAGGGGATGGGAACCTCAAAAAAGGGAGTGGGAACCCCAAAAAAGGGGATGGGGACCCCAAAAAGAGGTTCGGGGGGGGGGGGTAAAAGGGGATGGGAGCCCCAAAAAAGGGGGTGGGAACCCCCAAAAGAGGCTCGGGGGGGGTAAAAGGGGGTGGGAACCCCAAAAAAGGGGATGGGAACCCCAAGAAAGGGGGTGGGAACCTCAAAAAAGGGGGTGGGAACCCCAAAAAGAGGCTCGGGATGGGAACCCCAAAAAAGGATCGGGGGGGGTAAAAGGGGATGGGAACCCCAAAAAAGGGGGTGGGAACCCCCAAAAGAGGCTCGGGGGGGGTAGAAGGGGGTGGGAACCCCCCCAAAAAAGGGGATGGGAACCCCAAAAAAGGGGGTGGGAACCCCAAAAAAGGGGCTGGGAACCCCAAAAAGAGGCTCGGGATGGGAACCCCAAAAAAGGATCGTGGGGGGTAAAAGGGGATGGGAACCTCCCCAAAAAAGGGGATGGGAACCCCGAAAAGAGGCTCGGGGTGGCGTAAAAGGGGTGGGAACCCCAAAAAAGGGGATGGAAACCCCAAAAAAGGATCGGGGGGGGTAAAAGGGGATGGGAACCCCAAAAAAGGGGGTGGGAACCCCCAAAAGAGGCTCGGGGGGGGTAGAAGGGGGTGGGAACCCCCCCAAAAAAGGGGATGGGAACCCCCAAAAAAGGGGTGGGAACCCCCAAAAAGGATCGGGGGGGGTAAAAGGGGATGGGAACCCCCCCAAAAAAGGGGATGGGAACCCCAAAAAGAGGCTCGGGAGGGGTAAAAGGGGATGGAAACCCCAAAAAAGGGGATGGGAACCCCCAAAAAAGGATCGGGGGGGGTAAAAGGGGATGGAAACCCCAAAAAAGGGGGTGGGAACCCCCAGGAAAGGATCGGGGGGGGGTAGGAGGGGATGGGACCCCCCCCGGGAACCCCCCCGGGGTCGCCTCCGGTGCCGAGCGCGGATTTGGGAAAATCGGATTAACGGGAAGGGTGGGGGAGGGGCGGGGGGGAGGGGCGGGGGGAGCCGATTGTGGGGTCCCCACGGCCCTGGGGGGGTCCTGGGTTTGGGGAGGGGGTCCCAGGGCTGTGGGGTCACAGTGGGGGGGGGGGGGGGTCCTGGGGCTGGGGGGTCCCCATTTGGGGGTCCCGGTTTGGGGGTCCCCATGGCCGTGGGGGGATGCTGGGACCGGGGGGTCCCCATTTGGGGGTCCCGGTGGCCGTGGGGGTCCTGGGGCTTTGGGGGTCCCCATTTGGGGGTCCCCATTTGGGGGTCCCCATTTGGGGGTTGGGGGGTCCTGGGACCGGGGGGTCCCCACCTGGGGGTCCCCAAGGTCACGGGGGTCCCAGGGATGGGGCGTTTGGGGGTCCCCGTGGCCGTGGGGGGTCCTGGGACCGGGGGGTCCCCATTTGGGGGTCCCCATGGCCCTGGGGCGTCCTGGGACTGGGGGGGTCCCCATTTGGGGGTCCCCATGGCCTTGGGGCGGTCCTGGGACTTGGGGGTCCCCATTTGGGGGTTGGGGGTCCTGGGACTGGGGGATCCCCATTTGGGGGTCCCCATTTGAGGGTCCCCATGGCCGTGGGGGGTCCTGGGACTGGGGGCTCCCCATTTGGGGGTTGGGGGTCCTGGGACTTGGGGGTCCCCATTTGGGGGTTGGGGGGTCCTGGGACTGGGGGGTCCCCATTTGGGGGTCCCCCTGACCGTGGGGGTCCCCATTTGGGGGTCCTGGGACTGGAGGGGGTCCCCATTTGGGGGTCTCCATTTGGGGGTCCCCGTGGCCCTGGGGGTCCCGGCGCCAGGAGGTGCCGGTTTGGGGGTCCCAGGTCCTTGAGGTCTCATTTCTGGGGCTCCTGGGACCCCAAGACCCCATTTTGGGGGGTCCCGGTTCGGGGGTGGCCCCGGGATGCCGAGTTTGGGGGGGGGGGGGGTGGTCCCCGAATCTGGAGGGGTCCTGATTTTGGGGGGAGCCCCCAGGGCTGTGAGGTGCCGATTTTGGGGTGCCCGGACATGGAGGGGGTCCTGATTTTGGGGGGTCCCGATTTTGGGGGGGTCCCGATTTTGGGGGGGGGGGTCCCCAAACCTGGAGGGTTCCCGTCCCCTCCTCCGCCCGCTGGGGGGCGCTAAGCCCCACCCCCTGCTCGTAACCCCGCCCCTCTTACGTCACACTCCGCCCCTTTTCCCGCCCCTCGTCTCACCCAATCAGCTGCCGGCAGCCGCTCTGCCAACCAATAGGAACGCGTCTTTCCCCGAAGCCCCGCCCCTCGTGGGCGTGGCCTCGCCTGAGGGGGCTGTGGCGGGGCGGGAGCGGCGGCGGCGGCCCCGGAGCCCGCGGGGAGAACCGGAGCGGCCCCGGTGCCCCCTGAGCCCAGGCCCGGTGCCCGGAGTCCGCCGTGAGGCCCGGCCCGGCTCCCACAGCCACGAACTGACCCCTGGAGCCTGCGCTGAGGCCTGAGCCGGAGCCCCGAACCGGTCGCGGAGGCTCGAACCGCTCCCCGGAGCCGCGTCCCGGATCCCTCGCTGAGGCCTGAACCGGCCCGCAGAGCCTCCAACCGGCCCCGGAGCTCCGTCCCGGCTCCCGTTCCCCATCCCGGCTCCCTCACTGAGCCTCGAACCGGCCCCCAGAGCCTCAAACCGGTCCCGGTTCCCCATCCCCGTCCCCGTTCCCCATCCCGGCTCCCTCTCCGAGCCCCGAACCGGCCCCGGATCCCCGTCCCAGCCCCCGTTCCCCATCCCGGCTGCTTCTCCCGGCGCCGTTCCCCATCCCAGCCCCCGTTCCCCATCCCGGCTCCCTCTCCGAGCCCCGGACCGGTCCCGGTTCCCCATCCCAGCCCCCGTTCCCCATCCCGGCTGTTTCTCCCGGTCCCGGCCGGTCCCGGTTCCCCATCCCAGCCCCCGTTCCCTATCCCAGTCCCCGTTCCCCATCCCGGCTGCTTCTCCCGGTCCCGGCCGGTGCCGGTTCCCCATCCCAGCCCCCGTTCCCCATCCCGGCTCCCTTTCCGAGCCCCGGACCGGCCCCGGTTCCCCATCCCCGCCCCCGTTCCCCATCCCGGCTCCCTCACTGAGCCCCGGACCGGCGTCGTTCCCCATCCCAGCCCCCGTTCCCCATCCCGGCTGCCTCTCCCGATCCCGGCCGGTGCCGGTTCCCCGTCCCCGTCCCCGTTCCCCATCCCGGCTCTCTCTCCGAGCCCCGAACCGGCCCCGGTTCCCCATCCCCGCCCCCGTTCCCCATCCCCGCCCCCGTTCCCCATCCCGGCTGCTTCTCCCGGTCCCGGCCGGTGCCGGTTCCCCGTCCCCGCCCCCGTTCCCCATCCCGGCTCCCTCTCCGAGTCCGGACCGGCCCCGGTTCCCCATCCCCGCCCCCGTTCCCCATCCCGGCTCCCTCACTGACCCCCGGACCGGCCCCCAGAGCCTCAAACCGGCCCCGTAGCTCCGTCCCCGCCCCCGTTCCGAGTCCCGGCCCCCTCACTGAGCCCCGGACCGGCCCCCGTTCCCCATCCCGGCTGCTTCTCCCGGTCCCGGACCGGCGCCGTTCCCCATCCCCGTCCCCGTTCCCCATCCCGGCTCCCTCTCCGAGCCCCGGACCGGTCCCGGTTCCCCATCCCCGCCCCCGTTCCCCACCCCAGCCCCCGTTCCCCATCCCAGCCCCCGGTTCCCCATCCCAGCCCCGTTCCCCATCCCGGCTGTTTCTCCCGGTCCCGGCCGGTGCCGGTTCCCCATCCCAGCCCCCGTTCCCCATCCCGGCTCCCTCTCCGAGCCCCGGACCGGCCCCCGTTCCCCGTCCCCGCCCCCGCCCCCGTTCCCCATCCCGGCTGCCTCTCCCGGCCCCGGATCCCCATCCCAGCCCCCGTTCCCCATCCCAGCCCCGTTCCCCATCCCGGCTGTTTCTCCCGGTCCCGGCCGGTGCCGGTTCCCCATCCCAGCCCCCGTTCCCCATCCCGGCTCCCTCTCCGAGCCCCGGACCGGCCCCCGTTCCCCGTCCCCGCCCCCGCCCCCGTTCCCCATCCCGGCTGCCTCTCCCGGCCCCGGATCCCCATCCCAGCCCCCGTTCCCCATCCCGGCTCCCTCACTGAGCCTCGAACCGGCCCCGGTTCCCCATCCCCGTCCCCGTTCCCCATCCCGGCTCTCTCTCCGAGCCCCGAACCGGCCCCGGTTCCCCATCCCAGTCCCCGTTCCCCATCCCGGCTGCTTCTCCCGGCGCCGTTCCCCATCCCAGCCCCGTTCCCCATCCCGGCTGTTTCTCCCGGTCCCGGCCGGTGCCGGTTCCCCATCCCAGCCCCCGTTCCCCATCCCGGCTCCCTTTCCGAGCCCCGTCCTCGCCCCCGTTCCCCATCCCCGCCCCCGTTCCCCATCCCGGCTCCCTCTCCGAGCCCCGAACCGGTCCCGCTTCCCCGTCTCAGCCCCCGTTCCCCATCCCAGCCCCCGTTCCCCGTCCCCGCCCCCGTTCCCCATCCCGGCTGCCTCTCCCGGTCCCGGCCGGTGCCGGTTCCCCATCCCCGCCCCCGTTCCCCATCCCAGCCCCCGTTCCCCATCCCAGCTGCCTCTCCCGGTCCCGGCCGGTGCCGGTTCCCCGTCCCCGCCCCCGTTCCCCATCCCAGCCCCCGTTCCCCATCCCGGCTGCCTTTCCCGGTCCCGGTCGGTGCCGGTTCCCCGTCCCCGCCCCCGTTCCCCATCCCAGCCCCCGTTCCCCATCCCGGCTGCCTCTCCCGGTCCCGGCCGGTGCCGGTTCCCCGTCCCCGCCCCCGTTCCCCATCCCCGCCCCGGTTCCCCATCCCCGCCCCCGTTCCCCATCCCGGCTGTTTCTCCCGGTGCCGGTTCCCCGTCCCAGCCGCCGTTTGCTCATCTCCGCTCCCGTTCCCGGCCATGCACCCCGCGGGGCCGTGCGCGGCCTCGCTGGGCTCGCTGGGGCTGCTCGGGGCCCCGTGGGGCTGGAGCGCGGCGGCGGCGCTGGGGCTGTGCCTGGGCGGGGGCGGCTGCTGCGGCTGCTGCGGCTCGTGCTGAGCACGGCGCCCAGGGAGCTCTGGGGAGCCCGCGGGGACAGCGGGGGGACAGCGGGGATGGTGAGGGGACAGAGGGGACAGAGGGGACAGCGGGGGGACAGCGGGGATGGTGAGGGGACAGAGGGGACCGAGGGGACAGAGGGGGGACAGCGGGGGGACAGCGGGGATGGTGAGGGGACAGAGGGGACAGCGGGGATGGTGAGGGGACAGAGGGGGACAGAGGGGATAGCGGGGATAGAGGGGGGACAGAGGGGATGGTGAGGGGACAGAGGGGGACAGAGGGGACAGAGGGGATGGTGAGGGGACAGAGGGGACCGAGGGGACAGGGGGGACAGAGGGGATAGAGGGGACAGGGGGGACAGCGGGGACAGAGGGGGGACAGAGGGGGGACAGCGGGGGGACAGCGGGGATGGTGAGGGGACAGAGGGGACCGAGGGGACAGAGGGGACAGAGGGGACAGAGGGGACAGCGGGGATGGTGAGGGGACAGAGGGGGACAGAGGGGATAGCGGGGATAGAGGGGGGACAGAGGGGATGGTGAGGGGACAGAGGGGGACAGAGGGGACAGAGGGGATGGTGAGGGGACAGAGGGGACCGAGGGGACAGGGGGGACAGAGGGGATAGAGGGGACAGGGGGGACAGCGGGGACAGAGGGGGGACAGAGGGGACCGAGGGGACAGAGGGGACAGAGGGGAGCGAGGGGACAGAGGGGGTACAGCGGGGACAGAGGGGATAGAGGGGACAGAGGGGGGACAGAGGGGGGACAGCGGAGGAGAGCGGGGACAGCGGGGATAGCGGGGATGGTGAGGGGACAGAGGGGACCGAGGGGACAGGGGGGACAGCGGGGACAGAGGGGGGACAGAGGGGACCGAGGGGGGACAGAGGGGACAGAGGGGACAGCGGGGATGGTGAGGGGACAGTGGGGATAGCGGGGGGATAGTGGGGATAGTGAGGGGACAGCGGGCGGGACCCCCTCGTGACCCCCCCCGAGCCACCCTGACCCCTCTGTCCCCAACCCTGACACCCACCCTGACCCCTCTGACCCCTCTGTCCCTGACCCTGACCCTCACCTTGACCCTTCTTTGAGCCACCTCAACCCTGACCCCCCTGACCTTGACCACCCCTGACCCTGACCCCACCCTGACCCCCACCCTGACCCCTCTGACCACTGACCCCCACCCTGACCCCTCCCTGACCCCTCTGACTGACCACTGACCCCCACCCTGACCCCTCTGACCACTGACCCCCACCCTGACCCCTCTGACCACTGACCCCCACCCTGACCCCCACCCTGACCCCTCTGACCACTGACCCCCACCCTGACCCCTCCCTGACCCCTCTGACTGACCACTGACCCCCACCCTGACCCCTCTGACCACTGACCCCCACCCTGACCCCCACCCTGACCCCTCTGACCACTGACCCCCACCCTGACCCCTCTGACTGACCACTGACCCCCACCCTGACCCCTCTGACCACTGACCCCCACCCTGACCCCCCTGACCTTGACCATGCCCTGACCCCCCCGACCCCAAAACTGACCCCAAAACTGACCCCAACCCCCTGACCTTGACCCCACCCTGACCCTGCCAATCCCGTGGATTTTGGATCCCCTAAAATCAGGAATTTTCCCTTTTCCCCTGAGAATTCCCAAAGATTTGGGGCTTCCCTCCCCACCAGGGATTGGGATCCCCCTTTTCCCCTGAATCCCGTGGATTTTGGATCCCCGAAAATCCGGAATTTTCCATTTTTTTCCTGAGAATTCCCAAAGATTTGGGGCTTCCCTCTCCTCCCCCGAGCTTCCAGGGATTGGGATCCCCCTTTTCCCCTGAATCCCGTGGATTTTGGATCCCCTAAAATCCGGAATTTTCCCTTTTCCCAAGGATTTGGGGCTTCCCTCCCCACCAGGGATTGGGATCCCCCTTTTCCCACTGAATCCCGTGGATTTTGGATCCCCTAAAATCTGGAATTTTCCCTTTTTCCCTGAGAATTCCCAAGGATTTGGGGCTTCCCTCACGCCAGGGATTGGGATCCCCCTTTTCCCCTGAATCCCGTGGATTTTGGATCCCCTAAAATCTGGAATTTTCCCTTTTTCCCTGAGAATTCCCAAGGATTTGGGGCTTCCCTCCCCACCAGGGATTGGGATCCCCCTTTTCCCCTGAATCCCGTGGATTTTGGATCCCCGAAAATCCGGAATTTTCCATTTTTTTCCTGAGAATTCCCAAAGATTTGGGGCTTCCCTCTCCTCCCCCGAGCTTCCAGGGATTGGGATCCCCCTTTCCCCCTGAATCCCGTGGATTTTGGATCCCCTAAAATCCGGAATTTCCCCTTTTCCCAAGGATTTGGGGCTTCCCTCACGCCAGGGATTGGGATCCCCCTTTTCCCACTGAATCCCGTGGATTTTGGATCCCCTAAAATCTGGAATTTTCCCTTTTTCCCTGAGAATTCCCAAGGATTTGGGGCTTCCCTCACGCCAGGGATTGGGATCCCCCTTTTCCCCCGAATCCCGTGGATTTTGGATCCCCTAAAATCAGGAATTTTCCCTTTTTCCCCTGAGAATTCCCAAAGATTTGGGGCTTCCCTCCCCAGCAATTGGGATCCCCCCCCCAAAATTCCCTTTTCCCGCCCCAAACCCCGCGGATTTCATCCCAAAAAAACCCTCCCCGGCTCCCAAAAACGTCGGAATCCCGGGAGAACAAAGCTCCCTTTGTTTTTTTGGGATCCCTCAAAGGCTCCTCTGTTCCCGCTGCCAAATTCCCGCGGGAGTCCTAAAAAAAAATCCACAAGGGAGCACAAGGGGGTGTGGCCTAAGGGGCTGGGAGGGGGCGGGGCCTAAAAGGGTGGGACCTAAAGGGGTGTGGCCTAAGGGGGTGGAGCTTAAATGGGTGGGGCCTAAAAGGGTGGAGCACAAGGGGGTGGGGCCTAACAGGGTGGGGTCTAAGAGTGTGGGTCCTAAAGGGGTGTGGCCTAAGGGGGTGTGGTTTAAATAGGCGGGGCCTAAAGGGGTGGGGCCTAAAAGGGTGGGTCCTAAAGAGGGTGTGGCCTAAGGGGGTGTGGCTCAAATAGGTGGGGCCTAAAGGGGTGGAGCACAAAGGGGTGGGGCCTAAAGGGGTGTGGCCTAAAAGGGTGGAGCACAAGGGGGTGTGGCCTATCAGGGTGGGGTCTAAGAGTGTGGGTCCTAAAGGGGTGTGGCCTAAGGGGGTGTGGTTTAAATGGGTGGGGCCTAAAAGGGTGGAGCACAAAGGGGTGGGGCCTAAAAGGGTGGGGCCTAAGAGGGTGTGGCTTAAATAGGTGGGGCCTAAAGGGGTGGAGCACAAGGGGGTGGGGCCTAAGGGGTGTGGCTGGGAGGGGGCGGGGTCTAAAAGGGTGGGACCTAAAGGGGTGTGGCCTAAGGGGGTGGAGCTTAAATGGGTGGGGTCTAAGAGGGTGGGGCACAAGGGGGTGTGGCCTAAAGGGGTGTGGCCTAAAAGGGTGGAGCACAAGGGGGTGGGGCCTATCAGGGTGGGGTCTAAGAGTGTGGGTCCTAAAGGGGTGTGGCCTAAGGGGGTGTGGCTCAAAGAGGTGGGGCCTAAAGGGGTGGAGCACAAAGGGGTGGGGCCTAAAAGGGTGGGTCCTAAAGAGGGTGTGGCCTAAGGGGGTGTGGCTTAAAAAGGCGGGGCTTAAAGGGGTGAAGCACAAGGGGGTGTGGCCTAAAGGGGTGGGTCCTAAAGAGGGTGTGGCCTAAGGGGATGTGGTTTAAATGGGTGGGGCCTAAAGGGGTGGGGCACAAGGGGGTGTGGCCTAAAGGGGTGTGGCCTAAAAGGGTGGAGCCCAAGGGAGTGGGGCCTATCAGGGTGGGGTCTAAGAGCGTGGGTCCTAAAGGGGTGTGGCCTAAGGGGGTGTGGTTTAAATGGGTGGGGTCTAAGAGGGTGGGGCACAAGGGGGTGGGGCCTAAAGGGAGTGATTGGGAGGGGGCGGGGCCTAAAAGGGTGGGGTCTAAGAGTGTGGGTCCTAAAGAGGGTGTGGTCTAAGGGGCGGGGCCTGAGGGGGCAAGGTTTGGGGGTGGGGCTTAAAGGGGTGTGGTCAGAAGGGGGTGGAGCCTAAAGGGGTGTGGCCCGAAGGGGTGTGGCCTAAATGGGTGGGACCTAAAGGGGTGTGGCCTAAAAGGGTGGGGCACAAGGGGGTGGGGCCTAAAGGGGCGTGGCCCAAGGGGGTGGAGCTTAAATGGGTGTGGCCTAAAATGGTGAAGCACAAGGGGGTGTTGCCTAAAGGGGTGGGTCCTAAAGAGGGTGTGGCCTAAGGGGGTGTGGTTTAAATGGGTGGGGCCTAAAGGGGTGGGTCCTAAAGAGGGTGTGGCCTAAGGGGGTGTGGTTTAAATGGGTGGGGCCTAAAGGGGTGAAGCACAAGGGGGTGTGGCCTAAAGGGGTGTGGCCTAAAAGGGTGGAGCACAAGGGGGTGGGGCCTAACAGGGTGGGGTCTAAGAGTGTGGGTCCTAAAGGGGTGTGGCCTACGGGGGTGTGGCTCGAATAGGTGGGGCCTAAAGGGGTGGAGCACAAAGGGGTGGGGCCTAAAGGGGTGTGGCCTAAGAGGGTGTGGCTTAAAAAGGTGGGGCTTAAAGGGGTGAAGCACAAGGGGGTGTGGCCTAAAGGGGTGTGGCTGGAAGGGGGTGGGGCCTAAAGAGATGGGGCCTTAAAGGGGTGGAGCTTAAATGGGTGTGGCCTAAGAGGTGGGCGGGGCCTGAGGGGTGGGACCAAAGTGGGCGTGGCCTGAGGGGGGGGGGGTTGGGGGTCATTCCCAAGCGGGAAATTTGGGAATTCTCCCTGTCCCAGGCACCTTCAAGCTGCAGAAGGCGCGGCCGCGGGGGGAGGGGCGGGACCCGCGCCTGGTCCCCGATCGCCTCTTCGTGCCCCACCCCCGGCGCCGCCGCGACGTCCCCCCGGACGCCGCCACCCACGCCCGGATCTGCGCCGGCAACTCGGGGTTCTGAGCCCCCGAATCCCGCTGGGATCCCCCAAAAATCCCAAAAATCCCGCTGGGATCCCCCAAATCCTGCTGGAAAACCTCCCTGGGATCCCCCAAATTCCTCCTGGATCGGGCGGTGCACGCCCGGATCTGCGCCGGCAACTCGGGGTTCTGAGCCCCAAATCCCGCTGGGATCCCCCAAAATCCCGCTGCGATCCCCCAAATCCCAAAAATCCCGCTGGAAAACCTCCCTGGGATCCCCCAAATTCCTCCTGGATCGGGCGGTGCACGCCCGGATCTGCGCCAGGAACTCGGGGTTCTGAGCCCCCGAATCCCGCTGGGATCCCCCAAAATCCCGAAAATCCCGCTGGGATCCCCCAAAATCCCAAAAATCCCGCCGGGATCCCCCAAAAATCCCGAAAATCCCGCTGGAAAACCTCCCTGGGATCCCAAAAACCCCGAAAATCCAACTGGGAAATCCCACTGGGATCCCCCAAATCCTGAAAATCCCCCGGGGATCCCCCAAATTCCTCCTGGATCGGGCAGTTCATGCCCGGATCTGCGCCGGCAACTCGGGGTTCTGAGCCCCAAATCCCGCTGGGATCCCCCAAATCCCGAAAATCCCGCTGGAAAACCTCCCTGGGATCCCCCAAATCCTGAAAATCCCACTGGGATTCCCCAAATTCCTCCTGGATCGGGCGGTGCACGCCCAGATCTGCGCCGGCAACTCGGGGTTCTGAGCCCCAAATCCCGCTGGGATCCCCCAAAATCCCGCTGGGATCTCCCAAATCCCGCTGGAAAACCTCCCTGGGATCCCCCAAATTCCTCCTGGATCGGGCGGTGCACGCCCGGATCTGCGCTGGCAACTCGGGGTTCTGAGCCCCAAATCCCGCTGGGATCCCCCAAAAATCCCGCTGGGATCCCCCAAAAATCCCAAAAATCCCGCTGGGATCCCCCAAAATCCCGAAAATCCCGCTGGGAAACCTCCCTGGGATCCCCAAAACCCCAAAAATCCAACTGGGAAATCCCACTGGGATCCCCCAAATCCTGAAAATCCCCCTGGGATCCCCCAAATTCCTCCTGGGTCAGGCAGTTCATGCCCGGATCTGCGCCGGCAACTCGGGGTTCTGAGCCCCAAATCCCGCTGGGATCCCCCAAAATCCCGCTGGGATCCCCCAAATCCCGAAAATCCCGCTGGAAAACCTCCCTGGGATCCCCCAAATCCTGAAAATCCCACTGGGATTCCCCAAATTCCTCCTGGATCGGGCGGTGCACGCCCGGATCTGCGCCGGCAACTCGGGGTTCTGAGCCCCAAATCCCGCTGGGATCCCCCAAAAATCCCGCTGGGATCCCCCAAATCCTGCTGGAAAACCTCCCTGGGATCCCCCAAATTCCTCCTGGATCGGGCGGTGCACGCCCGGATCTGCGCCGGCAACTCGGGGTTCTGAGCCCCCGAATCCCGCTGGGATCCCCCAAAAATCCCCCAAATCCCGCTGGGATCCCCAAAAATCCCGAAAATCCCGCTGGAAAACCTCCCTGGGATCCCAAAAATCCCGAAAATCCAACTGGGAAATCCCACTGGGATCCCCCAAATCCTGAAAATCCCCCGGGGATCCCCCAAATTCCTCCTGGGTCAGGCAGTTCATGCCCGGATCTGCGCCGGCAACTCGGGGTTCTGAGCCCCCGAATCCCGCTGGGATCCCCCAAAATCCCGCTGGGATCCCCCAAATCCCGAAAATCCCGCTGGAAAACCTCCCTGGGATCCCCCAAATTCCTCCTGGATCGGGCGGTGCACGCCCGGATCTGCGCCGGCAACTCGGGGTTCTGAGCCCCAAATCCCGCTGGGATCCCCAAAAATCCCGAAAATCCCGCTGGGATCCCCCAAAAATCCCCAAAATCCCGCTGGGATCTCCCAAATCCCGAAAATCCCGCTGGAAAACCTCCCTGGGATCCCAAAAATCCCGAAAATCCAACTGGGAAATCCCACTGGGATCCCCCAAATCCTGAAAATCCCCCGGGGATCCCCCAAATTCCTCCTGGGTCAGGCAGTTCATGCCCGGATCTGCGCCGGCAACTCGGGGTTCTGAGCCCCAAATCCCGCTGGGATCCCCCAAATCCCGAAAATCCCGCTGGAAAACCTCCCTGGGATCCCAAAAATCCTGAAAATCCCCCGGGGATCCCCCAAATTCCTCCTGGGTCAGGCAGTTCATGCCCGGATCTGCGCCGGCAACTCGGGGTTCTGAGCCCCCGAATCCCGCTGGGATCCCCCAAAATCCCGCTGGGATCCCCCAAAATCCCGCTGGGATCCCCCAAAATCCCGAAAATCCCGCTGGGATCCCCCAAATCCCGAAAATCCCGCTGGGATCCCCCAAAAATCCCGAAAATCCCGCTGGGATCCCCCAAATCCCGAATATCCCCTGGGGATCCCCCAAATCCCGCTGGAAAACCTCCCTGGGATCCCCCAAATTCCTCCTGGATCGGGCGGTTCACGCCCGGATCTGCGCCGGCAACTCGGGGTTCTGAGCCCCCAAATCCCGCTGGGATCCCCCAAAATCCCGCTGGGATCCCCAAATCCCAAAAATCCCGCTGGGATCCCCCAAATCCCGCTGGAAAACCTCCCTGGGATCCCCCAAATTCCTCCTGGATCGGGCGGTGCACGCCCGGATCTGCGCTGGGAACTCGGGGTTCTGAGCCCCAAATCCCGCTGGGATCCCCAAAAATCCCGAAAATCCCGCTGGGATCCCCCAAAAATCCCCAAAATCCCGCTGGGATCTCCCAAATCCCGAAAATCCCGCTGGAAAACCTCCCTGGGATCCCAAAAATCCCGAAAATCCAACTGGGAAATCCCACTGGGATCCCCCAAATCCTGAAAATCCCCCGGGGATCCCCCAAATTCCTCCTGGGTCAGGCAGTTCATGCCCGGATCTGCGCCGGCAACTCGGGGTTCTGAGCCCCAAATCCCGCTGGGATCCCCCAAAATCCCGCTGGGATCCCCCAAATCCCGAAAATCCCGCTGGAAAACCTCCCTGGGATCCCCCAAATCCTGAAAATCCCACTGGGATTCCCCAAATTCCTCCTGGATCGGGCGGTGCACGCCCGGATCTGCGCCGGCAACTCGGGGTTCTGAGCCCCAAATCCCGCTGGGATCCCCCAAAAATCCCGCTGGGATCCCCCAAATCCTGCTGGAAAACCTCCCTGGGATCCCCCAAATTCCTCCTGGATCGGGCGGTTCACGCCCGGATCTGCGCCGGCAACTCGGGGTTCTGAGCCCCCGAATCCCGCTGGGATCCCCCAAAAATCCCCCAAATCCCGCTGGGATCCCCAAAAATCCCGAAAATCCCGCTGGAAAACCTCCCTGGGATCCCAAAAATCCCGAAAATCCAACTGGGAAATCCCACTGGGATCCCCCAAATCCTGAAAATCCCCCGGGGATCCCCCAAATTCCTCCTGGGTCAGGCAGTTCATGCCCGGATCTGCGCCGGCAACTCGGGGTTCTGAGCCCCCGAATCCCGCTGGGATCCCCCAAAATCCCGAAAATCCCGCTGGAAAACCTCCCTGGGATCCCCCAAATCCTGAAAATCCCACTGGGATTCCCCAAATTCCTCCTGGATCGGGCGGTTCACGCCCGGATCTGCGCCGGCAACTCGGGGTTCTGAGCCCCCGAATCCCACTGGGATCCCCCAAAATCCCGCTGCGATCCCCCAAATCCCGAAAATCCCGCTGGAAAACCTCCCTGGGATCCCCCAAATTCCTCCTGGATCGGGCGGTTCACGCCCGGATCTGCGCTGGGAACTCGGGGTTCTGAGCCCCAAATCCCGCTGGGATCCCCAAAAATCCCGAAAATCCCGCTGGGATCCCCCAAAAATCCCCAAAATCCCGCTGGGATCTCCCAAATCCCGAAAATCCCGCTGGAAAACCTCCCTGGGATCCCAAAAATCCCGAAAATCCAACTGGGAAATCCCACTGGGATCCCCCAAATCCTGAAAATCCCCCGGGGATCCCCCAAATTCCTCCTGGGTCAGGCAGTTCATGCCCGGATCTGCGCCGGCAACTCGGGGTTCTGAGCCCCCGAATCCCGCTGGGATCCCCCAAATCCCGGAAATCCCGCTGGGATCCCCCAAAATCCCAAAATCCCGCTGGGATCCCCCAAAATCCCAAAATCCCGCTGGGATCCCCCATATCCTGAAAATCCCGCTGGAAAACCTCCCTGGGATCCCCCAAATTCCTCCAGGATCGGGCGGTTCACGCCCGGATCTGCGCCGGCAACTCGGGGTTCTGAGCCCCAAATCCCGCTGGGATCCCCCAAAATCCCCAAAATCCCGCTGGAAAACCTCCCTGGGATCCCAAAAATCCCGAAAATCCAACTGGGAAATCCCACTGGGATCCCCCAAATCCTGAAAATCCCCCGGGGATCCCCCAAATTCCTCCTGGATCGGGCGGTTCACGCCCGGATCTGCGCCGGCAACTCGGGGTTCTGAGCCCCAAATCCCGCTGGGATCCCCCAAAATCCCGCTGCGATCCCCCAAATCCCGAAAATCCCGCTGGAAAACCTCCCTGGGATCCCCCAAATTCCTCCTGGATCGGGCGGTGCACGCCCGGATCTGCGCCAGGAACTCGGGGTTCTGAGCCCCCGAATCCCGCTGGGATCCCCCAAAATCCCGAAAATCCCGCTGGGATCCCCCAAAATCCCGAAAATCCCGCCGGGATCCCCCAAAAATCCCGAAAATCCCGCTGGAAAACCTCCCTGGGATCCCAAAAATCCCGAAAATCCAACTGGGAAATCCCACTGGGATCCCCCAAATCCTGAAAATCCCCCGGGGATCCCCCAAATTCCTCCTGGGTCAGGCAGTTCATGCCCGGATCTGCGCCGGCAACTCGGGGTTCTGAGCCCCCGAATCCCGCTGGGATCCCCCAAAATCCCGCTGGGATCCCCCAAAATCCCGAAAATCCCGCTGGGATCCCCCAAATCCCGAAAATCCCGCTGGGATCCCCCAAATCCCGAATATCCCCTGGGGATCCCCCAAATCCCGCTGGAAAACCTCCCTGGGATCCCCCAAATTCCTCCTGGATCGGGCGGTTCACGCCCGGATCTGCGCCGGCAACTCGGGGTTCTGAGCCCCCAAATCCCGCTGGGATCCCCCAAAATCCCGCTGGGATCCCCAAATCCCGAAAATCCCCTGGGGATCCCCCAAATCCCGCTGGAAAACCTCCCTGGGATCCCCCAAATTCCTCCTGGATCGGGCGGTGCACGCCCGGATCTGCGCCAGGAACTCGGGGTTCTGAGCCCCAAATCCCGCTGGGATCCCCAAAAATCCCGAAAATCCCGCTGGGATCCCCCAAAATCCCGAAAATCCCGCCGGGATCCCCCAAAAATCCCGAAAATCCCGCTGGAAAACCTCCCTGGGATCCCAAAAATCCCGAAAATCCAACTGGGAAATCCCACTGGGATCCCCCAAATCCTGAAAATCCCCCGGGGATCCCCCAAATTCCTCCTGGATCGGGCAGTTCATGCCCGGATCTGCGCCGGCAACTCGGGGTTCTGAGCCCCGAATCCCGCTGGGATCCCCCAAAATCCCGCTGGGATCCCCCAAATCCCGGAAATCCCGCTGGGATCCCCCAAAATCCCAAAATCCCGCTGGGATCCCCCAAATCCCGAAAATCCTGCTGGAAAACCTCCCTGGGATCCCCCAAATTCCTCCTGGATCGGGCGGTGCACGCCCGGATCTGCGCCGGCAACTTGGGGTTCTGATCCCGAAAATCCCGCTGGAAAACCTCCCTGGGATTCCCAAATCCCAAAAATCTGCCTGGAAAATCCCCCTGGGATTCCCAAAACCCCAAAAATCCGGCTGGGAAATGCCCCTGGATCTCCTGGAAAACGCAGAGTTCCAGGGAAACCAGCGGGAATTCCTGGGAAAAATGGGATTTCCTGGAAAAAAATGGGATTTCCTGGGAAAAAATGGGATTTCCTGGAAAAAAAATGGGATTTCCTGGAAAAAAATGGCATTTCCTGGAAAAAAATGGGATTTCCTGGAAAAAACATGGGATTTCCTGGAAAAAAAACGGGATTTCCTGCAAAAAAAATGGGATTTCCTGGGGAAAAAAATGGGATTTCCTGGAAAAAAAAAATGGGATTTCCTGGAAAAAAAATGGGATTTCCTGGGAAAAATGGGATTTCCTGGGAAAAAATGGGATTTCCAGGAAAGAAATGGGATTTCCTGGAAAAAAAAAGGGATTTCCTGGGAAAAAAAGGGATTTCCTGGAAAAAAAAAGGGATTTCCTGGAAAAAAAAGGGGATTTCCTGGAAAAAAAAGGGATTTCCTGGAAAAAAAAGGGGATTTCCTGGAAAAAAAATGGGATTTCCTGGGGAAAAAATGGGATTTCCTGGGGAAAAAATGGGATTTCCTGGAAAAAAGATGGGATTTCCTGGAAAAAAAAAAGGGATTTCCTGGGAAAAAAGATGGGATTTCCTGGAAAAAAATGGGATTTCCTGGAAAAAAAAATGGGATTTCCTGGGGAAAAAATGGGATTCCCTGGGGAAAAAATGGGATTTCCTGGAAAAAAATGGGATTTCCTGGAAAAAAAAAAGGGATTCCCTGGGGAAAAAATGGGATTTCCTGGAAAAAAATGGGATTTCCTGGGAAAAAATGGGATTTCCTGGGGAAAAAATGGGATTTCCTGGAAAAAAGATGGGATTTCCTGGAAAAAAAATGGGATTTCCTGGAAAAAAAAAAGGGATTTCCTGGAAAAAAAAATGGGATTTCCTGGGGAAAAATGGGATTTCCTGGGGAAAAAATGGGATTTCCTGGAAAAAAAATGGGATTTCCTGCGGAAAAAATGGGATTTCCTGGGGAAAAAATGGGATTTCCTGGGAAAAAATGGGATTTCCTGGGAAAAAAATGGGATTTCCTGGGGGAAAAAACGGGATTTCCTGGAAAAAAGATGGGATTTCCTGGAAAAAAGATGGGATTCCCTGGAAAAAAATGGGATTTCCTGGGGAAAAAATGGGATTTCCTGGAAAAAAAAATGGGATTTCCTGGAAAAAAAGGGGATTTCCTGGAAAAAAAATGGGATTTCCTGGGGAAAAAATGGGATTTCCTGGAAAAAAAAAAGGGATTTCCTGGGGAAAAAATGGGATTTCCTGGGGAAAAAACGGGATTTCCTGGAAAAAAGATGGGATTTCCTGGAAAAAAAAAAGGGATTTCCTGGGGAAAACCAGGAGATTTCCGTGGAAAGCAGCGGGATTCGCAGGCAGATTGCAGGATTGGGAGGGAAAATGGGAGGATTTCCTGGGAAACGGCGGAATTCCCGGGAAAAACAGCGGGAATTTGAGGAAAATGGCGGGAATTTGAGGAAAACAGTGGGAATTTTCTGGAAAATGGCGGGAATTTGAGGAAAAAGGTGGGAATTTGAGGAAAACAGCGGGGATTTTCTGGAAAATGGCGGGAATTTGAGGAAAACAGTGGGAATTTGAGGAAAACAGTGGGAATTTGAGGAAAATGGCGGGAATTTGAGGAAAACTGTGGGAATATCCTGGCAAGTAGCGGCGTTCCCAAGGATCCAGGAGGCTCCCAAGGATCCCGGAGATTCCCAAGGATTCCGGAGATTCCCAAGGATCCAGGAGGCTCCCAAGGATCCAGGAGGAGCCCGGCGCCTTTCCCAGGAGCCGCTCGCACTTTGCAGGAGGATTTGGGATGGATTTTTTGGAGGGAAAGCAGCGGAATTCCGAGGGAAACCGGGCCCGGCCTCGGACGGCACCGAGGAGGGGGCGGCGCTGCTGAACTCGGGCGGCAGCGCTAATTAGCGACTAATTCGTGCCTAATTAACCCCCCCTAGGGACTCCTTCGTAAGCTCCCGCCGCGGAGGGGCCAGCACGGACGGATTTATTGACGGAGCCCCCAGCGCCGGACTGGAATTTAACCGATTTAGGTCGTTTTTAACCTGATCCGCTGCGTTTGGTTGTGTCTGAGCGCGAGGCCATTAAAAACCAGCGACTGTGCCGCGTGCTGTGCTGCGGGCTCGGGGGGGAGCAGCGAGAGAGGGCTCGTGTGGGGCTCGTGGGGAAGAGCCGCGAAACAACCGCTCTCCTCCGGGTAGCGCCGCTACGCGAGGCCGAGGCTTCACTAGGCCGCACTAGGCCGCGGGTTGCTAGGCAACGCGGCGCGTTGATGACGCAACTCGCAGCGCGCCGCCTGGCCGTCGCTCCGTTACTTAGCAACGCGGCGCGCCGCTGACGTCACTTCCGCCTTCTTCTTCCTCCCCGCGGCGCTATCATGGCGGCCGTGTCGGTGTTCCCCTCGCCGCGGGAGCTCGGCGCGGCCCTGGCGCGCCTCGTGGCGGAGGCGGCGGCCGCGGCGGTGGCGAGCGACGGCCGCTTCACGCTGGGGCTCTCCGGGGGCTCCATGGTGGAGCTGCTGGCGCGGGAGCTGCCGCCCGCCCTCAGCGCCACGCCCGGCGCCGAGCCCTCGCGGTGGCTCGTGGCGTTCTGCGACGAGCGCCTCGTGCCGCCCGAGCACCCCGACAGCACCTTCGGGGCCTACCGGGTGAGGAGCGCGCGGGGCGGCCCCGGGGCGGCCCCTCCGGGACGGCCCCGCCGCCGGAGCCGGGCGGTGTCGCCGCCTTCGCCGTCCCCCCCGCGCCCGTGGGCCCGCGCCACGGGTTCCCCGCGCCACGGGTTCCCACCCCCCCCCCCCCGCTTCCGCTCCGGTTCCTCCCCAGAGCTCCCAGTGCGCTCCCAGTTCAGCCCAGTCCATCCCAGTGCGCTCCCAGTTCAGCCCAGTGCGCTCCCAGTTCAGCCCAGTCCATCCCAGTGCGCTCCCAGTTCATCCCAGTGCGCTCCCAGTTCAGCCCAGTCCATCCCAGTGCGCTCCTAGTTCAGCCCAGTGCGCTCCCAGTTCAGCCCAGTGCGCTCCCAGTTCAGCCCAGTCCATCCCAGTGCGCTCCTAGTTCAGCCCAGTGCGCTCCCAGTTCAGCCCAGTCCATCCCAGTGCGCTCCCAGTTCAGCCCAGTGCACTCCCAGTTCAGCCCAGTCCATCCCAGTGCGCTCCCAATCCATCCCAGTGCGCTCCCAGTTCAGCCCAGTCCATCCCAGTGCGCTCCCAATCCATCCCAGTGCGCTCCCAGTTCAGCCCAGTGCGCTCCCAATCCATCCCAGTGCGCTCCCAATCCATCCCAGTGCACTCCCAATCCATCCCAGTGCGCTCCCAGTTCAGCCCAGTGCGCTCCCAGTCCATCCCAGTGCGCTCCCAGTCCAGCCCAGTGCGCTCCCAGTTCATCCTAGTGCCCTTCCAGTGCTCCCAATGCCCTCCCAGTGCTCCCAGTGCGCTCCCAGTCCATCCCAGTGCTCCCAGGGCCCTCCCGGTGCCCTCCCAGTGCTCCCAGGGCCCTCCCAGTGCCCTCCCAGTTCATCCCCGTGCGCTCCCAGTGCCCCCCCAGTGCGCTCCCAGTGCCCTCTCAGTCCATCCCAGTGCCCCCAGTGCCTCCCAGTGTGCTCCCAGTTCATCCCAGTGTGCTCCCAGTGTCCTCCCACTCCATCCCAGTGCCCTCCCAGTGCTCCCAGCGCTCTCCCAGTGCTCCCAGTCCCTCCCAGTGCTCCCAGTCACTGTCCCAGTGCTCCCAGTGCTGCTCCCAGTGCTCCCAGTGACGCTCCCGCTCCCACTCCCAGTGCTCCCAGTGCTGCTCCCAGTGACACTCCTGCTTCCGGTGCTCCCAGTGACATTCCCAGTGCTCCCAGTGCCCTCCCAGTGCCCTCCCAGTAACCCTCCCGTTCCCCTCCCAGTCACTGTCCCAGTGTTCCCAGTGCCCTCCCAGTAACCCTCCCATTCCCCTCCCAGTCCCAGTCACTGTCCCAGCGCTCCCACTGACACTCCCAGTCCATCCCAGTAACCCTCCCGTTCCCCTCCCAGTCCCAGTTACTGGCCCAGTTGCCCCCAGTGCTCCCAGTCACTGTCCCAGTGCTCCCAGTGACACTCCCAGTCCATCCCAGTAACCCTCCCGTTCCCCTCCCAGTCCCAGTCACTGTCCCAGTGTTCCCAGTCCATCCCAGTAACCCTCCCGTTCCCCTCCCAGTCCCAGTCACTGTCCCAGTGTTCCCAGTGCCCTCCCAGTAACCCTCCCATTCCCCTCCCAGTCCCAGTCACTGTCCCAGCGCTCCCAGTGACACTCCCAGTCCATCCCAGTAACCCTCCCGTTCCCCTCCCAGTCCCAGTTACTGGCCCAGTTGCCCCCAGTGCTCCCAGTCACTGTCCCAGCGCTCCCAGTGACACTCCCAGTCCATCCCAGTAACCCTCCCGTTCCCCTCCCAGTCCCAGTTACTGGCCCAGTTGCCCCCAGTGCTCCCAGTCACTGTCCCAGTGCTCCCAGTGACACTCCCAGTCCATCCCAGTAACCCTCCCGTTCCCCTCCCAGTCCCAGTTACTGGCCCAGTTGCCCCCCCCCGGGCCCCAGGTGCTCTCGGTCCGCTCCGAGCTGGACCCGGCCGCCGCCGCCAGCGACTACTGGGAGCAGCTGCAGAGGGTACTGGGATGGACTGGGAGGGACTGGGATGGACTGGGAGGGACTGGGAGAGGACTGGGAGGGAATGGGAGGGACTGGGATGGACTGGGAGGGAATGGGAGGGAATGGGAGGGACTGGGATGGAATGGGAGGGAACTGGGATGGACTGGGATGGAACTGGGATGGACTGGGAGGGAATGGGAGAGGACTGGGAGGGACTGGGATGGACTGGGAGGGACTGGGAGCAGCTGCAGAGGGTACTGATATGGACTGGGATGGACTGGGAGGGAATGGGAGGGAATGGGAGGGAACTGGGATGGACTGGGATGGACTGGGAGCAGCTGCAGAGGGTACTGGGATGGACTGGGAGGGACTGGGAGGGACTGGGATGGACTGGGAGGGAATGGGAGGGACTGGGAGGGACTGGGAGGGACTGGGAGGGACTGGGAGGGAATGGGAGGGAATGGGAGGGACTGGGATGGAATGGGAGGGAACTGGGATGGACTGGGATGGAACTGGGATGGACTGGGAGGGAATGGGAGAGGACTGGGAGGGACTGGGATGGACTGGGAGGGACTGGGAGCAGCTGCAGAGGGTACTGATATGGACTGGGATGGACTGGGAGGGAATGGGAGGGAATGGGAGGGAACTGGGATGGACTGGGATGGACTGGGAGCAGCTGCAGAGGGTACTGGGATGGACTGGGAGGGACTGGGAGGGACTGGGATGGACTGGGAGGGAATGGGAGGGACTGGGAGGGACTGGGAGGGACTGGGAGAGGACTGGGAGGGAATGGGAGGGACTGGGATGGACTGGGAGGGAATGGGAGGGAATGGGAGGGACTGGGATGGAATGGGAGGGAACTGGGATGGACTGGGATGGACTGGGAGGGACTGGGAGCAGCTGCAGAGGGTACTGGGATGGACTGGGAGGGACTGGGAGGAACTGGGAGGGAACTGGGATGGACTGGGATGGACTGGGAGGGACTGGGAGCAGCTGCAGAGGGTACTGGGATGGACTGGGAGGGACTGGGAGGAACTGGGAGGGAACTGGGATGGACTGGGAGGGACTGGGATGGACTGGGAGCAGCTGCAGAGGGTACTGGGATGGACTGGGAGGGACTGGGAGGAACTGGGAGGGAACTGGGATGGACTGGGAGGGACTGAGATTGACTGGTGTGAACTGGTCTGTACTGGTCCATACTGATCTGTACCAGTTCCTACTGGTCCATAGTGGTCCATACTGGTCCGTACTGGTCCATACTGGTCCGTACTGGTCCGTACTGGTCCCTACTGATCCGTACTGCTCAGTACTGGTCCGTACTGGTCCGTACTGGTCTGTACTGATCCGTACTGCTCCATACCGGTCCGTACTGATCCATACTGATCTGTACTGGTCCATACTGGTCCATACCGGTCCATACTGGTCCATACTGCTCCATACTGGTCCGTACTGGTCCATACTGGTCCATACTGGTCCATACTGGTCCGTACTGCTCCATACTGGTCCGTACTGGTCCATACTGGTCCGTACTGGCCCGTACTGGTCCGTACTGGTCCATACTGGTCCGTACTGGCCCGTACTGGTCCATACCGGTCCATACTGGTCCATACCGGTCCATACTGGTCCATACCGGTCCATACTGGTCCGTACTGCTCCATACCGGTCTGTACTGATCCATACTGATCCGTACTGGTCCATACTGGTCCATACCGGTCCATACTGGTCCATACCGGTCCATACTGGTCCGTACTGATCCATACTGATCCGTAGTGGTCCATACTGCTCCATACTGCTCCATACCGGTCCCTACTGGTCCGTACTGGTCCGTACCGATCCGTACTGCTCCATACCGGTCTGTACCGATCCGTACTGGTCCGTACTGCTCCGTACCGGTCCGTACCGGTCCGTACTGGTCCGTACTGGTCCGTACTGGTCCGTACTGCTCCGTACTGCTCCATACTGGTCTGTACTGATCCATACTGATCCATACCGGTCCGTACTGGTCCATACTGGTCCGTACCGGTCCCTACTGGTCCGTACCGATCCGTACTGCTCCATACCGGTCTGTACCGATCCGTACTGCTCCGTACTGCTCCATACCGGTCCGTACTGGTCCGTACTGGTCCATACTGCTCCGTACTGCTCCATACCGGTCCGTACTGGTCCGTACTGGTCCATACTGCTCCGTACTGCTCCATACCGGTCCGTACTGGTCCGTACTGGTCCATACTGCTCCGTACTGCTCCATACCGGTCCGTACTGGTCCGTACTGGTCCATACTGCTCCGTACTGCTCCATACCAGTCCGTACCGGTCCGTACCGGTCCGTACTGGTCCGTACTGGTCCATACTGCTCCGTACTGCTCCATACCAGTCCGTACTGGTCCGTACCGGTCCGTACTGGTCCGTACTGGTCTCCCTGCTCGGCAGGCGTTCCCGGGCGAGGCGGTGCCGCAGTTCCAGCTGCTGCTGCTGGGGGTGGGGCCGGACGGGCACACCTGCTCGCTGTTCCCGGGCCACGCCCTGCTGCAGGTGGGAGCGGATTTCGGGCCCTTCTGGGTGGTCCTGGGCCCCAAATCCACCCCAATTCACCCCAAAATCCACCCCAAATCCACCCCAAATCCACCCAAAAATCACCCCAAAATCTACCCCAAATCCACCCCAAAATCCACCCCAAATCCACCCCAAATCCATCCCAAAATCACCCCAAAATCTACCCCAAAATTCCCCAAATCCACCCCAATTCACCCCAAAATCCACCCCAATTCACCCCAAATCCACCCAAAAATCACCCCAAAATCTACCCCAAAATTCCCCAAATCCACCCCAATTCACCCCAAATCCACCCAAAAATCCATCCCAAAATCCACCCCAAAATTCCCAAAATACACCCCAAAATCCACCCCAATTCACCCCAAAATCCACCCCAAATTCACCCCAAAATCCATCCCAAATTCACCCCAATTCACCCCAAAATTCCCCAAATCCACCCCAATTCACCCCAAATCCACCCCAAAATCCATCCCAAAATCACCCCAAAATCCACCCCAAAATTCCCCAAATCCACCCCAATTCACCCCAAATTCACCCCAATTCACCCCAAATCCACCCCAAATCCACCCCAAAATCCATCCCAAATTCACCCCAATTCACCCAAAAATTCCCCAAATCCACCCCAATTCCCCCCAAAATCCACCCCAAATTCACCCCAAAATCCATCCCAAATTCACCCCAATTCACCCCAAAATTCCCCAAATCCACCCCAATTCACCCCAAATCAACCCCAAATCCACCCCTAAATCCATCCCAAATTCACCCCAATTCACCCCAAAATTCCCCAAATCCACCCCAATTCACCCCAAAATCCACCCCAAATTCACCCCAAAGTCCATCCCAAAATCCACCCCAAAATCCACCCCAAAATCCACCCAAAAATTCCCAAAATCCACCCCAAATTAACCCCAAATCCACCCTAAATTCACCCCAAAATCCATCCCAAATTCACATAAATCCACCCCAAAATCACCCCAAAATCCACCCCAAATTCACCCCAAAATCCACCCCAAATTCACCCCAAAATCTACCCCAAAATTCCCCAAATCCACCCCAATTCACCCCAAATCCACCCCAAATCCACCCCAAAATCCATCCCAAAATCCACCCCAAAATCCACCCCCAAATCCACCCAAAAATTCCCAAAATACACCCCAAAATCCACCCAAAAATTCCCAAAATCCACCCCAAATTCACCCCCAATTCACCCCAAATTCACCCAAAATCCACCCCCAATTCACCCCAAAATTCCCCCAAATTCACCCCAAAATCACCCCGAATTCACCCAAATTCCCCAAATCCACCCAAAATCCACCCAAATCCCTCAAAATTCCACCCAAAATCACCCCAAATCCACTCAAAATCCCCCCCAAAATCCACCCAAATTCCACCCCAAATTCACCCCAAATCCACCCCAAAATCCACCCCAAATTCACCCCAAAATCCACCTCAATTCAACCCAAAATGATCCCAAAATGATCCCAAAAATCACCTTGAAATTACCCCGAAATCATCCCAAAATCACCCCAAAATCATCCCAAAAGCCACCCCAAATCGACCCAAAATCACCCCAAAATTCCCCAAATCCACCCCAAATTCACCCCAAAATTTCCCCCCCAATTCCACGCCAAATTCCCCCCAAAATTCACCCCAAATTTCCCCCAAAATTCCCCAAAATCCACCCCAAATTCACCCCCAATTCACCCCTAAATTCACCCCAAATTCACCCCAAATCCACCCCCAATTCACCCCAAATTTCCCCCAAATTCACCCCAAAATCACCCCGAATTCACCCAAATTCCCCAAATCCACCCAAAATCCCCCCCAAAATCCACCCAAATTCCACCCCAAATTCACCCCAAATCCACCCCAAAATCCACCTAAAATCCACCCAAAATCACCCCAAATTCACCCAAAATCCACCCAAATTCCCCCAAAATCCCCCCATTTCTCCCCATTTCCGCCATTCTCCCCCTTTCCCCCATTTCCCCCCTTTTCCCCCCATTTTTCCCAATTCCCCCCTTTTTTCCCATTTTTTCCCATTTTCCCCATTTTTCCTGAATTCCTCCCATTTTTTCCCAATTCCCCCCTTTTTCCCCCATTTCTCCACCCTTTTCCTCCCCTTTTCCCCCCAATTTTCCCCAATTTTCCCCCATTTTCCCCCAATTTCCCCTCATTTCCCCCCATTTCTCCCCCCATTTCCCCCCGTTTTTCCCAGTTTCCCCCTTTTTTCCCAATTTTCCCCCATTTTTCCCAATTTCCCCCTTTTTTCCCATTTCCCCCCTTTTTTCCCCAGTTTCCCCCATTTTTCCCATTTTTCCCAATTTCCCCCCGTTTTTCCCAGTTCCCCCTTTTTCCCATTTTTCCCATTTTCCCCCATTTTCCCAATTTCCTCCTGTTTTTCCCAATTTCCCCCTTTTTTCCCATTTTTTCCCAATTTTCCCCTTTTCCCCCCATTTTCCCCATTTTTCCCAATTTCCCCCATTTTTCCCAATTTCCCCCTTTTTTCCCATTTCCCCCCTTTTTTCCCCAGTTTCCCCCATTTTTCCCATTTTTCCCAATTTCCCCCCATTTTTCCCAATTTCCCCCTGTTTTCCCCCATTTTTCCAATTCCCCCTTTTTCCCCTTTTTCCCCCATTTTCCCATTTTTCCCAATTTCCCCGTTTTTCCCCCCAGGAGCAGCATTCCCTGCTCTCAGCCCCTCAGGACTCCCCGAAGCCGCCTCGGCTCCGGCTGCCGCTGCTCCCCCCCATTTTTCCCAATTTCCCCCCATTTTTCCCAATTTCCCCCTGTTTTCCCCCATTTTCCCAATTCCCCCTTTCTCCCCTTTTTCCCCCATTTTCCCATTTTTCCCAATTTCCCCGTTTTTCCCCCCAGGAGCAGCATTCCCCGCTCTCAGCCCCTCAGGACTCCCCGAAGCCGCCTCGGCTCCGGCTGCCGCTGCTCACTGTTCCCCCCATTTTTCCCAATTTCCCCCCATTTTTCCCAATTTCCCCCTGTTTTCCCCCATTTTCCCAATTCCCCCTTTCTCCCCTTTTTTCCCCCATTTTCCCATTTTTCCCAATTTCCCCGTTTTTCCCCCCAGGAGCAGCATTCCCCGCTCTCAGCCCCTCAGGACTCCCCGAAGCCGCCGCGGGCGCGGGTGACGCTGACGCTGACGCTGCTCAGCGCCGTTTTTCCGAATTTCCTCCTTTTTTCCCAATTCCCCCCTTTTCCCCCCAATTTTCCTCATTTTCCTAATTCCCCCTTTTTTACCCATTTTTCCCATTTTCCCATTTTTCCCAATTCCCCATTTTTTCCCCCCAGGAGCAGCATTCCCCGCTCTCAGCCCCTCAGGACTCCCCGAAGCCGCCTCGGCTCCGGCTCCGGCTGCCGCTGCTCCCCCCCATTTTTCCCAATTTCCCCCCATTTTTCCCAATTTCCCCCCATTTTTCCCAATTCCCCCATTCTCCCATTTTTCCCAATTTCCCCATTTTTTCCCCCAGGAGCAGCATTCCCCGCTCTCAGCCCCTCAGGACTCCCCGAAGCCGCCTCGGCTCCGGCTCCGGCTGCCGCTGCTCCCCCCCATTTTTCCCAATTTCCCCCCATTTTTCCCAATTCCCCCCCGTTTTTCCCCCGTTTTCCCATTCTCCCATTTTTCCCAATTTCCCCGTTTTTCCCCCCAGGAGCAGCATTCCCTGGTGGCAGCCCTGGAGGACTCCCCGAAGCCTCCGCGGGCGCGGGTGACGCTGACGCTGACGCTGCTCAGCGCCGTTTTTCCCAATTTCCTCCTTTTTTCCCAATTCCCCCCTTTTCCCCCCAATTTTCCTCATTTTCCTAATTCCCCCTTTTTTACCCATTTTTCCCATTTTCCCATTTTTCCCAATTCCCCATTTTTTCCCCCCAGGAGCAGCATTCCCCGCTCTCAGCCCCTCAGGACTCCCCGAAGCCGCCGCGGCTCTGGTGACGCTGCCGCTGCTCCCCCCCATTTTTCCCAATTTCCCCCCATTTTCCCAATTCCCCCATTTTTCCCATTTTTCCCAATTTCCCCGTTTTTCCCCCCAGGAGCAGCATTCCCTGGTGGCAGCCCTGGAGGACTCCCCGAAGCCGCCGCGGGCGCGGGTGACGCTGACGCTGCCGCTGCTCAACGCCGCTCGCTCCGTGCTCCTCGTGGCCGCCGGCGCCTCCAAAGCCGCCGCGCTCAAGGTTCGCTCCGGCCCCGACATCCCGGGATTTTTTTTTTCCTCCTTGGAATTCCCACGTTCCCGCCCCCCCACCTCATTCCCGGCTCCTTTGGCTCCCGCAGAGGATCCTGGAGGGCGACGAGGAGGAGCCGCTGCCGGCCGCGCGCGTCCGGCCCCGCTCCGGGCGGCTCCGGTGGCTGCTGGACGAGGAGGCGGCGAAGGAGCTGCGGATTCCTGTGGAGAGATGGCCCGGGAGCTGAGGGATTCCGTGGGGAAATGGGCTGGGAATCCAGGAATTCCATGGAAAAACGGCCCGGGAGCTGAGGGATTCCATGGGGAAATGGGCTGGGAATCCAGGGATTCCAGGGGAAAATGGGCTGGGAATCCAGGGATTCCAGGGGGAAATGGGCTGGGAGCTGAGGGATTCCGTGGGGAAATGGGCTGGGAATCCAGGGATTCCATGGGGAAATGGGCTGGGAGTCCAGGAATTCCAGGGGGAAATGGGCTGGGAGTCCAGGGATTCTGGGAAAAACGGCCCGGGAGCTGAGGGATTCCATGGGGAAATGGGCTGGGAGTCCAGGAATTCCAGGGGGAAATGGCCCGGGAGCTGAGGGATTCCATGGGGAAATGGGCTGGGAATCCAGGAATTCTAGGGGAAAATGGGCTGGGAATCCAGGGATTCCAGGGGGAAATGGGCTGGGAGTCCAGGGATTCCGGGAAAAATGGCCCGGGAGCTGAGGGATTCCATGGGGAAATGGGCTGGGAATCCAGGGATTCCATGGAAAAATGGGCTGGGAGCTGAGGGATTCCATGGGGAAAAGGGCTGGGAATCCAGGGATTCCAGGGGGAAATGAGCTGGGAGCTGAGGGATTCCATGGGGAAATGGGCTGGGAATCCAGGGATTCCAGGGGAAAATGGGTTTGGAGTCCAGGAATTCCGGGAAAAACGGCCCGGGAGCTGAGGGATTCCAGGGGGAAATGGGCTGGGAATCCAGGGATTCCAGGGGAAAATGGGCTGGGAGTCCATGAATTCCGGGAAAAACGGCCCGGGAGCTGAGGGGTTCCATGGGGAAATGGGCTGGGAATCCAGGGATTCCATGGAAAAATGGGCTGGGAATCCCTGGATTCCAGGGGGAAAATGGGCTGGGAATCCAGGGATTCCATGGGAAAATGGGCTGGGAATCCAGGGATTCCAGGGGAAAATGGGCTGGGAATCCAGGGATTCCAGGGGGAAATGAGCTGGGGATCCAGGGATTCCATGGAAAAATGGGCTGGGAGCTGAGGGATTCCATGGGGAAATGGGCAGGGAATCCAGGAATTCTAGGGGAAAATGGGCTGGGAATCCAGGGATTCCAGGGGGAAATGGGCTGGGAGTCCAGGGATTCCGGGAAAAATGGCCCGGGAGCTGAGGGATTCCATGGGGAAATGGGCTGGGAGTCCAGGAATTCCAGGGGGAAATGGGCTGGGAATCCAGGGATTCCATGGAAAAATGGGCTGGGAGCTGAGGGATTCCATGGGGAAAAGGGCTGGGAATCCAGGGATTCCAGGGGGAAATGAGCTGGGAGCTGAGGGATTCCATGGGGAAATGGGCTGGGAATCCAGGGATTCCAGGGGAAAATGGGTTTGGAGTCCAGGAATTCCGGGAAAAACGGCCCGGGAGCTGAGGGATTCCAGGGGGAAATGGGCTGGGAATCCAGGGATTCCAGGGGAAAATGGGCTGGGAGTCCATGAATTCCGGGAAAAACGGCCCGGGAGCTGAGGGGTTCCATGGGGAAATGGGCTGGGAATCCAGGGATTCCATGGAAAAATGGGCTGGGAATCCCTGGATTCCAGGGGGAAAATGGGCTGGGAATCCAGGGATTCCATGGGAAAATGGGCTGGGAATCCAGGGATTCCAGGGGAAAATGGGCTGGGAATCCAGGGATTCCAGGGGGAAATGAGCTGGGGATCCAGGGATTCCATGGAAAAATGGGCTGGGAGCTGAGGGATTCCATGGGAAAATGGGCTGGGAATCCAGGGATTCCAGGGGAAAATGGGCTGGGAATCCAGGAATTCCAGGGGGAAATGGGCTGGGAGTCCAGAGATTCCAGGGGGAAGTGGCCCAGGAGTTGAGGGATTCTGGGAAAAACGGCCCAGGAATCCAGGAATTCCAGGAAAAACGGCCCAGGATTCCAGGGATTCCAGGGGAAAACGGCCCAGGAATCCCAGAATTCCCATTCCTGGGGTGTGGGATCCTCTGGGAAAGGGTTTGGGGTTTTAGAGCCGGGAATTCCCATGGAAAACAGCCCGGGAATCCAGGAATTCCATGGGAAAATCCCATTCTTGGGATGTGGGATCCTCTGGAAAACGGTTTGGGATTTTAGAGCTGGGAATTCCCAGGGAAAAACATTCCAATATTTAGGAATTCCCATGGAAAATGGCCCGGGAGTTGAGGAATTCCCTGGAAAACCGGCCCGGGAGCTGGGAATTCCCAAGGAAAAACATTCCAGGAGCTGGGAATTCCCAGGGAAAAGGTCCCGGGAGTTGGGAATTCCTGCGGGATTGGGGGGCTCATTTTTTGGGGAGTTTTGGGCTCTTTTTCTTGGAATTTTTGGACTTTTTTTCTGGGATTTTGGGACCATTTTTCCTGGAATTTTGGGACTTTTTTTCCCGGAATTTTCTGATATTTTTACCTGGAATTTTTGGACTTTTTTTCTAGGAATTTTGGGACTTTTATTTCCTTGGAATTTTCGGACTTTTTTCTTGGAATTTTCAGACTTTTTTCCCTGGAATTTTCAGACTTTTTTCCCTGGAATTTTTGGGCTCTTTTTCTTGGGATTTTTGGACTTTTTTCCTGGAATTTTTGGACTTTTTTTTCATGGGATTTTGGGACCATTTTTCCTAGAATTTTTTGGCTTTTTTCCTGGAATTTTTGGACCATTTTTCCTGGAAGTTTTTGGCTTTTTTCTTGGAATTTTGGACTTTTTTTCCTTGGATTTTTTGGGCTCTTTTTCTTGGAATTTTCGGACTTTTTTTCCTGGAATGTTCGGACTTTTTTTCTTGGCACTTTTGGACTTTTTTTCCTGGGATTTTGGGACCTTTTTTCCTGGAATTTTTGGACTTTTTTCTTGGAATTGTCAGGCTTTTTTCTTGGCATTTTTGGATCTTTTTTCTTGGAATTTTTGGACTTTTTTTCCTGGAATTTTCAGACTTTTTTTCCTTGGAATTTTTGGACTTTTTTTCCTTGGAATTTTCGGACTTTTTTCTTGGCATTTTTGGACTTTTTTTTTCCCTGGAATTTTCAGACATTTTTTCTTGGAATTTTCAGACTTTTTTCCCCGGGATTTTTGATTGGATTTTTTGGGATTTTTGTACTCTTATTTTTTCGGGATCAGAGCGGGGCTTTGGCTGAGCTGGGAATTGCCGGGAAATCCTTGGAATTCCGGGAAATCACGGAAATAAAAAAAAATCCTGGAATTGTTTTGGGGCCAGGAATTCCAGTGTGGACTAGGATGAACTGGGACGGACTGGGAGGGACTGGGAGGGGGTGGAAAGGAGGGAAAAGGGGCTGGAAAAAGCGGATTTGTTTTTCCCTCTTTTTTCCCATCTTTCCCCGCTCCTGCACCAAATCCCGAAATTTTTGGGGGGAATAAAGCGCAAAACCACTCCCTAAATCAGAATATTCCCATTTCTTTCTCCTTATTCCCATTTCTTTCTCTTTATTCCCATTTTTTTTTCCTTTATTTCCCTCTGGAATTTTGAGGTTAGAACAGCTGAAAAGCGGGAAAATTCGGAGTTAAAACTCCTTGAAAAAACGGAAATTCGGGATTAAAAAACCCTTGGGAAGGGGAAATTCTGAAGGGGAAGTTACTCGGAGCCGGAATTTGGGGTAAAAACGGCTGAAAAATGGGAAAAATTCGGGGTTAAAAATCCCTGGAAAACGAAATTTTTAGGGGGAATTCTCTGAGGGGAGAAGGGGGCGTGGCCACAAGGGGGCGTGATCACAGACATGCCCATATATGGGTGCGGTGTGGGCGTGGTCTAACACCAGCACCACCCATATATGGCTATAGGGGGCGTGGCCACGCGCCGTGTCCATATATGGATGTAGCGGGCGTGGTCACAACGCGGACTGACCAATCAGAGCGCGCGTGGGCGTGGCCAAGGCGAGGCCCCCTGAGGGAGAAGGGCGGGGCCCGCTGTGAGGGGCGCCCAAGATGGCGGCGCGGCCGTGGCCGCTGCTGCTGCCGCTGCTGCTGCTGGCGGGGCCGGGCCGGGGCCCCGGCGGCTCCTCCGGGGGGCTCCGGCTCGGCCTCGGGCCCGGCCCGGCCGCCGGGTACTTCCCCGAGGAGCGCTGGAACCCGGAGTCGCCGCTGCGGCCGCCGCGCGTGGCCGTGGCGCTGCTGGCGCGGAACGCGGCCCACGCGCTGCCGCTGGTGCTGGGCGGGCTCGAGAGGCTGCGGCACTCCAAGGACAGGATGGCGCTGTGGTGGGTCTGGGGACACTGGGGGGACTGGGGACACTGGGGGACACTGGGGGCACTGGGGGACGCGGCACCCCAAGGACAGGATGGCGCTGTGGTGGGTCAGGGGACACTGGGGGGCACTGGGGACACTGGGGGGCACTGGGGACACTGGGGGGACACTGGGGGACATTGGGGATACTGGGGGACACTGGGGGGACACGGCACCCCAAGGACAGGACGGCGCTGTGGTGGGTCTGGGGACACTGGGGGCACTGGGGGGCACTGGGGACACTGGGGGACATTGGGGATACTGGGGGACACTGGGGGGACACGGCACCCCAAGGACAGGATGGCGCTGTGGTGGGTCAGGGGACACTGGGGATACTGGGGACACTGGGGGACACTGGGGGACACGGCACCCCAAGGACAGGATGGTGCTGTGGGGGGTCAGGGGACACTGGGGGGCACTGGGGGGCACTGGGGACACTGGGGGACATTGGGGATACTGGGAGACACTGGGGGACACGGCACCCCAAGAACAGGATGGCGCTGTGGTGGGTCTGGGGACACTGGGGGGACTGGGGACACTGGGGGACACTGGGGGACACGGCACCCCAAGGACAGGATGGTGCTGTGGTGGGTGAGGGGACACTGGGGGGCACTGGGGACACTGGGGATACTGGGGACACTGGGGACACAATGGGGACATTGGGGACGCTGGGGGGGCACTGGGGGACACTGGGGGGACACTGGGGGCACTGGAGGACACTGAGGGGACACTAGGGATACTGGTGGACATTGGGGGGACATTGGGGACACTGGGGAGACACTGGGGGGATACTGGGGACACTGCGGACACGGCACCCCAAGAACAGGATGGCGCTGTGGTGGGTCAGGGGACACTGGGGGGACTGGGGACACTGGGGGACATTGGGGATACTGGGGGGGCACTGGGGGACACGGCACCCCAAGGACAGGATGGCGCTGTGGTGGGTCAGGGGACACTGGGGGGACTGGGGACACTGGGGGACACTGGGGGAACACTGGACACACTGGGGGGACACTGGGGACACACTGGGGGCACTGGGGGACACTGGGGATACTGGGGGGGCACTGGGGGACACTGGGGGCACTGAGGGGACACTGGGGGGGCACTGGGGGCACAATGGGGACACTGGGGGACACTGGGGGGCCACTGTGGGGGCGGGCACTGGGGGGGACACTGGGGCCAACACTGGGGGGCCACTGGGAAGGAGCCGAGCGAGTGTGAGTGGAGTGTGAGGGACCCTCAGGGAGGGGCTCCTCAGGGTGACACCCCCCGTGGGACCCTCGGGTGTCCCTGCTGTCCCCTCAGGGTGGCCGTTGACCACAGCGTGGACAACACCTCGGCGCTGCTGGGCGAGTGGCTGGGCCGCGTGCGGGGCCTCTACCACCGGGTGCTCTGGAGGCACCAGGAGGAGCCCAAGTGAGGGGCTGTGGGGGGGTCCTGGGGGGCTCAGGGGTAAATTTGGGGAGGTCCTGAGGGGTTTGGGGGGGTCCCAGGGGGGTTTTGGGGGTCCCTGTGGGTTGGGGGTGCGGGGCCTGTACCAGCGGGTGCTCTGGAGGCACCAGGAGGAGCCCAAGTGAGGGGCTTGGTGGGCTTCTGGGGGGCTCAGGGACAAATTTGGGGGGGTCCTGAGGGGTTTTGGGGGTCCCAGGGGGGTTTTGGGGGTCCCCGTGGGTTGGGGGTGTGGGGCCTCTACCACCGGGTGCTCTGGAGGCACCAGGAGGAGCCCAAGTGAGGGGCTTTGGGGGGGTCCTGGGGGGCTCAGGGGTAAATTTGGGGGGGTCCTGAGGGGTTTGGGGGGGTCCCAGGGGGGTTTTGGGGGTCCCCGTGGGTTGGGGGTGCGGGGCCTGTAGCAGGGGGTGCTCTGGAGGCACCAGGAGGAGCCCAAGTGAGGGGCTTTGGGGGGGGTCCTGGGGGGCTCAGGGACAAATTTGGGGGGGTCCTGAGGGGTTTGGGGGGGTCCCAGGGGGGTTTTGGGGGTCCCTGTGGGTTGGGGGTGCGGGGCCTCTGCCACCGGGTGCTCTGGAGGCACCAGGAGGAGCCCAAGTGAGGGGCTTTGGGGGGGTCTTGGGGGGCTCAGGGGTAAAATTGGGGGGGTCCTGAGGGGTTTGGGGGGGTCCTAGGGGGTCTTTGGGGGTCCCTGTGGGTTGGGGGTGCGGGGCCTGTACCAGCGGGTGCTCTGGAGGCACCAGGAGGAGCCCAAGTGAGGGGCTGTGGGGGGGTCCTGGGGGGCTCAGGGACAAATTTGGGGGGGTCCTGAGGGGTTTTTGGGGGTCCTGGGGTCTCTGGGGGGGAATTTGGGGCATCCTGGGGGAGGGTTGGGGGGTCTTTGGGGGTCCCTGTGGGTTGGGGGTGTGGGGCCTCTCCCAGCGGGTGCTCTGGAGGCACCAGGAGGAGCCCAAGTGAGAGGCTTGGTGGGCTTCTGGGGGGCTCAGGGACAAATTTGGGGGGGTCCTGAGGGGTTTGGGGGGGTCCTGGGGTCTCTGGGGGGGAATTTGGGGCATCCTGGGGGGTTTTGGGGGTCCCCATGGGTTGGGGGTGCAGGGCCTCTACCACCGGGTGCTCTGGAGGCACCAGGAGGAGCCCAAGTGAGGGGCTTGGGGGGCTTCTGGGGTGTCCTGGGGGGCTCAGGGACAAATTTGGGGGGTCCTGAGGGGTTTTGGGGGGTCCCAGGGGGGTTTTGGGGAGACTTTGGGGGTCTCCATAGGTTGGGAGGGGGTTTGGTCACTTCAGGGAGTGGAGACACCCCGAGGAGCCATGGTGGGGGGCTGGGGGGATTTGGGGGGGTTCGGGGGGTCTGGGGGAGCTCAGGAGAAATTTGGGGGGCGTCCCGGGGGGCTTTGGGAGATCCTGGGTGGTTTTGGGGGAGGTTTTGGGGGGGGGTCCTGTGAGGGTTTAGGGGGAGTTGGGGGATCCTGGAGGGGCTTGAGGGAGGTTTTGAGGAGGGGGGGGGGGGGGTCTCCCGAGAATTTTGGGGAGGGGGTCTCAGGGTGCCCCCCTGGTGCCCCCCAGGTCCTTCCCCGACGAGGAGGGTCCCAAGCACTGGACCCCCGCCCGCTACGAGCACGTGATGAGGCTGCGCCAGGAGGCCCTGGAGGCCGCCCGCGCCATGTGGGCCGATTACCTGCTGGTACGGGGGGGCCCCCAAATCGGGGAGGGGTCCCCCCAATCGGGGAGGGGTCCCCAGACTCCAAGGGGGATGCCCTGGACCCTGGGATGGGGGGGGAAAAGCCCCCCCCCAGAGGGGACAAGTGCGGCCCTGGGGTGGGGGACATTGGGGACAGCCAGGGCTGGGTGTGGCTGGGCCTGAAATGGGGAGGGGGCTCTGAAATGGGGAGGGGGCTTTGAAATGGGGAGGGAGCCCTGAATTGGGGAGGGGGCTCTGAAATGGGGAGGGGGCCCTGAATTGGGGAGGGGGTCCTGAAATGGGGAGGGGGCTCTGAAATGGGGAGGGGGCCCTGAATTGGGGAGGGGGCTCTGAAATGGGGAGGGGGCCCTGAATTGGGGAGGGGGCTCTGAATTGGGGACGGGGCTCTGAAATGGGGAGGGGGCTCTGAATTGGGGAGGGGGTCCTGAATTGGGGAGGGGGCTCTGAAATGGGGAGGGGGCTCTGAATTGGGGAGGGGGCCCTGAAATGAGGGGCCCTGAATTGGGGAGGGGGCCCTGAATTGGGGAGGGGGCTCTGAACTGGGGAGGGGGCCCTGAAATGGGGAAGGGTCATGGGGTGACCCAGGGGACACAGGGGTGTCCCAGGGGTGTCCCAGGGGTGTCCCAGGGTAACACAGGGGTATCCCAGGGTGTCCCAGGGGTGTCCCAGGGGTGTCCCAGGGTGTCCCAAGGGTGTCCCAGGGTAACAAAGGGGTATCCCAGGGGTGTCCCCAGGGTGTCCCAGGAGTATCCCAGGGGTGTCCCAGGGGTGTCCCAGGGTGTCCCAGGAGTATCCCAGGGGTGTCCCAGGGGTGTCCCCAGGGTGTCCCAGGAGTATCCCAGGGGTGTCCCAGGGGTGTCCCCAGGGTGTCCCAGGGATGTCCCAGGGTAACAAAGGGGTATCCCAGGGGTGTCCCAGGGGTGTCCCAAGGGTGTCCCAAGGGTGTCCCAGGGGTATCCCAGGGGTGTCCCAGGGTGTCCCAGGTGTCCCCAGGGTGTCCCAGGGGTGTCCCAGGGTGTCCCAGGGGTGTCCCAAGGGTGTCCCAGGGTAACAAAGGGGTGTCCCAGGGGTGTCCCAGGGGTATCCCAGGGGTGTCCCAGGGGTGTCCCAGGGGTGTCCCAGGGTGTCCCAAGGGTGTCCCAGGTTAACAAAGGGGTGTCCCAAGGGTGTCCCAGGGGTGTCCCAGGGTGTCCCAGGGGTGTCCCAAGGGTGTCCCAGGGTAACAAAGGGGTGTCCCAAGGGTGTCCCAGGGGTGTCCCAGGGTGTCCCAGGGTGTCCCAGGTGTCCCAAGGGTGTCCCAGGGGTGTCCCAGGGGTGTCCCAAGGGTGTCCCAAGGGTGTCCCAGGGGTGTCCCCAGGGTGTCCCAGGGTGTCCCAGGGTAACAAAGGGGTGTCCCGGGGTGTCCCAGGGTGTCCCAGGGTGTCCCAGGGGTGTCCTAGGTGTCCCAAGGGTGTCCCAGGGTAACAAAGGGGTGTCCCAGGGGTGTCCCAGGGGTATCCCAGGGGTGTCCCAGGGGTGTCCCAGGGGTGTCCCAGGGTGTCCCAAGGGTGTCCCAGGGTAACAAAGGGGTGTCCCAAGGGTGTCCCAGGGGTGTCCCAGAGGTGTCCCAGGGGTGTCCCAAGGGTGACCCAGGTGTCGCTGTCGGCAGTTCCTGGACGCCGACAACGTCCTGGTGAACCCGGACACGCTGGCCGTGCTGGTGGCCGAGAACAGAACCGTGGTGGCCCCGATGCTCGACTCGCGCGCAGCCTACTCCAACTTCTGGTGCGGCATCACCCCCCAGGTGAGGGCGGGGCAACCCCGGGGGGCAGGGCAACCCCAGGTGAGGGTGGGGCAACCCCAGGGCCGGGCCATTCCCACATTCCCAATGACCATTCCTGCAATCCCAGTGTCATTCCCACATTCCCAGAGCTGTTCCCGGTGCCATTCCCACATTCCTGGTGCCATTCCCACATTCCCAGGGCTATTCCTGGTGCCATTCTCACATTCCCGGTGCCATTCCCACATTCCCAGTGCCATTCCCACATTCCTGCGGCCATTCCCACATTCCCAGGGCTATTCCTGGTGCCATTCCCACATTCCTGGTGCCATTCCCACATTCCCAGGGCTATTCCTGGTGCCATTCCCACATTCCTGGTGCCATTCCCACATTCCCAGGGCTATTCCCGGTGCCATTCCCACATTCCCGGTGCCGTTCCCACATTCCCAGGGCTATTCCCGGTGCCATTCCCACATTCCTGATGGCCATTCCCACATTCCCGGTGCCATTCCCACATTCTCAATGCCATTCCTGGTGCCATTCCCACATTCCCAAGGCTATTCCTGGTGCCATTCCCACATTCCCGGTGCCATTCCCACATTCCTGGTGCCGTTCCCACATTCCCAGGGCTATTCCTGGTGCCATTCCCACATTCCTGGTGCCATTCCCACATTCCCAGGGCTATTCCCGGTGCCATTCCCACATTCCCGGTGCCGTTCCCACATTCCCAGGGCTATTCCCGGTGCCATTCCCACATTCCTGATGGCCATTCCCACATTCCCGGTGCCATTCCCACATTCTCAATGCCATTCCTGGTGCCATTCCCACATTCCCAAGGCTATTCCTGGTGCCATTCCCACATTCCCGGTGCCATTCCCACATTCCTGGTGCCGTTCCCACATTCCCAGGGCTATTCCTGGTGCCATTCCCACATTCCTGGTGCCATTCCCACATTCCCAGGGCTATTCCTGGTGCCATTCCCACATTCCCGGTGCCGTTCCCACATTCCCAGGGCTATTCCCGGTGCCATTCCCACATTCCTGATGGCCATTCCCACATTCCCGGTGCCATTCCCACATTCCCGGTGCCGTTCCCACATTCCCAGGGCTATTCCTGGTGCCATTCCCACATTCCTGGTGCCGTTCCCACATTCCCAGGGCTATTCCTGGTGCCATTCCCACATTCCCGGTGCCGTTCCCACATTCCCAGGGCTATTCCCGGTGCCATTCTCACATTCCTGGTGCCATTCCCACATTCCCAGGGCTATTACCGCCGCACCCCCGCCTATCTCCCGATCCGGCGCCGGGAGCGCCGCGGCTGCTTCGCGGTGCCCATGGTTCACTCCACGTTCCTGCTGGATCTGCGCCGGGAGCGCTCCCGGAGCCTGGCCTTCCACCCGCCCCCGCCCGACTACGCCGGCGCCTTCGACGACATCATCGTCTTTGCCGCAGCCTGCCGGGAGGCCGGTGAGGGATTTGGGATAGGATTGGGATTGGGTTGGGATTGGGTTGAGATTGGCATTGGCATTGGGATTGGATTGGGATTGGGATTGGGATGACATCATTGTCTTTGTCGCTGCCGGCCAGGCAAAGGGAGGGGATGAAGTGAGGAATTTGGGATGGGATTGGGTTGGGATTGGGGTTTGGATAGGATTAGGATTGGGACTGGATTGGGGTTGGGATTGGGATGGCATCGTTGTGTTTGTCGCCACCTGCTGGGAGACTGGCCAGGGATTTGGGATTGGGAATGAGATCTGGGTTTGGGATGGGGATGGGATTGTTTGGATTGGGTTGGGTTGGGTAGGGATGGATGTGTTGGGATGAGTTGGGTTGGATGGGTTGGGTTGAGTTGGGTTGGGTTGGGTTGGATGGGATGAGTTGGGTTGGATGGGTTGGGATGGGTTGAGTTGGGTTGAGTTGGGTTGGATGAGTTGGGTTGGGATGGGTTGAGTTGGGTTGGATTGGATGGGATGAGTTGGGTTGGATGGGATGAGTTGGGTTGGGCTGGATGGGATGAGTTGGGTTGAGTTGTGATGGGTTGAGTTAGGATGGGTTGAGTTGGGTTGGGTTGGATGGGTTGGGATGGGTTGAGTTGGGTTGGGCGGGATGAGTTGGGATGGGTTGGATGGTTGAGTTGGGATGGGTTGGGTTGGGTTGGATGGGATGAGTTGGGTTGAGTTAGGATGGGTTGAGTTAGGATGGGTTGAGTTGGGATGGGTTGGGATGGGTTGGGATGGATTGGATTGGGTTGAGTTGGGTTGGGCGGGATGAGTTGGGATGGGTTGGATGGGATGAGTTGGGTTGGGTTGAGTTGGGTTGAGTTAGGTTGAGTTGGGTTGGATGGGATGGGTTGGGTTGGGTTGAGTTGGGTTGGGCGGGATGAGTTGGGATGGGTTGGATGGGTTGGGTTGGGTTGGGTTGAGTTGGGTTGGGATGGGATGAGTTGAGTTGGATGGGATGAGTTGGGTTGGGTTGAGTTGGGTTGAGTTAGGTTGAGTTGGGTTGGATGGGATGAGTTGGGTTGGGTTGAGTTGGGTTGCGTTGGATGGGATGAGTTTGGATGGGTTGGATGGGATGGGTTGAGTAGGGTTGAGTTAGGTTGAGTTGGGTTAGGATGGGATGGGTTAGGATGGGATGGGATGGGTTGGGATGGATTGGGATGAGTTGGGTTGGGTTGGGATGGGTTGAGTTGGGTTAGGATGGGATGGGTTGGGTTGGGATGGGTTGGGTTGGATGGGTTGAGTTGGGTTGGATGGGTTGGTTTGGGATGGGATGAGTTGGGTTGGGTTGAGTTGGGTTGAGTTAGATTGAGTTGGGTTGGATGGGATGGGTTGGGTTGGATGGCTTGGGATGAGTTGGGATGGGTTGGGATGGGTTGAGTTGGGTTAGGATGGGATGAGTTGGGTTAGGATGGGTTGGGATGGCTTGGGATGAGTTGGGTTGGGTTGGGATGGGTTGGGATGGCTTGGGATGAGTTGGGTTGGGATGAGTTGGGTTGGGATGGGTTGGGATGGGTTGATGAGTTGGATGGGATGAGTTGGGTTGGGATGAGTTGGGTTGGGTTGGATGGGATGAGTTGGATTGGATGGGATAAGTTGGGTTGGGTTAGGATGGGTTGGGATGGCTTGGGATGAGTTGGGTTGGGATGAGTTGGGTTGGGATGAGTTGGGTTGGGATGGGATGAGTTGGGTTGGGTTAGGATGGGTTGGGATGGCTTGGGATGAGTTGGGTTGGGTTGGATGGGATGAGTTGGATTGGATGGGATGAGTTGGGTTGGGTTAGGATGGGTTGCGATGGCTTGGGATGAGTTGGGTTGGGATGGGATGGGTTCAGTTGGATTAGGATGGGTTGGGTTGGTGTTCCATCGTCGTCTTCGCCGCTGCTTGTTGGGCCACGAGTGAGGGGCGGGATTGGGATGGGATTTGGAATCGCCTTTGGGTGATCCCAATTTAGAAGTGACCCCCCAGTCCTGATCTCGCTCCCAATCCCATTCCCAACATTCCCGACCCCATTCCCAATCCAGTTATTCCTGACCCCATTCCCAACATTCCTGACCCCATTCCCGACATTCCCGACCCCATTCCCGACATTCCCGGCATTCCAGGGGTGCAGATGTTCGTCAGTAACCGGGAGCAGTTCGGGTTCCTGCCGGTGCCGCTCCCATCCCTAATCCCGTTATCCCCGATCCCCTTCCCGACCCCATTCCCGACATTCCTGACCCCATTCCCGACCCCATTCCCGACGTTCCCGGTGCCATTCCAGGGGTGCAGATGTTTGTCAGTAACCGGGAGCAGTTCGGGTTCCTGCCGGTGCCGCTCCCATCCCTGATCCCGTTATCCCAGCTGCCCTTCCCGACCCCATTCCCGACCCCATTCCCGACATTCCCGGTGCCATTCCAGGGGTGCAGATGTTTGTCAGTAACCGGGAACAGTTCGGGTTCCTGCCGGTGCCGCTCCCATCCCTGATCCCGTTATCCCCGACCCCATTCCCGACCCCATTCCCGACCCCATTCCCGACCCCATTCCCGACCCCATTCCCGACCCCATTCCCGACATTCCCGGCATTCCAGGGGTGCAGATGTTTGTCAGTAACCGGGAACAGTTCGGGTTCCTGCCGGTGCCGCTCCCATCCCTGATCCCGTTATCCCCGACCCCATTCCCGACCCCATTCCCGACCCCGTTCCCGACCCCATTCCCGACATTCCCGGTGCCATTCCAGGGGTGCAGATGTTCGTCAGTAACCGGGAGCAGTTCGGGTTCCTGCCGGTGCCGCTCCCATCCCAGATCCCGTTATCCCCGACCCCATTCCTGACCCCATTCCCGACCCCATTCCCGACATTCCCGACCCCATTCCCGACCCCATTCCCGACATTCCCGACCCCATTCCCGACATTCCCGGTGCCATTCCAGGGGTGCAGATGTTTGTCAGTAACCGGGAGCAGTTCGGGTTCCTGCCGGTGCCGCTCCCATCCCTGATCCCGTTATCCCCGATCCCCTTCCTGACCCCATTCCCGACCCCATTCCCAACATTCCCGACCCCATTCCCAACCCCATTCCCAACATTCCCGACCCCATTCCCGACATTCCTGGCCTTCCAGGGGTGCAGATGTCCGTCAGTAACCGGGAGCAGTTCGGGTTCCTGCCGGTGCCGCTCCCATCCCTGATCCCGTTATCCCAGATCCCCTTCCCGACCCCATTCCCGACCCCATTCCCGACCCCATTCCCGACCCCATTCCCGACGTTCCCGGTGCCATTCCAGGGGTGCAGATGTTCGTCAGTAACCGGGAGCAGTTCGGGTTCCTGCCGGTGCCGCTCCCATCCCTAATCCCGTTATCCCCGATCCCCTTCCCGACCCCATTCCCGACATTCCTGACCCCATTCCCGACCCCATTCCCGACGTTCCCGGTGCCATTCCAGGGGTGCAGATGTTCGTCAGTAACCGGGAGCAGTTCGGGTTCCTGCTGGTGCCGCTCCCATCCCTGATCCCGTTATCCCCGACCCCATTCCCGACCCCATTCCCAGATCCCATTCCCGACATTCCCGACCCCATTCCCGACCCCATTCCCGACCCCGTTCCCGACATTCCCGACCCCATTCCCGACGTTCCCGGTGCCATTCCAGGGGTGCAGATGTCCGTCAGTAACCGGGAGCAGTTTGGGTTCCTGCCGGTGCCGCTCCCATCCCTGATCCCGTTATCCCCGACCCCATTCCCGACCCCATTCCCGACCCCATTCCTGACCCCATTCCCAACATTCCCGACCCCATTCCCGACCCCATTCCCGACCCCATTCCCGACGTTCCCGGTGCCATTCCAGGGGTGCAGATGTCCGTCAGTAACCGGGAGCAGTTCGGGTTCCTGCCGGTGCCGCTCCCATCCCTGATCCCGTTATCCCAGATCCCCTTCCCGACCCCATTCCCGACCCCATTCCCGACCCCATTCCCGACCCCATTCCCGACCCCATTCCCGACATTCCCGACCCCATTCCCGACATTCCCGGTATTCCAGGGGTGCAGATGTCCGTCAGTAACCGGGAGCAGTTCGGGTTCCTGCCGGTGCCGCTCCCATCCCTGATCCCGTTATCCCCGATCCCCTTCCCGACCCCATTCCCGACCCCATTCCCGACCCCATTCCCGACCCCATTCCCGACCCCATTCCTGACCCCATTCCCGACGTTCCCGGTGCCATTCCAGGGGTGCAGATGTCCGTCAGTAACCGGGAGCAGTTTGGGTTCCTGCCGGTGCCGCTCCCATCCCTGATCCCGTTATCCCAGATCCCCTTCCCGACCCCATTCCCGACCCCATTCCCGACCCCATTCCCGACCCCATTCCCGACCCCATTCCCGACATTCCCGACCCCATTCCCGACATTCCCGGTATTCCAGGGGTGCAGATGTCCGTCAGTAACCGGGAGCAGTTCGGGTTCCTGCCGGTGCCGCTCCCATCCCTGATCCCGTTATCCCCGATCCCCTTCCCGACCCCATTCCCGACCCCATTCCCGACCCCATTCCCGACCCCATTCCCGACCCCATTCCTGACCCCATTCCCGACGTTCCCGGTGCCATTCCAGGGGTGCAGATGTCCGTCAGTAACCGGGAGCAGTTCGGGTTCCTGCCGGTGCCGCTCCCATCCCTGATCCCGTTATCCCCGATCCCCTTCCCGACCCCATTCCCGACCCCATTCCTGACCCCATTCCCAACATTCCCGACCCCATTCCCGACATTCCCGACCCCATTCCCGACATTCCCGGCACCATTCCAGGGGTGCAGATGTTCGTCAGTAACCGGGAGCAGTTCGGGTTCCTGCCGGTGCCGCTCCCATCCCTGATCCCGTTATCCCCGACCCCATTCCCGACCCCATTCCCGACCCCATTCCCGACCCCATTCCCGACGTTCCCGGTGCCATTCCAGGGGTGCAGATGTTCGTCAGTAACCGGGAGCAGTTCGGGTTCCTGCCGGTGCCGCTCCCATCCCCGATCCCGTTATCCCAGATCCCCTTCCCGACCCCATTCCCAGATCCCATTCCCAACATTCCCGACCCCATTCCTGACCCCATTCCCGACATTCCCGGTGCCATTCCAGGGGTGCAGATGTTCGTCAGTAACCGGGAGCAGTTCGGGTTCCTGCCGGTGCCGCTCCCATCCCTGATCCCGTTATCCCAGATCCCCTTCCGACCCCATTCCCGACCCCATTCCCGACCCCATTCCCGACCCCATTCCCGACCCCATTCCCGGCATTCCCGACCCCATTCCCGACCCCATTCCCGACCCCATTCCCGACCCCATTCCCGACCCCATTCCCGACCCCATTCCTGACCCCATTCCCGACGTTCCCGGTGCCATTCCAGGGGTGCAGATGTCCGTCAGTAACCGGGAGCAGTTTGGGTTCCTGCCGGTGCCGCTCCCATCCCTGATCCCGTTATCCCAGATCCCCTTCCCGACCCCATTCCCGACCCCATTCCCGACCCCATTCCCGACCCCATTCCCGACCCCATTCCCGACATTCCCGACCCCATTCCCGACATTCCCGGTATTCCAGGGGTGCAGATGTCCGTCAGTAACCGGGAGCAGTTCGGGTTCCTGCCGGTGCCGCTCCCATCCCTGATCCCGTTATCCCCGATCCCCTTCCCGACCCCATTCCCGACCCCATTCCCGACCCCATTCCCGACCCCATTCCCGACCCCATTCCTGACCCCATTCCCGACGTTCCCGGTGCCATTCCAGGGGTGCAGATGTCCGTCAGTAACCGGGAGCAGTTCGGGTTCCTGCCGGTGCCGCTCCCATCCCTGATCCCGTTATCCCCGATCCCCTTCCCGACCCCATTCCCGACCCCATTCCTGACCCCATTCCCAACATTCCCGACCCCATTCCCGACATTCCCGACCCCATTCCCGACATTCCCGGCACCATTCCAGGGGTGCAGATGTTCGTCAGTAACCGGGAGCAGTTCGGGTTCCTGCCGGTGCCGCTCCCATCCCTGATCCCGTTATCCCCGACCCCATTCCCGACCCCATTCCCGACCCCATTCCCGACCCCATTCCCGACGTTCCCGGTGCCATTCCAGGGGTGCAGATGTTCGTCAGTAACCGGGAGCAGTTCGGGTTCCTGCCGGTGCCGCTCCCATCCCCGATCCCGTTATCCCAGATCCCCTTCCCGACCCCATTCCCAGATCCCATTCCCAACATTCCCGACCCCATTCCTGACCCCATTCCCGACATTCCCGGTGCCATTCCAGGGGTGCAGATGTTCGTCAGTAACCGGGAGCAGTTCGGGTTCCTGCCGGTGCCGCTCCCATCCCTGATCCCGTTATCCCAGATCCCCTTCCGACCCCATTCCCGACCCCATTCCCGACCCCATTCCCGACCCCATTCCCGACCCCATTCCCGGCATTCCCGACCCCATTCCCGACCCCATTCCCGACCCCATTCCCGACCCCATTCCCGACGTTCCCGGTGCCATTCCAGGGGTGCAGATGTTCGTCAGTAACCGGGAGCAGTTCGGGTTCCTGCCGGTGCCGCTCCTAACCCTGATCCCCTTATCCCAGATCCCCTTCCTGACCCCATTCCCGACATTCCTGACCCCATTCCCGACCCCATTCCCGACCCCATTCCTGACCCCATTCCCGACGTTCCCGGTGCCATTCCAGGGGTGCAGATGTTTGTCAGTAACCGGGAGCAGTTCGGGTTCCTGCCGGTGCCGCTCCCATCCCTGATCCCGTTATCCCCGATCCCCTTCCCGACCCCATTCCCGACCCCATTCCCAGATCCCATTCCCGACCCCATTCCCGACATTCCTGGCCTTCCAGGGGTGCAGATGTTCGTCAGTAACCGGGAGCAGTTCGGGTTCCTGCCGGTGCCGCTCCCATCCCTGATCCCGTTATCCCTGACCCCCTTCCCGACCCCATTCCCGACCCCATTCCCGACCCCATTCCCGACCCCATTCCCGACCCCATTCCCGACCCCATTCCCGACATTCCCGACCCCATTCCCAACATGCCTGACCCCATTCCCGACCCCATTCCCGACTTTCCCGACCCCATTCCCAACATTCCCGACCCCATTCCCGACCCCATTCCCGACCCCATTCCCGACATTCCCGACCCCATTCCCAACATTCCCGACCCCATTCCCGACGTTCCCGGTGCCATTCCAGGGGTGCAGATGTTCGTCAGTAACCGGGAGCAGTTCGGGTTCCTGCCGGTGCCGCTCCCATCCCTGATCCCGTTATCCCCGATCCCCTTCCTGACCCCATTCCCGACCCCATTCCCAACATTCCCGACCCCATTCCCAACCCCATTCCCAACATTCCCGACCCCATTCCCGACATTCCTGGCCTTCCAGGGGTGCAGATGTTCGTCAGTAACCGGGAGCAGTTCGGGTTCCTGCCGGTGCCGCTCCCATCCCTGATCCCGTTATCCCTGACCCCATTCCCGACCCCGTTCCCGACCCCGTTCCCGACCCCATTCCCGACATTCCCGGTGCCATTCCAGGGGTGCAGATGTTCATCAGTAACCGGGAGCAGTTCGGGTTCCTGCCGGTGCCGCTCCCATCCCCAATCCCGTTATCCCTGACCCCCTTCCTGACCCCATTCCCGACCCCATTCCCAACATTCCTGACCCCATTCCCGACATTCCCGGTGCCATTCCAGGGGTGCAGATGTCCGTCAGTAACCGGGAGCAGTTCGGGTTCCTGCCGGTGCCGCTCCCATCCCTGATCCCGTTATCCCAGATCCCCTTCCCGACCCCCTTCCCGACCCTATTCCCGACCCCATTCCCAACATTCCCGACCCCATTCCCGACATTCCCGGCGCCATTCCAGGGGTGCAGATGTTCGTCAGTAACCGGGAGCAGTTCGGGTTCCTGCCGGTGCCGCTCCCATCCCTGATCCCCTTATCCCAGATCCCATTCCCGACCCCATTCCCAACATTCCTGACCCCATTCCCGACCCCATTCCCGACCCCATTCCCGACGTTCCCGGTGCCATTCCAGGGGTGCAGATGTCCGTCAGTAACCGGGAGCAGTTCGGGTTCCTGCCGGTGCCGCTCCCATCCCTGATCCCGTTATCCCAGATCCCCTTCCCGACCCCATTCCCGACCCCATTCCCGACCCCATTCCCGACATTCCCGACCCCATTCCCGACATTCCCGGTGCCATTCCAGGGGTGCAGATGTTCGTCAGTAACCGGGAGCAGTTCGGGTTCCTGCCGGTGCCGCTCCCATCCCTGATCCCGTTATCCCCGACCCCATTCCCGACCCCATTCCCGACCCCATTCCCGACCCCATTCCCGACCCCATTCCTGACCCCATTCCTGACCCCATTCCCGACATTCCCGGTGCCATTCCAGGGGTGCAGATGTTCGTCAGTAACCGGGAGCAGTTCGGGTTCCTGCCGGTGCCGCTCCCATCCCTGATCCCGTTATCCCCGACCCCATTCCCGACCCCATTCCCGACCCCATTCCCGACCCCATTCCCGACATTCCCGACCCCATTCCCGACATTCCCGGTGCCATTCCAGGGGTGCAGATGTTCGTCAGTAACCGGGAGCAGTTCGGGTTCCTGCCGGTGCCGCTCCCATCCCTGATCCCGTTATCCCAGCTCCCCTTCCCGACCCCATTCCCGACCCCATTCCCGACGTTCCCGACCCCATTCCCGACATTCCCGGTGCCATTCCAGGGGTGCAGATGTTCGTCAGTAACCGGGAGCAGTTCGGGTTCCTGCCGGTGCCGCTCCCATCCCCGATCCCGTTATCCCTGACCCCCTTCCCGACCCCATTCCCGACCCCGTTCCCGACCCCATTCCCGACCCCATTCCCGACGTTCCCGGTGCCATTCCAGGGGTGCAGATGTTCGTCAGTAACCGGGAGCAGTTCGGGTTCCTGCCGGTGCCGCTGCGCTCCCAGAGCTCCCTGCGGGACGAGGCCGAGAACTTCCTGCACGTCCAGCTGGAGATCATGGGTGAGATCCCGCGGGATCCCCGGGGATCCCGGAGCGTCCGCGGCCTCGGGGCCGTCCCGAGGGATCCGCGGCCTCGGGATCCTGTGGGGGAAATGGATCCCAGTGGATCCCGACGCATCCGGGGCCTCGGGATCCTGAGGGGGAGAAGGATCGCAAAGGATCCCAAAGGATCCCAAGGGGATCCAGGGCTTCAGGATGAGGCCCAAGAGTGGGATTTGGGGCTGATTCCTTTGGGATCTGGGGCTCATTCCCGTGGGATTTGGGGCTGATTCTGTTGGGATCTGGGGCTCATTCCCATGGGATCTGGGGCTGATTCCTTTGGGATTTGAGGTTCATTCCTTTGGGATTTGGGGCTGATTCCTTTGGGATCTGGGGCTCATTCCCATGGGATCTGGGGCTGATTCCTTTGGGATCTGGGGCTCATTCCCGTGGGATCTGGGGCTCATTCCCATGGGATCTGGGGCTGATTCCTTTGGGATTTGGGGTTCATTCCTGTGGGATTTGGGGCTGATTCCTTTGGGATCTGGGGCTCATTCCCGTGGGATCTGGGGCTCATTCCCGTGGGATTTGGGGCTCATTCCCATGGGATCTGGGGCTGATTCCTTTGGGATTTGGGGCTCATTCCTGTAGGATTTGGGGCTGATTCCCGTGGGATTTGGGGCTGATTCCTTTGGGATTTGGGGCTCATTCGTGTGGGATCTGGGGCTGATTCCTTTGGGATTTGGGGCTGATTCCTGTGGGATTTGGGGTTGATTCCTTTGGGATCTGGGGCTCATTCCTGTGGGATCTGGGGCTGATTCCTTTGGGATTTGGGGCTGATTCCCGTGGGATTTGGAGCTGATTCCTTTGGGATCTGGGGCTGATTCCTTTGGGATTTGGGGTTTATCCTTTGGGATTTGGGGCTGATTCCTTTGGGATCTGGGGCTCATTCCCCTGGGATCTGGGGCTGATTCCTTTGGGATTTGGGGCTCATTCCCCTGGGATCTGGGGCTGATTCCTTTGGGATTTGGGGCTCATTCCCCTGGGATCTGGGGCTGATTCCTTTGGGATTTAGGGCTCATTCTTTGGGATCTGGGGCTCATTCCTGTGGGATCTGGGGCTGATTCCTTTGGGATTTGGGGCTGATTCCTTTGGGATTTGGGGCTGATTCCTTTGGGATTTGGGGATGATTCCTTTGGGATCTGGGGCTCATTCCCGTGGGATCTGGGGCTCATTCCTGTGGGATCAGGGGCTCATTCCTTTGGGATCTGGGGCTGATTCCCGTGGGATTTGGGGCTCCTTCCTTTGGGATTTAGGGCTCATTCCCATGGGATTTGGGGCTGATTCCTTTGGGATTTGGGGCTGATTCCTTTGGGATTTGGGGCTCATTCCCATGGGATTTGGGGCTCATTCCTTTGGGATTTGGGGCTCATTCCCGTGGGATTGGGGGCTCATTCCCATGGGATTTGGGGCTCATTCCCGTGGGATTTGGGGCTGATTCCTTTGGGATTTAGGGCTGATTCCTTTGGGATCAGGGGCTCATTCCCATGGGATTTGGGGCTGATTCCCGTGGGATCTGGGGTTCATTCCTGTGGGATTTGGGGCTGATTCCTTTGGGATTTAGGGCTCATTCCTTTGGGATTTGGGGCTCATTCCCCTGGGATCTGGGGCTGATTCCTTTGGGATTTGGGGCTCATTCCCCTGGGATCTGGGGCTCATTCCCATGGGATTTGGGGCTCATTCCCATGGGATTTTGGGGCTGATTCCTTTGGGATTTGGGGCTGATTCCTTTGGGATCTGGGGCTGATTCCTTTGGGATTTGGGGCTCATTCCTGTGGGATTTGGGGCTGATCCCTTTGGGATTTGGGGCTCATTCCCCTGGGATCTGGGGCTCATTCCTGTGGGATCAGGGGCTCATTCCTGTGGGATTTGGGGCTGATCCCTTTGGGATTTGGGGCTCATTCCCCTGGCATCTGGGGCTCATTCGTGTGGGATCTGGGGCTGATTCCTTTGGGATTTGGGGCTGATTCCTGTGGGATTTGGGGTTGATTCCTTTGGGATCTGGGGCTCATTCCTGTGGGATCTGGGGCTGATTCCTTTGGGATTTGGGGCTGATTCCCGTGGGATTTGGAGCTGATTCCTTTGGGATCTGGGGCTGATTCCTTTGGGATTTGGGGTTTATCCTTTGGGATTTGGGGCTGATTCCTTTGGGATCTGGGGCTCATTCCCCTGGGATCTGGGGCTGATTCCTTTGGGATTTGGGGCTCATTCCCCTGGGATCTGGGGCTGATTCCTTTGGGATTTGGGGCTCATTCCCCTGGGATCTGGGGCTGATTCCTTTGGGATTTAGGGCTCATTCTTTGGGATCTGGGGCTCATTCCTGTGGGATCTGGGGCTGATTCCTTTGGGATTTGGGGCTGATTCCTTTGGGATTTGGGGCTGATTCCTTTGGGATTTGGGGATGATTCCTTTGGGATCTGGGGCTCATTCCCGTGGGATCTGGGGCTCATTCCTGTGGGATCAGGGGCTCATTCCTTTGGGATCTGGGGCTGATTCCCGTGGGATTTGGGGCTCCTTCCTTTGGGATTTAGGGCTCATTCCCATGGGATTTGGGGCTGATTCCTTTGGGATTTGGGGCTGATTCCTTTGGGATTTGGGGCTCATTCCCATGGGATTTGGGGCTCATTCCTTTGGGATTTGGGGCTCATTCCCGTGGGATTGGGGGCTCATTCCCATGGGATTTGGGGCTCATTCCCGTGGGATTTGGGGCTGATTCCTTTGGGATTTAGGGCTGATTCCTTTGGGATCAGGGGCTCATTCCCATGGGATTTGGGGCTGATTCCCGTGGGATCTGGGGTTCATTCCTGTGGGATTTGGGGCTGATTCCTTTGGGATTTAGGGCTCATTCCTTTGGGATTTGGGGCTCATTCCCCTGGGATCTGGGGCTGATTCCTTTGGGATTTGGGGCTCATTCCCCTGGGATCTGGGGCTGATTCCTTTGGGATTTAGGGCTCATTCTTTGGGATCTGGGGCTCATTCCTGTGGGATCTGGGGCTGATTCCTTTGGGATTTGGGGCTGATTCCTTTGGGATTTGGGGCTCATTCCCCTGGGATCTGGGGCTCATTCCCATGGGATTTGGGGCTCATTCCCATGGGATTTTGGGGCTGATTCCTTTGGGATTTGGGGCTGATTCCTTTGGGATCTGGGGCTGATTCCTTTGGGATTTGGGGCTCATTCCTGTGGGATTTGGGGCTGATCCCTTTGGGATTTGGGGCTCATTCCCCTGGGATCTGGGGCTCATTCCTGTGGGATCAGGGGCTCATTCCTGTGGGATTTGGGGCTGATCCCTTTGGGATTTGGGGCTCATTCCCCTGGCATCTGGGGCTCATTCCTGTGGGATCTGGGGCTGATTCCTTTGGGATTTGGGGCTGATTCCTGTGGGATTTGGGGTTGATTCCTTTGGGATCTGGGGCTCATTCCTGTGGGATCTGGGGCTGATTCCTTTGGGATTTGGGGCTGATTCCCGTGGGATTTGGAGCTGATTCCTTTGGGATCTGGGGCTGATTCCTTTGGGATTTGGGGTTTATCCTTTGGGATTTGGGGCTGATTCCTTTGGGATCTGGGGCTCATTCCCCTGGGATCTGGGGCTGATTCCTTTGGGATTTGGGGCTCATTCCCCTGGGATCTGGGGCTGATTCCTTTGGGATTTGGGGCTCATTCCCCTGGGATCTGGGGCTGATTCCTTTGGGATTTAGGGCTCATTCTTTGGGATCTGGGGCTCATTCCTGTGGGATCTGGGGCTGATTCCTTTGGGATTTGGGGCTGATTCCTTTGGGATTTGGGGCTGATTCCTTTGGGATTTGGGGATGATTCCTTTGGGATCTGGGGCTCATTCCCGTGGGATCTGGGGCTCATTCCTGTGGGATCAGGGGCTCATTCCTTTGGGATCTGGGGCTGATTCCCGTGGGATTTGGGGCTCCTTCCTTTGGGATTTAGGGCTCATTCCCATGGGATTTGGGGCTGATTCCTTTGGGATTTGGGGCTGATTCCTTTGGGATTTGGGGCTCATTCCCATGGGATTTGGGGCTCATTCCTTTGGGATTTGGGGCTCATTCCCGTGGGATTGGGGGCTCATTCCCATGGGATTTGGGGCTCATTCCCGTGGGATTTGGGGCTGATTCCTTTGGGATTTAGGGCTGATTCCTTTGGGATCAGGGGCTCATTCCCATGGGATTTGGGGCTGATTCCCGTGGGATCTGGGGTTCATTCCTGTGGGATTTGGGGCTGATTCCTTTGGGATTTAGGGCTCATTCCTTTGGGATTTGGGGCTCATTCCCCTGGGATCTGGGGCTGATTCCTTTGGGATTTGGGGCTCATTCCCCTGGGATCTGGGGCTGATTCCTTTGGGATTTAGGGCTCATTCTTTGGGATCTGGGGCTCATTCCTGTGGGATCTGGGGCTGATTCCTTTGGGATTTGGGGCTGATTCCTTTGGGATTTGGGGCTCATTCCCCTGGGATCTGGGGCTCATTCCCATGGGATTTGGGGCTCATTCCCATGGGATTTTGGGGCTGATTCCTTTGGGATTTGGGGCTGATTCCTTTGGGATCTGGGGCTGATTCCTTTGGGATTTGGGGCTCATTCCTGTGGGATTTGGGGCTGATCCCTTTGGGATTTGGGGCTCATTCCCCTGGGATCTGGGGCTCATTCCTGTGGGATCAGGGGCTCATTCCTGTGGGATTTGGGGCTGATCCCTTTGGGATTTGGGGCTCATTCCCCTGGCATCTGGGGCTCATTCCTGTGGGATCAGGGGCTCATTCCTTTGGGATCAGGGGCTCATTCCTTTGGGATCTGGGGCTGATTCCCGTGGGATTCTCCCATTCCCGCAGTGAAGCTCCCTCCGGCCGAGCCCTCCCCCCACGTGTGGGTCCCTCCCAAGGTCCTGGACAAGCTGGGATTTGATGAGGTGAATCCCTCGGAATTCCGCCCGGGATCCCCCTCAGGATTTGGGGTGGCTTCCCCCCTTTTCCTCGGCATTTCACGGGATTTTTCTTGTTCCCTGCTGGATTTTGGGTTGGTTTCTCCCCTTTTTCCGCTGGATTTGGGGTGGATTTCCCCATTTTTCCTTGGATTTTTGGCAGATTTGCCCCAGATTTCCTCATTTCCCCCTGGATTTTGGGCAGCTTTCCCTGTTTTCTTTTGGATTTTCCCATTTCCCCCTGGATTTTGGGGCAGATTTCCCATTTTTCCCTGGATTTTGGGATGAATTTCCCCATTTCCCCCTGGATTTTGGGCAGCTTTCCCCCAGATTTCCTCATTTCCTCCTGCGTTTTGGAGATTTCCCCATTTTTCCCTGGATTTTGGGCAGCTTTCCCTATTTTCTTCTGCATTTTCCCATTTTCCCCTGGATTTTGGGGCTGATTTCCCCATTTCCTTCCAGATTTTGGGATGAATTTCCCCATTTCCCCCTGGATTTGGGGCAGTTTTCCCCCAGATTTTGGGATGAATTTCCCCATTTCTCTCTGGATTTGGGGCAGCTTTCCCTATTTTCTTCTGGATTTTTCCATTTCCTTCTGCATTTTGGGGCAGATTTTCCCATTTTCCCCTGGATTTTGGGATGAATTTCCCCATTCACCCCTGGATTTTGAGCAGCTTTCCCCCAGATTTCCTCATTTCCTCCTGCATTTTGGAGCAGATTTCCCATTTTCCCTGGATTTTGGGATAAATTTCCCCATTTCCCCCTGGATTTTGGGGCAGATTTCCCCATTTTCCCCTGGATTTGGGGCAGCTTTCCCTATTTTTTTCTGCATTTTCCCATTTCCCCCTGGATTTTGGGCAGCTTTCCCCATTTCCTTCCAGATTTTGGGATGAATTTCCCCATTTCCCCCTGGATTTTGGGATGAATTTCCCCATTTCCCCCTGGATTTTGGGGCAGATTTCCCATTTCCCCCTGGATTTTGGGGCAGATTTCCCATTTCCCCCTGCATTTTGGGACAGATTTCCCCATTTCCCCCTGGATTTTGGGGCAGATTTCCCAATTTCCCCCTGGATTTTGGGATGAATTTCCCCATTTTTCCCTGGATTTTGGGATGAATTTCCCCATTTCCCCCTGGATTTTGGGGCAGATTTCCCCATTTTTCCCTGGATTTTGGGATGAATTTCCCCATTTTTCCCTGGATTTTGGGATGAATTTCCCCATTTCCCCCTGGATTTTGGGGCAGATTTCCCAATTTCCCCCTGGATTTTGGGATGAATTTCCCCATTTTTCCCTGGATTTTGGGATGAATTTCCCCATTTCCCCCTGGATTTTGGGGCAGATTTCCCCATTTCCCCCTGGATTTTGGGATGAATTTCCCCATTTTTCCCTGGATTTTGGGGCAGATTTCCCATTTCCCCCTGGATTTTGGGGCAGATTTCCCCATTTTTCCCTGGATTTTGGGATGAATTTCCCCATTTCCCCCTGCCTTTGGGGTGAATTTTCCCCAGATTTCTCTCGGATTTCCCCATTTTTCCCCGGATTTTGGTCCAAATCCCCCATTTTCCATGGATAATTCCCATCCCAGGTCTTCCTCATCAACCTCCGGCGCCGCTCCGACCGCCGGGCGCGGATGCTCCGGACGCTGCAGGAACTGGGAATCTCCCCCAAACTGGTGGAGGCCGTGGATGGCCGGTGAGCCCCGGGAGAGGGGGGAGGGGAGGGGAGGCCGGGAATTCCGGGAATTCCGGGAATTCCGCCGGAATTCCGCTCCGGAACGTTCCGCAGGGCCCTGAACAGCAGCCAGGTGGAGGCGCTGGGGGTCCGGATGCTGCCGGGATATCGGGATCCCTTCCATGGGAGACCCCTGACCCGAGGGGAGGTCGGCTGCTTCCTCAGCCACTTCCGGGTCTGGCAGGAGGTGAGGAGCCGGAATTTTGGGAATTTGGGGGGTTTGGGGTGGGAATTTGGGGGTTTGGGGGCCAAATTTGGGGGTTTGGGGTCTGGAATTCTGGGGGGATCCAGGGAATTCTGAAGGAGCCGCTGCTTCCTCAGCCACTTCCGGGTCTGGCAGGAGGAGAGGAGCCGGAAATTTGGGAATTTGGGGGTTTTGGGATGGGAATTTGGGGGTTTGGGGTGGGAATTTGGGGGTTTGGGGGCCAAATTTGGGCGTTTCGGTTGGGAATTTTGGGGGGATCCGGGGAATTCCAAAGAGGAGCCGCTGCTTCCTCAGCCACTTCCGGGTCTGGCAGGAGGTGAGGAGCCGGAATTTTGGGAATTTGGGGGTTTGGGGTGGGAATTTGGGGGTTTGGGGGCCAAATTTGGGGGTTTGGGGGCCAAATTTGGGGATTTGGGGTGGGAATTTGGGCGTTTGGGGTGGGAATTTTGGGGGGATCCGGGGAATTCCAAAGAGGAGCCGCTGCTTCCTCAGCCACTTCCGGGTCTGGCAGGAGGTGAGGAGCCGGAATTTTGGGAATTTGGGGGTTTTGGGGTGGGAATTTGGGGATTTGGGATGGGAATTTGGGGGTTTAGGATGGGAATTTAGGGATTTGGGGTGGGAATTTGGGGGTTTGGGGGCCAAATTTGGGGATTTGGGGTGGGAATTTGGGGGTTTGGGGTGGGAATTTTGGGGGGATCCAGGGAATTCTGAAGGAGACGCTGCTTCCTCAGCCACTTCCGGGTCTGGCAGGAGGTGAGGAGCCGGAAATTTGGGAATTTGGGGGGTTTGGGATGGGAATTTGGGGGTTTGGGGGCCAAATTTGGGGGTTTGGGGGCCAAATTTGGGGATTTGGGGTGGGAATTTGGGCGTTTGGGGTGGGAATTTTGGGGGGATCCAGGGAATTCTGAAGGAGCCGCTGCTTCCTCAGCCACTTCCGGGTCTGGCAGGAGGTGAGGAGCCGGAATTTTGGGAATTTGGGGGTTTGGGGATGGGAATTTGGGGGTTTGGGATGGGAATTTGGGGGTTTGGGGGCCAAATTTGGGGGTTTGGGGGCCAAATTTGGGCGTTTGGGGTGGGAATTTTGGGGGGATCCGGGGAATTCCAAAATGGAGCCGCTGCTTCCTCAGCCACTTCCGGGTCTGGCAGGAGGTGAGGAGCCGGAATTTTGGGAATTTGGGGGTTTGGGGATGGGAATTTGGGGGTTTGGGGTGGGAATTGGGGGTTTGGGGGCCAAATTTGGGGGTTTGGGGTCTGGAATTCTGGGGGGATCCGGGGCATTCCAAAGAGGAGCCGCTGCTTCCTCAGTCACTTCCGGTCTGGCAGGAGGTGAGGAGCCGGAATTTTGGGAATTTGGGGGTTTTGGGGTGGGAATTTGGGGGTTTGGGATGGGAATTTGGGGGTTTGGGATGGGAATTTAGGGATTTGGGGTGGGAATTTGGGGGTTTGGGGGCCAAATTTGGGGATTTGGGGTGGGAATTTGGGGGTTTGGGGTGGGAATTTTGGGGGGATCCGGGGAATTCTGAAGGAGTCGCTGCTTCCTCAGCCACTTCTGGGTCTGGCAGGAGGTGAGGAGCTGGAATTTTGGGAATTTGGGGGGTTTGGGGTGGGAATTTGAGGGTTTGGGGTGGGAATTTGGGGGTTTGGGGGCCAAATTTGGGGGTTTGGGGTCTGGAATTCTGGGGGGATCCAGGGAATTCTGAAGGAGCCGCTGCTTCCTCAGCCACTTCCGGGTCTGGCAGGAGGTGAGGAGCCGGAATTTTGGGAATTTGGGGGTTTGGGGTGGGAATTTGGGGGTTTGGGGGCCAAATTTGGGCGTTTGGGGTCTGGAATTTTGGGGGGATCCGGGGAATTCCAAAGAGGAGCCGCTGCTTCCTCAACCACTTCCGGGTCTGGCAGGAGGTGAGGAGCCGGAAATTTGGGAATTTGGGGGGTTTGGGATGGGAATTTGGGGGTTTGGGATGGGAATTTGGGGGTTTGGGATGGGAATTTAGGGATTTGGGGTGGGAATTTGGGGGTTTGGGGGCCAAATTTGGGGATTTGGGGTGGGAATTTGGGGGTTTGGGGTGGGAATTTTGGGGGGATCCGGGGAATTCCAAAGAGGAGCCGCTGCTTCCTCAGCCACTTCCGGGTCTGGCAGGAGGTGAGGAGCCGGAAATTTGGGAATTTGGGGGGTTTGGGGTGGGAATTTAGGGGTTTGGGGTGGGAATTTGGGGGTTTGGGGGCCAAATTTGGGTGTTTGGGGTGGGAATTTTGGGGGGATCCGGGGAGTTCTGAAGGAGCCGCTGCTTCCTCGGCCACTTCCGGGTCTGGCAGGAGGTGAGGAGCCAGAAATTTGGGAATTTGGGGGTTTGGGATGGGAATTTGGGGGTTTGGGGTCTGGAATTCTGGGGGCCAAATTTGGGGCGTTTGGGGTCTGGAATTTTGGGGGGATCCAGGGAATTCTGAAGGAGCCGCTGCTTCCTCAGCCACTTCCGGGTCTGGCAGGAGGTGAGGAGCCGGAATTTTGGGAATTTGGGGGGGTCTGGGATGGGAATTTGGGGGTTTTGGGGTGGGAATTTGGGGGTTTGGGGGCCAAATTTGGGCATTTCGGTTGGGAATTTTGGGGGGATCCGGGGCATTCCAAAGAGGAGCCGCTGCTTCCTCAGCCACTTCCGGGTCTGGCAGGAGGAGAGGAGCCGGAATTTTGGGAATTTGGGGGTTTTGGGATGGGAATTTGAGGGTTTGGGATGGGAATTTGGGGGTTTGGGGGCCAAATTTGGGGATTTGGGGTGGGAATTTGGGCGTTTGGGGTGGGAATTCTGGGGGGATCCAGGGAATTCCAAAATGGAGCCGCTGCTTCCTCAGCCACTTCCGGGTCTGGCAGGAGGTGAGGAGCCGGAAATTTGGGAATTTGGGGGGTTTGGGATGGGAATTTGGGGGTTTGGGGGCCAAATTTGGGCGTTTCGGTTGGGAATTTAGGGTTTTGGGATGGGAATTTGGGGGTTTGGGGGCCAAATTTGGGCGTTTGGGGTGGGAATTTTGGGGGGATCCGGGGAATTCTGAAGGAGTCGCTGCTTCCTCAGCCACTTCCGGGTCTGGCAGGAGGTGAGGAGCCGGAATTTTGGGAATTTCGGGGGTCCGGAATGGGAATTCGGGGGTTTCTGAGGGACTGGGATGGGATTTTGGGGTGATTCAGGGAATTCCTGGGGGTGCCCAGCTGGTTCCCAGCTCCGTCCCAAGCCCCTCTGATTTCCAGCATTCCCGGTGACTCCCGGCATTCCCGATCCCACCCCAAATCCCGCTGAGTCCTGGCATTCCCGGGGCTCTCCCAGCTCCATCCCAAATCCCATTCCCACCCCAGATCCCGGTGATTCCCATCCCAAACCTTTGTGATTCCCGGCATTCCTGGGGTGTTCCTTGGTCCCATCCTGAATCCCGGTGACCCCAAACATTCCTGGGCCCATCCCCAATCCCGGTGACCCCAAACATTCCCGGTGACCCCAAACATTCCCGGTGACCCCAAAGATTCCTGGTGACCCCAAACATTCCCAGCTCCATCCCAAATCCCATTCCCACCCCAGATCCCGATGATTCCCATCCCAAACCCTTGTGATTCCTGGCATTCCTGGGGGGTCTCTTGGTCCCATCCCAAATCCCTGTGACCCCAAACATTCCCGGTGACCCCAAACATTCCCGGTGACCCCAAAGATTCCCAGGCCCATCCCAAATCCCATTCCCACCCCAGATCCCGGTGATTCCCATCCCAAACCCTCGTGATTCCCGGCATTCCTGGGGTGTTCTTGGTCCCATCCTGAATCCCGGTGACCCCAAACATTCCCGGGCCCATCCCCAATCCCGGTGACCCCAAACATTCCCGGTGACCCCAAAGATTCCTGGTGACCCCAAACATTCCCGGTGACCCCAAACATTCCCGGGCCCTTCCCAAATCCCGGTGACCCCAAACATTCCCGGTGACCCCAAAGATTCCTGGTGACCCCAAACATTCCCAGCTCCATCCCAAATCCCATTCCCACCCCAGATCCCGAGGATTCCCATCCCAAACCCTTGTGATTCCTGGCATTCCTGGGGGGTCTCTCGGTCCCATCCCAAATCCCTGTGACCCCAAACATTCCCGGTGATCCCAAACATTCTCGGTGACCCCAAAGATTCCCAGGCCCATCCCAAATCCTGGTGACCCCAAACATTCCCGGTGACCCCAAACATTCCCAGCTCCATCCCAAATCCCATTCCCACCCCAGATCCCGGTGATTCCCATCCCAAACCCTCGTGATTCCCGGCATTCCTGGGGTGTTCTTGGTCCCATCCTGAATCCCGGTGACCCCAAACATTCCTGGTGACCCCAAACATTCCCGGGCCCATCCCCAATCCCGGTGACCCCAAACATTCCCGGTGACCCCAAAGATTCCCGGGCCCATCCCAAATCCCGGTGACCCCAAACATTCCCGGTGATCCCAAACATTCCCGGTGACCCCAAAGATTCCCAGGCCCATCCCAAATCCCGGTGACCCCAAACATTCCCGGTGACCCCAAACATTCCCAGCTCCATCCCAAATCCCATTCCCACCCCAGATCCCGGCGATTCCCATCCCAAACCTTTGTGATTCCCGGCATTCCTGGGGGGTCTCCTGGTCCCATCCTGAATCCTGGTGACCCCAAACATTCCCGGTGACCCCAAACGTTCCTGGTCCTATCCTGAATCCCGGTGACCACAAAGATTCCTGGTGACCCCAAAGATTCCCAGGCCCATCCCAAATCCCGGTGACCCCAAACATTCCCGGTGACCCCAAACATTCCTGGTCCCATCCTGAATCCTGCTGACCCCAAACATTCCCGGTGACCTCAAAGATTCCTGGTGACCCCAAACATTCCTGGTGACCCCAAACATTCCCGGTCCCATCCCGAATCCCGGTGACCCCAAACATTCCCGGTGACCCCAAACATTCCCGGGCCCATCCCGAATCCCAGTGACCCCAAACATTCCCGGTCCTGTCCCAAATCCTGGTGACCCCAAACATTCCTGGTGACCCCAAACATTCCCGGGCCCTTCCCACATCCCGGTGACCCCAAACATTCCCGGTGACCCCAAAGATTCTCAGGCCCATCCCGAATCCCAGTGACCCCAAAGATTCCCGGTGACCCCAAACATTCCCCGTCCCATCCCGAATCCCTGTGACCCCAAAGATTCCCGGTGACCCCAAACATTCCCGGGCCCATCCCAAATCCCGGTGACCCCAAACATTCCCGGTCCCATCCCCAATCCCGGTGACCCCAAAGATTCCCGGTGACCCCAAACATTCCCGGGCCCATCCCAAATCCCGGTGACCCCAAACATTCCCGGTCCCATCCTGAATCCCGGTGACCCCAAACATTCCCGGTGACCCCAAACATTCCTGGTCCCATCCTGAATCCCGGTGACCCCAAAGATTCCCGGTGACCCCCGAGATTCCCGGTGACCCCAAACATTCCCGGTCCCGTCCCAAATCCCGGTGACCCCAGAGATTCCCGGCGATTGCGGTTGCAGATCTCGGAGCGGGGCCTGGCTCGCTCGCTGGTGTTCGAGGACGATCTGCGCTTCGAGGTTTTCTTCCGGCGCCGCCTGACCGAGCTCATGGAGCAGCTGCAGGAGGCCGGCATCGACTGGGACCTCATGTGAGCCTTCATCATCCTCATCCTCGTCCCAAAATCCATCCCAAATCCATCCCGATCCCCTAAAACATCGTGTGAGCCTTCATCATCCTCATCCTAAAATCCATCCCAAATCCACCCCCAATCCCCTGGGACCTCATGTGAGCCTTCATCATTGTCCTTATCCTCATCATCCTCATCCTCATCCCAAAATCCATCCCAAATCCACCCCGATCCCCTAAAACATCATGTGAGCCTTCATCATTGTCCTTATCCTCATCATCCTCATCCTCGTCCCAAAATCCATCCCAAATCCATCCCAATCCCCTAAAACATCATGTGAGCCTTCATCATCCTCATCCTCATCCCAAAATCCATCCCAAATCCATCCCGATCCCCTAAAACATCATGTGAGCCTTCATCATCCTCATCCTCATCCCAAAATCCATCCCAAATCCACCCCCAATCCCCTGGGACCTCATGTGAGCCTTCATCATCCTCATCCTCATCCCAAAATCCATCCCAAATCCACCCCGATCCCCTAAAACATCATGTGAGCCTTCATCATTGTCCTTATCCTCATCATCGTCATCCTCATCCCAAAATCCATCCCAAATCCACCCCAATCCCCTGGGACCTCATGTGAGCCTTCATCATCCTCATCCTCATCCCAAAATCCATCCCAAATCCACCCCCAATCCCCTGGGACCTCATGTGAGCCTTCATCATCCTCATCCTCGTCCCAAAATCCATCCCAAATCCATCCCGATCCCCTAAAACATCATGTGAGCCTTCATCATCGTCATCCTCGTCCTAAAATCCATCCTAAATCCACCCCCAATCCCCTGAGACCTCATGTGAGCCTTCATCGTCGTCCTTACCTTCCTCATCCTCATCCCAAAATCCATCCCAAATCCATCCCGATCCCCTGAGACCTCATGTGAGCCTTCATCATCATCCTCATCATCCTCATCCCAAAATGCACCCATTGATCCCAGTGACCCCAATCCCATTGATCCCATTGACCCCACTGACTCCATTGACCCCATTGATTCCATTGACTCTATTGATCCTATTGATTCTGTTGATCCCATTGATCCCACTGACCCCACTGACTCTATTGATCCCATTGATCCCATTGATCCCATTGACCCCACTGACCCCATTGATCCCATTGATCCCATTGATCTCATTGATCTCATTGACCACACCGACCCCACTGACCCCATTGATCCCATTGATCCCATTGATCTCATCGATCTCATTGATCGCATTGATCCCCCTGACCCCATTGATCCCCTGACCCCATTGATCCCATTGATCCCATTGATCTCATTGACTGCACCGACCCTGCTGACTCCATTGATCCCCCTGATGCTGTTGATCCCATTGACCGCATTGATCCCATTGATTCCATTGATCCCATTGACCCCATTGATCCCATTGATCTCATCGACCCCATTGACCCCACTGACCCCATTGATCCCCCTGATGCTGTTGATCCCATTGACCGCATTGATCCCATTGATTCCATTGACCCCATTGACTGCACCAACCCCATTGACCCCATTGATCCCCCTGATGCCATTGACCCCATTGACCCCATTGATCTCATTGACCCCATTGACCGCACTGACCCCACTGACCCATTGATCCCCCGATGCTATTGATCCCATTGACCGCATTGACCCCATTGACCGCACCGACCCTATTGACCCCATTGATCCCCCTGATGCCATTGACCCCATTGACCCCATTGACCGCATTGACCCCATTGATCCCCTGATGCTATTGATCCCATTGACCGCATTGACCCCATTGATCCCGTTGACCGCACCGACCCCATTGACCCCATTGATCCCCCTGATGCCATTGACCCCATTGACCCCATTGACTGCATTGACCCCACTGACCCCATTGACCGCATTGACCCCATTGACCCCATTGATCCCCCGATGCTATTGATCCCATTGACCACACTGACCCCATTGACCCTATTGATCCCCCTGATGCCATTGACCCCATTGGCCGCATTGACCCCATTGACCCCACTGACCCCATTGACCCCATTGATCTCATTGACCCCATTGATCTCATTGACCGCATTGACCCCATTGATCCCATTGACCCTATTGATCCCCCTGACCCCATTGACCCCATGACCCCACTGACCACATTGACCCCACTGACCCCATTGGTGGCATTGACCCCATTGACCCACTGACCCCACTGACCCTATTGATCCCCCTGATGCCATTGACCCCATTGGCCGCATTGACCCCATTCACCCCACTGACCCCATTGACCCCATTGATCTCATTGACCCCATTGATCTCATTGACCGCATTGACCCCATGGATCTCATTGACCCCACTGACCCCATTGATCCCATTGACCCTATTGATCCCCCTGACCCCATTAACCCCATGACCCCACTGACCCCACCGACCCCCTTGACCCCACCGACCCCACTGACCCCACTGACCCTATTGACCCCATTGATCCCCCTGATGCCATTGACCCCATTGGCCGCATTGACCCCATTGACCCCACTGACCCCATTGACCCCATTGATCTCATTGACCCCATTGATCTCATTGACCGCATTGACCCCATGGATCTCATTGACCCCACTGACCCCATTGATCCCATTGACCCTATTGATCCCCCTGACCCCATTGACCCCATGACCCCACTGACCCCATTGACCCCATTGATCTCATTGACCCCATTGATCTCATTGACCCCATTGACCCCATTGATCTCATTGACCCCACTGACCCCATTGATCCCATTGACCCTATTGATCCCCCTGACCCCATTGACCCCATGACCCCACTGACCCCATTGACCCCCTTGACCCCGCCGACCCCATTGACCCCATTGACCCCACTGACCCCATTGACCCCATTGACCCCATTGATCGCATTGACCCCACTGACCCCATTGATCTCATTGACCCCACCGACCCCACTGACCCCACTGACCCCACCGACCCCATTGACCCCCTTGACCCCCCTGACCGCACCGACCCCCCTGACCGCGCCGGCCCCGCTGCCCGCAGCTACCTGGGCCGCAAGCGGCTGGAGCCGGAGCGCTCGGAGCGCGGCGTTCCCGGCGTCCGGCAGCTGCTGCGGCCGGGCTACTCCTACTGGAGCCTGGGCTACGCGCTGTCCCTGCGCGGGGCCCGCAAGCTGCTGGCGGCCGAGCCCCTGGGCAAGATGATCCCGGTGGACGAGTTCCTGCCCCTCATGTTCGACCGGCACCCCAGGTATTGGGGGGATTCGTGGGATTTGTGGGATTGGTGGGGTTTATGGGATATATGGGATTTATGGGATATATGGGATTTATGGGATTTATGGGATATGCGGGATACAGGGACGAGTTCCTGCCCCTCATGTTCGACCGGCACCCCAGGTATTGGGGGGATTTGTGGGGTTTGTGGGATTGGTGGGATTTATGGGATATATGGGATTTATGGGATATATGGGATTTATGGGATTTATGGGATACAGGAGCGAGTTCCTGCCCCTCATGTTCGACCGGCACCCCAGGTATTGGTGGGATTCATGGGGTTTGTGGGATTGGTGGGATTTATGGGATATATGGGATTTATGGGATATATGGGATACAGGAGCGAGTTCCTGCCCCTCATGTTCGACCGGCACCCCAGGTATTGGTGGGATTCATGGGGTTTGTGGGATTGGTGGGATTTATGGGATATATGGGATTTATGGGATATATGGGATATATGGGATTTATGGGATACAGGAGCGAGTTCCTGCCCCTCATGTTCGACCGGCACCCCAGGTATTGGGGGGATTCGTGGGGTTTGTGGGATTGGTGGGATTTATGGGATATATGGGATTTATGGGATATACGGGATACAGGGTTGAATTCCGGCACCCCAGGTGTTCATGGGATTAGTGGGATTGGGGGGATTTGGGATCCGGGGTAAATGGGGTTTATGGGATTTATGGGATAAATGGCATACAGGGATGAATTCCTGCCCCTCGTGTTCGACCGGCACCCCAGGTGTTCATGGCATTGGGGGGATTGGGGGGATTTATGGGATTGGTGGGATTTGTGGGATTTATGGGATAAATGGGATAAATGGGATTTATGGGATATATGGGATTTATGGGATACAGGAACGTGTTTCTGTATGCTTGACCGGCACCCCAGGGATTTGTGGGATTTATGGGATTGGTGGGATTGGTGGGATTTATGGGATATATGGGATAAATGGGATATATGGGATTTATGGGATATATGGGATTTATGAGATGTATGGGATTTATGGGATATATGGGATTTATGGGATATATGGGATACAGGGATGAATTCCTGCCCCTCATGTTCGACCGGCACCCCAGGTGTTCATGGGATTGGGGGGATTTTGGGATTTATGGGATTTGGGATCTGGGATAAATGGGGTTTATGGGATGTATGGGATATATGGGATTTATGGGATACATGGGATTTATGGGCTATATGGGATATATGGGATTTATGGGATATATGGGATTTATGGGATATATGGGATACAGGGACGAGTTCCTGCCCCTCATGTTCGACCGGCACCCCAGGTGTTCATGGCATTAGTGGGATTGGTGGGATTTATGGGATTTGTGGGATTTGTGGGATTTATGGGATATATGGGATTTATGGGATTTATGGGATTTATGGGATATATGGGATTTATGGGATACAGGAACGTGTTTCTGTATGCTTGACCGGCACCCCAGGGATTTGTGGGATTTATGGGATTGGTGGGATTGGTGGGATTTATGGGATATATGGGATAAATGGGATATATGGGATTTATGGGATATATGGGATTTATGAGATGTATGGGATTTATGGGATATATGGGATTTATGGGATATATGGGATACAGGAGCGAGTTCCTGCCCCTCATGTTCGACCGGCACCCCAGGTGTTCATGGGATTGGGGGGATTTATGGGATTTATGGGATTGGTGGGATTTATGGGATTTGTGGGATTTATGGGATATATGGGATTTATGGGATATATGGGATTTATGGGATATGCGGGATACAGGGACGAGTTCCTGCCCCTCATGTTCGACCGGCACCCCAGGTATTGGTGGGATTTATGGGGTTTGTGGGATTGGTGGGATTTATGGGATATATGGGATTTATGGGATATACGGGATACAGGGTTGAATTCCGGCACCCCAGGTGTTCATGGGATTAGTGGGATTGGGGGGATTTGGGATCCGGGGTAAATGGGGTTTATGGGATTTATGGGATAAATGGCATACAGGGATGAATTCCTGCCCCTCGTGTTCGACCGGCACCCCAGGTGTTCATGGCATTGGGGGGATTGGGGGGATTTATGGGATTGGTGGGATTTGTGGGATTTATGGGATAAATGGGATAAATGGGATTTATGGGATATATGGGATTTATGGGATACAGGAACGTGTTTCTGTATGCTTGACCGGCACCCCAGGGATTTGTGGGATTTATGGGATTGGTGGGATTGGTGGGATTTATGGGATATATGGGATAAATGGGATATATGGGATTTATGGGATATATGGGATAAATGGGATATATGGGATTTATGGGATATATGGGATTTATGGGATACAGGAGCGAGTTCCTGCCCCTCATGTTCGACCGGCACCCCAGGTGTTCATGGGATTGGGGGGATTGGGGGGATTTATGAGATTGGTGGGATTTGTGGGATTTGTGGGATTTGTGGGATTTATGGGATAAATGGGATATATGGGATTTATGGGATTTATGGGATATGCGGGATACAGGGACGAGTTCCTGCCCCTCATGTTCGAGGGGCACCCCAGGTATTGGTGGGATTTATGGGATTTGTGGGATTTATGGGATATATGGGATTTATGGGATATATGGGATACAGGGTTGAATTCCGGCACCCCAGGTGTTCATGGGATTAGTGGGATTGGTGGGATTTAGGGGATTTATGGGATTTGTGGGATTTATGGGATTTATGGGATTTGTGGGATATGCGGGATACAGGGACGAGTTCCTGCCCCTCATGTTCGACCGGCACCCCAGGTATTGGTGGGATTCATGGGGTTTGTGGGATTGGTGGGATTTATGGGATATATGGGATTTATGGGATATACGGGATACAGGGTTGAATTCCGGCACCCCAGGTGTTCATGGGATTAGTGGGATTGGGGGGATTTGGGATCCGGGGTAAATGGGGTTTATGGGATTTATGGGATAAATGGGATACAGGGATGAATTCCTGCCCCTCATGTTCGACCGGCACCCCAGGTGTTCATGGGATTGGGGGGATTTATGGGATTGGTGGGATTTGTGGGATTTGGGATCCGGGATAAATGGGATTTATGGGATATGTGGGATTTATGGGATATATGGGATTTATGGGATGTATGGGATTTATGGGATATGCGGGATACAGGGATGAATTCCTGCCCCTCATGTTCGACCGGCACCCCAGGTGTTCATGGCATTGGGGGGATTGGGGGGATTTATGGGATTGGTGGGATTTCCCCCATTTCTCCCCATTTCCCCGCAGCCCCGAGTACTCCCGGCCCTTTTCCCTGAGATTTCCTGGATCTCTCACCCATTTTCCCCCCATTTTTCCTTGTTTTCTCCCGTTCTTTCTCCCATTTTTTCCCCATTTTTCCCCATTTTTCCTCCATTTTTCCCCGTTTTTTCCCCATTTTTCCCATTTTTTCCCCGTTTTTCCCCATTTTTCCCCCATTTTCCTTGTTTTTTCCCCGTTTTTTCCCCATTTTTCCCATTTTTTCCCTGTTTTTCCTCCATTTTTCCCCGTTTTCTCCTGTTCTTTCTCCCGTTTTTCCCCCTTTCTCCCCATTTTCCCCCTTTTTCCCCATTTTTCCCCAATTCTCCCCCATCTCTCCCCATTTTTCCCCACAGCCCCGAGTACTCCCGGCCCTTTTCCCTGAGATTTCCTGGATCTCTCACCCATTTTCCCCTCAATTTTTCCCCGTTTTCTCCCGTTCTTTCTCCCGTTTTTTCCCCATTTTTCCCCATTTTTCCTCCATTTTTCCCCGTTTTTTCCCCATTTTCCCCAATTCTCACCCGTTTTTCCCCATTTTTCCCAGTTCTTTCCCCATTTTTCCCCCTTTTTCCCCCGTTTTCCCCAATTCTCACCCGTTTTTCCTCCATTTTTCCCCGTTTTTTCCCCATTTCTCCCCATTTTTCCCCCCATTTTTCCTTGTTTTCTCCCGTTTTTTCCCCCTTTCTCCCCGTTTTTTCCCCCTTTTCTCCCGTTTTTTCCCCCTTTCTCCCCGTTTTTTCCCCCTTTTCTCCCCCTTTTTCCCCCATTTTTCCCCCTTTTTCCCCAATTCTCACCCGTTTTTCCCCCTTTTTTCCCCATTTTTCCCCCATTTTCCCCCTTTTTCCCCAATTCTCACCCGTTTTTCCCCCTTTTTCCCCATTTCTCCCCATTTTTCCCCCGTTTTTCCCCAATTCTCACCCGTTTCTCCCCATTTTTCCCCGCAGCCCCGAGTACTCCCGGCACTTTTCCTGGATCTCTCACCCATTTCCCCCCTATTTTTCCCCATTTTTCCCCCGATTTTCCCCAATTCTCACCCGTTTTTTCCCCATTTTTCCCAGTTCTTTCCCCATTTTTCCTTGTTTTCTCCCGTTTTTTCCCCCTTTCTCCCCGTTTTTCCCCCTTTTTTCCCCCGTTTTCCCCCATTTTCCCCATTTTTCCCCAATTCTCCCCCGTTTTTCCCCATTTTTCCCCGCAGCCCCGAGTACTCCCGGCCCTTTTCCCTGAGATTTCCTGGATCTCTCACCCATTTTCCCCTCCATTTTTCCTTGTTTTCTCCCGTTCTTTCTCCCGTTTTTTCCCCATTTTTCCCCATTTTTCCTCCATTTTTCCCCGTTTTTTCCCCATTTTCCCCAATTCTCACCCGTTTTTCCCCATTTTTCCTCCATTTTTCCCCGTTTTTTCCCCATTTTTCCCATTTTTTCCCCGTTTTTCCCCATTTTCCCCCCATTTTCCTTGTTTTTTCCCCGTTTTTTCCCCATTTTTCCCATTTTTTCCCTGTTTTTCCCCCATTTTCCCCCTTTTTCCCCAATTCTCACCCGTTTTTCCCCCTTTTTTCCCCATTTTTCCCCCATTTTCCCCCTTTTTCCCCAATTCTCACCCGTCTCTCCCCATTTTTCCCCGCAGCCCCGAGTACTCCCGGCCCTTTTCCTGGATCTCTCACCCATTTCCCCCCTATTTTTCCCCATTTCTCCCCCATTTTCCCCAATTCTCACCCGTTTTTTCCCCATTTTTCCCAGTTCTTTCCCCATTTTTCCCCCTTTTTCCCCCGTTTTCCCCAATTCTCACCCGTTTTTCCTCCATTTTTCCCCGTTTTTTCCCCATTTCTCCCCATTTTTCCCCCCGTTTTTCCTTGTTTTCTCCCGTTTTTTCCCCCTTTCTCCCTGTTTTTTCCCCTTTTTTCCCCATTTTTCCCCCATTTTCCCCCTTTTTCCCCAATTCTCACCCGTCTCTCCCCATTTTTCCCCGCAGCCCCGAGTACTCCCGGCCCTTTTCCCGGAGATTTCCTGGATCTCTCACCCATTTTCCCTCATTCCTCACCCATTTTCCCCCCATTTCTCCCCATTTTTTCCCCGTTTTTCCTCCATTTTTCCCCGTTTTTTCCCCATTTCTCCCCATTTTCCCCCCCGTTTTTCCTTGTTTTCTCCCGTTTTTTCCCCATTTTTCCCATTTTTTCCCCATTTTTCCTTGTTTTTTCCCCCATTTTCCCCATTTTTCCCCAATTCTCACCCGTTTTTTCCCCATTTTTCCCCCTTTTTCCCCCATTTTCTCCCTTTTTCCCCAATTCTCCCCATTTTTCCCCTATTTTCCCCCTTTTTCCCCAATTCTCACCCGTTTCTCCCCATTTTTCCCCGTTTTTTCCCCATTTTTCCCCGTTTTTCCCCCATTTTCTCCCTTTTTCCCCAATTCTCCCCATTTTTTCCCCATTTTCCCCCCATTTTTTCCCCCTTTTTCCCCCATTTTCTCCCTTTTTCCCCAATTCTCCCCATTTTTTCCCCATTTTCCCCCCATTTTTTCCCCCTTTTTCCCCCGTTTTCCCCAATTCTCACCCGTTTTTCCTCCATTTTTCCCGTTTTTTCCCCATTTCTCCCCATTTTTCCCCCCATTTTTCCTTGTTTTCTCCTGTTTTTTCCCCCTTTCTCCCCGTTTTTCCCCCTTTTTTCCCCATTTTCCCCCGTTTTTCCCCAATTCTCACCCGTTTCTCCCCATTTTTCCCCGCAGCCCCGAGTACTCCCGGCCCTTTTCCTGGATCTCTCACCCATTTCTCCCCATTTCTCCCCATTTTTCCCCCGATTTTCCCCAATTCTCACCCGTTTTTTCCCCATTTCTCCCCATTTTTCCCCCCATTTTTCCTTGTTTTCTCCCGTTTTTTCCCCCTTTCTCCCCGTTTTCCCCCCTTTTTCCCCATTTTTCCCCCATTTTCCCCCTTTTTCCCCAATTCTCACCCGTTTCTCCCCATTTTTCCCCGTTTTTTCCCCATTTTTCCCCCTTTTTCCCCCATTTTCTCCCTTTTTCCCCAATTCTCACCCGTTTCTCCCCATTTTTCCCCCTTTTTCCCCAATTCTCCCCATTTTTTCCCCATTTTCCCCCCATTTTTTCCCCCTTTTTCCCCCGTTTTCCCCAATTCTCACCCGTTTTTCCTCCATTTTTCCCCGTTTTTTCCCCATTTCTCCCCATTTTTCCCCCCATTTTTCCTTGTTTTCTCCCGTTTTTTCCCCATTTCTCCCCATTTTTCCCCCTTTTTTCCCCATTTTTCCCCCATTTTCCCCCTTTTTCCCCAATTCTCACCCGTCTCTCCCCATTTTTCCCCGCAGCCCCGAGTACTCCCGGCCCTTTTCCCGGAGATTTCCTGGATCTCTCACCCATTTTCCCTCATTCCTCACCCATTTTCCCCCCATTTCTCCCCATTTTTTCCCCGTTTTTCCTCCATTTTTCCCCGTTTTTTCCCCATTTCTCCCCATTTTCCCCCCCGTTTTTCCTTGTTTTCTCCCGTTTTTTCCCCATTTTTCCCATTTTTTCCCCATTTTTCCTTGTTTTTTCCCCCATTTTCCCCATTTTTCCCCAATTCTCACCCGTTTTTTCCCCATTTTTCCCCCTTTTTCCCCCATTTTCTCCCTTTTTCCCCAATTCTCCCCATTTTTCCCCTATTTTCCCCCTTTTTCCCCAATTCTCACCCGTTTCTCCCCATTTTTCCCCGTTTTTTCCCCATTTTTCCCCCTTTTTCCCCCATTTTCTCCCTTTTTCCCCAATTCTCACCCGTTTCTCCCCATTTTCCCCCCTTTTTCCCCAATTCTCCCCATTTTTTCCCCATTTTCCCCCCATTTTTTCCCCCTTTTTCCCCCGTTTTCCCCAATTCTCACCCGTTTTTCCTCCATTTTTCCCCGTTTTTTCCCCATTTCTCCCCCCATTTTTCCTTGTTTTCTCCTGTTTTTTCCCCCTTTCTCCCCGTTTTTCCCCCTTTTTTCCCCATTTTCCCCCTTTTTCCCCAATTCTCACCCGTTTCTCCCCATTTTTCCCCGCAGCCCCGAGTACTCCCGGCCCTTTTCCTGGATCTCTCACCCATTTCTCCCCATTTCTCCCCATTTTTCCCCCGATTTTCCCCAATTCTCACCCGTTTTTTCCCCATTTCTCCCCATTTTTCCCCCCGTTTTTCCTTGTTTTCTCCCGTTTTTTCCCCCTTTCTCCCCGTTTTTCCCCCTTTTTCCCCATTTTTCCCCCATTTTCCCCCTTTTTCCCCAATTCTCACCCGTCTCTCCCCATTTTTCCCCGCAGCCCCGAGTACTCCCGGCCCTTTTCCCGGAGATTTCCTGGATCTCTCACCCATTTTCCCTCATTCCTCACCCATTTTCCCCCCATTTCTCCCCATTTTTTCCCCGTTTTTCCTCCATTTTTCCCCGTTTTTTCCCCATTTCTCCCCATTTTCCCCCCCGTTTTTCCTTGTTTTCTCCCGTTTTTTCCCCATTTTTCCCATTTTTTCCCCATTTTTCCTTGTTTTTTCCCCCATTTTCCCCATTTTTCCCCAATTCTCACCCGTTTTTTCCCCATTTTTCCCCCTTTTTCCCCCATTTTCTCCCTTTTTCCCCAATTCTCCCCATTTTTCCCCTATTTTCCCCCTTTTTCCCCAATTCTCACCCGTTTCTCCCCATTTTTCCCCGTTTTTTCCCCATTTTTCCCCCTTTTTCCCCCATTTTCTCCCTTTTTCCCCAATTCTCACCCGTTTCTCCCCATTTTTCCCCCTTTTTCCCCAATTCTCCCCATTTTTTCCCCATTTTCCCCCCATTTTTTCCCCCTTTTTCCCCCGTTTTCCCCAATTCTCACCCGTTTTTCCTCCATTTTTCCCGTTTTTTCCCCATTTCTCCCCATTTTTCCCCCCATTTTTCCTTGTTTTCTCCCGTTTTTTCCCCATTTCTCCCCATTTTTCCCCCTTTTTCCCCCATTTTCCCCCTTTTTCCCCAATTCTCACCCGTTTCTCCCCATTTTTCCCCGCAGCCCCGAGTACTCCCGGCACTTTTCCCGGCGGGATCTCGAGGCCTTTTCCGCGGATCCGCTGCTGCTCTTCCCCACGCACTACACGGGCGACCCCGGCTACGTCAGCGACACCGAGACCCCCCCGGAGCCCCCCGAAATTTGGGATGGGCAGCGGGAATTCCCGCGGGAATCCCGCAATTCCCACCCCCGGCGCGACGAGCTCTGAGCCCGGAATTCCGGGGGCTTTTTTTTTTTTTGGCAATAAAAAGAGGTTTTATTTTTATTTTTATTTTTATTTTTATTTTTAATTGGGTTTTTATTCGGTTTGTTTTTAATTTTTGGGGGGGGGGGGGGGGGGTTTATTCCGGTTTTTTGGGGGGAGGGGGGTTGAGGTTTGAAATTCCCGGGATTTGGGAGGTTGGGATGGGCCTTGGGGGAAGAGGGAAACCCAGGGAAAAATCCCTAAAATTGCCATATTTGACACCCAAATTTTGGGTCCTGGGAGAGGGAAACTGAGGCAGGGAAAGCCCCAAAAATCCCGGGAAAAATCCCCCAAATTCCCGAATTTAATTCCCAAATTTTGGGGTCCCAAGAAAAAGGAAACTGAGGCAGGGAAAGCCCCAAAATCCCGGGAAAATGCCCCAAAATTCCCAAATTTAATTCCCAAATTTTGGGTCCTGGGAGAGGGAAACTGAGGCAGGGAAACCCCCAAAATCCAGGGAAAATGCCCCAAAATCCAGGGAAAAACCCCCAAAATTCCCAAATTTAATTCCCAAATTTTGGGGTCCTGGGAGAGGGAAACTGAGGCAGGGAAAGCCCCAAAATCCCGGGAAAACGCCCCAAAATTCCCCAAATTTTGGGGTTCTGGGTGAGGGAAACTGAGGCAGGAAAAGCCCCAAAATCCCGGGAAAAATCCCCAAAATTCCCAAATTTAATTCCCAAATTTTGGGGTCCCGGGAGAGGGAAACTGAGGCAGGGAACCCTCGGAATTGGGGGAAAAAACCCCAAAATTCCCAAATTTAATTCCCAAATTTTGGGGTCCCAGGTGAGGGAAACTGAGGCAGGGAAACCGGGGAAAAAACCCCAAAATTCCCAAATTTAATTCCCAAATTTTGGGGTCCCAAGGAAAGGGAAACTGAGGCAGGAAAAGCCCCAAAATCCCGGGAAAATGCCCCAAAATTCCCAAATTTAATTCCCAAATTTTGGGGTCCCGGGAGAGGGAAACTGAGGCAGGGAAAGCCCCAAAATCCAGGGAAAATGCCCCAAAATTCCCAAATTTAATTCCCAAATTTTGGGTCCTGGGAAAAGGGAAACTGAGGCAGGAAAAGCCCCAAAATCCCAGGAAAACATCCCAAAATTCCCCAAATTTTGGGGTTCTGGGAGAGGGAAACTGAGGCACGAGGCCATTTTGGGGGGATTTGGGGGGATTTTGGAATTTTTGGGGAGAAAATTTTGGGGGGATTTTTTTTTGGACATTTTTGGGGGATTTTTTGGCTTTTTTGGTGCCGTTTTTTGGGGGTATTTTTGGGCCGGTTTTGGGGTATTTTGGGGTCGGTTTTTGGGCTATTTTTGGGGTCCGTTTTTGGGGTATTTTGGGGCCATTTTTTGGGTTATTTTGGGGGTATTTTTGGGGCCGTTTTTTGGGATATTTTTGGGGCCGTTTTTGGGGTATTTTGGGGCCATTTTTGGGATATTTTGGGGCTGGTTTTGAGTCATTTTTGGGCCATTTTTGGGGCCGTTTTTTGGGGTATTTTGGGTCATTTTGGGATATTTTTGGGGCGATTTTTTGGGATATTTTTGGGCCCTTTTTTGGGGTGTTTTGGGGCTGTTTTGGATGAGATTTTGGGGCTGCTTTTGGGATGTTTCGGGCCCTTTTTTGGGGCATTTTGGGGCCATTTTTGGGCCGTTTCTGATGGGATTTTGGAGCCGTTTTTTGGGGTATTTGGGGGCCATTTTGGGGCCGTTTTTTGGGGTATTTTGGGGCTGTTTTGGATGAGATTTTGGGGCTGTTTTTGGGGTGTTCTGGGGCCATTTATTGGGGTTATCTTGGAGCCTTTTTTGGGGTATTTTGGAGCCGTTTTTGGGTTATTTTGGGCCCTTTTTTGGGGGTATTTTGGGGCTGTTTTGGATGAGATTTTGGGGCTGCTTTTGGGGTGGTTTTGGGCCATTTATTGGGGCATTTGGGGTGTTTTTGGGGTATTTTGGGGCCATTTTTGGGCCGTTTTTTGGGGTATTTTGGAGCCGTTTTTGGGGGTATTTTGGGGCCATTTTGGAGCCGTTTTTTGGGGTATTTTGGGGCCATTTTGGGGCCGTTTTTTGGGGTATTTTGGGACCATTTTGGAACCGTTTTTTGGGGTATTTTGGGGCCATTTTGGGGCCGTTTTTTGGAGTATTTTGGAGCCGGTTTTGGGTTATTTTGGGGCCATTTTTGGGGCATTTTTGGGCCCTTTTTTGGGTTATTTTGGGGCTGTTTTGGATGAGATTTTGGGGCTGTTTTTGGGGTGTTTTGGGGCCATTTATTGGGGCATTTTGGGGTGTTTTTGGGGTATTTTGGGGCCATTTTTGGGCCATTTTGGGGTATTTTGGGGCCATTTTGGAGCTGTTTCTTGGGGTATTTTGGGGCCATTTTTGGGGCATTTTTGGGCCCTTTTTTGGGGTATTTTGGGGCTGTTTTGGATGAGATTTTGGGGCTGCTTTTGGGGTGTTTTGGGGCCATTTATTGGGGTATTTTGGGGCCATTTTTGATCCGTTTCTGATGGGATTTTGGAGCCGTTTTTTGGGTTATTTTGGAGCCGTTTTTTGGGGCATTTTGGGGCCATTTCGGAGCCGTTTTTTGGGGCATTTTGGGGCCGTTTTTGGGGTTTCAGAGCTCGTCGTGCTCCTCGTGCTCCTCGTGGGGGGCGGGCGGCTCCTGCAGGGATTTTGGGGCGTTTTGGGGCCGTTTCTGATGGGATTTTGGAGCCGTTTTTTGGGGTATTTGGGGGCCATTTGGAGGCCATTTCTGATGGGATTTTTGGGCCTTTTTTGGGGCATTTTTGGGTTATTTTGGGGCCATGTTTTGGGGTATTTTGGAGCCGTTTTTTGGGGTATTTTGGGGCCATTTCTGATGGGATTTTTGGCCGTTTCTGATGGGATTTTGGAGGCGTTTTTTGGGGTATTTTGGGGCCATTTCGGAGGCGTTTTTTGGGGCATTTTGGGGCCGTTTTTGGGGTTTCAGAGCTCGTCGTGCTCCTCGTGCTCCTCGTGGGGGGCGGGCGGCTCCTGCAGGGATTTTGGGGCGTTTTGGGGCCGTTTCTGATGGGATTTTGGAGCCGTTTTTTGGGGTATTTGGGGGCCATTTGGAGGCCATTTCTGATGGGATTTTTGGGCCTTTTTGGGGCATTTTTGGGTTATTTTGGGGCCATGTTTTGGGGTATTTTGGAGCCGTTTTTTGGGGTATTTTGGGGCCATTTCTGATGGGATTTTTGGCCGTTTCTGATGGGATTTTGGAGCCGTTTTTTGGGGCATTTTGGGGCCATTTCGGAGGCGTTTTTTGGGGTATTTTGGGGCCATTTTGAAGCCATTTATTGGGGTATTTTGGGGCCATTTTTGGTCCGTTTCTGATGGGATTTTGGAGCCGTTTTTTGGGGTATTTTGGAGCCGTTTTTTGGGGTATTTTGGCCGTTTCTGATGGGATTTTGGAGCCGTTTTTTGGGTTATTTTGGAGCCGTTTTTTGGGGCATTTTGGGGCCATTTCGGAGCCGTTTTTTGGGGCATTTTGGGGCCGTTTTTGGGGTTTCAGAGCTCGTCGTGCTCCTCGTGCTCCTCGTGGGGGGCGGGCGGCTCCTGCAGGGATTTTGGGGCGTTTTGGGGCCATTTTTGGTCCGTTTCTGATGGGATTTTGGAGCCGTTTTTTGGGGTATTTTGGAGCCGTTTTTTGGGGGTATTTGGGGCTGTTTTGGATGAGATTTTGGGGCTGTTTTTGGGGTGTTTTGGGGCCATTTATTGGGTTATTTTGGGGCTGTTTTTGGGGTATTTTGGAGCCATTTCTGGGTTATTTTGGAGCTGTTTTTTGGGGCATTTTGGGGCCATTTCTGATGGGATTTTTGGCCGTTTCTGATGGGATTTTGGAGGCGTTTTTTGGGGTATTTGGGGCCATTTTGGAGCCGTTTTTTGGGGCATTTTGGGGCCATTTCTGAGCCGTTTTTTGGGGTATTTGGGGGCCATTTATTGGGTATTTTGGAGCCGTTTTTTGGGGCATTTTGGGGCCATTTCTGATGGGATTTTGGCTGTTTCTGATGGGATTTCGGAGGCGTTTTTTGGGGCATTTTGGGGCCATTTATTGGGTATTTTGGAGCCTTTTTTGGGGCATTTTGGGGCCATTTCTGATGGGATTTTGGAGCCGTTTTTTGGGGTATTTTGGAGCCGTTTTTTGGGGCATTTTGGAGCCGTTTTGGAGGCGTTTTTTGGGGTATTTTGGGGCTATTTCTGATGGGATTTTTGGCCGTTTCTGATGGGATTTTGGAGCCGTTTTTTGGGTTATTTTGGAGCCGTTTTTTGGGGCATTTTGGGGCCATTTCGGAGCCGTTTTTTGGGGTATTTTGGGGCCGTTTTTGGGGTTTCAGAGCTCGTCGTGCTCCTCGTGCTCCTCGTGGGGGGCGGGCGGCTCCTGCAGGGATTTTGGGGCGTTTTGGGGCCGTTTCTGATGGGATTTTGGAGCCGTTTTTTGGGGTATTTGGGGGCCATTTGGAGGCCATTTCTGATGGGATTTTTGGGCCTTTTTGGGGCATTTTTGGGTTATTTTGGGGCCATGTTTTGGGGTATTTTGGAGCCGTTTTTTGGGGTATTTTGGGGCCATTTCTGATGGGATTTTTGGCCGTTTCTGATGGGATTTTGGAGCCGTTTTTTGGGGCATTTTGGGGCCATTTCGGAGGCGTTTTTTGGGGTATTTTGGGGCCATTTTGAAGCCATTTATTGGGGTATTTTGGGGCCATTTTTGGTCCGTTTCTGATGGGATTTTGGAGCCGTTTTTTGGGGTATTTTGGAGCCGTTTTTTGGGGTATTTTGGCCGTTTCTGATGGGATTTTGGAGGCGTTTTTTGGGTTATTTTGGAGGCGTTTTTTTGGGGTATTTTGGGGCCGTTTCGGAGCCGTTTTTTGGGGCATTTTGGGGCCGTTTTTGGGGTTTCAGAGCTCGTCGTGCTCCTCGTGCTCCTCGTGGGGGGCGGGCGGCTCCTGCAGGGATTTTGGGGCGTTTTGGGGCTGTTTCTGATGGGATTTTGGAGCCGTTTTTGGAACCATTTTTGGGTTATTTTGGGGCCATTTTTTGGGCTATTTTGGGCCGGTTTTGGGATATTTTGGGGCCATTTTTGGTCCATTTCTGATGGGATTTTTGGGCCGTTTTTGGGGTATTTTGGGGCCATTTCTGATGGGATTTTTGGGCCGTTTTTGGGGCATTTTGGGGCCATTTTTGATGGGATTTTTGGGCCGTTTTTGGGTTATTTAAGAGCCGTTTTTTGGGGCATTTTGGGGTCATTTTTGAGCCGTTTTTTGGGGCATTTTGGAGCTGTTTTTTGGGGCATTTTGGGGCCATTTCGGAGCCGTTTTTTGGGGCATTTTGGGGCCATTTCTGAGGCGTTTTTTGGGGCATTTTGGGGCCATTTTGGAGCCGTTTTTTGGGGCATTTTGGGGCCGTTTTTGGGGTTTCAGAGCTCGTCGTGCTCCTCGTGCTCCTCGTGGGGGGCGGGCGGCTCCCTGCAGGCCGCGGGCGTCTCCAGCTCCAGCAGGTACTCGCAGCGGCTCGGCTCCGTGGCCGCCGTCAGCGCCGTGTCCCGGCCACACCTCAGGCGCACCTGGGGGGGGGAGGGGAAACGCCCGGGACACACCTGAGGCACAGCTGGGCACAGCTGGGCACAGCTGGGGGGCACCTGGGGGCACCTGTGCACACCTGGGGGGCACCTGGGACACCTGAGCTGCACCCAGGACACACCTGGGCACACCTGGGCACAGCTGGGACACACCTGGGGGGCACCTGGGCACAGCTGGGCACAGCTGGGCACAGCTGGGGGGCACCTGGGACACACCTGGGGGCACCTGGGCACAGCTGGGGGGCACCTGGGACACACCTGGGCACAGCTGGGACACACCTGGGGGCACCTGGGCACAGCTGGGGGGCACCTGGGGGCACCTGGGCACAGCTGGGGCACAGCTGGGGGCACCTGGGGGGCACCTGGGACACGTGAGCTGCACCCAGGACACAGCTGGGCACAGCTGGGCACAGCTGGGGACACCTGGGGGGCACCTGGGGGGCACCTGGGACACACCTGGGCACAGCTGGGCACAGCTGGGGGCACCTGGGGAGCTCAGGGGGATTCAGGTGCCACTTTTGGGGCAATTTGGGGCCGTTTGGGGTCTCAGGTGGCACTTTTGGGGTGATTTGGGGCCATTTGGGGTCACTTTTGGGGCCTTCTGGGGCCATTTGGGGTCTCAGGTGCCACTTTTGGGGTGATTTGGGGTCACTTTGGGGTCATTTTTGGGGTGATTTGGGGTCACTTTTGGGGTGATTTGGGGCCATTTTGGGGTGGTTTGGGGTCACTTTTGGGGTCATTTTTGGGGTGATTTGGGGTCACTTTTGGGGTGATTTGGGGTCACTTTTGGGGTGATTTGGGGCCATTTTGGGGTGGTTTGGGGTCACTTTTGGGGTCATTTTTGGGGTGATTTGGGGTCACTTTTGGGGTGATTTGGGGCCATTTTGGGGTGATTTGGGGTCACTTTTGGGGTCATTTTTGGGGTGATTTGGGGCCATTTTGGGGTGATTTGGGGTCACTTTTGGGGTGATTTTTGGGGTGATTTGGGGCCGTTTTTGGGGTCATTTTTGGGGTGGTTTGGGGTCACTTTTGGGGTCACTTTTGGGGTGATTTGGGGTCACTTTTGGGGTGATTTTTGGGGTGATTTTTGGGGTGATTTGGGGCCGTTTTTGGGGTCATTTTTGGGGTGGTTTGGGGCCATTTTGGGGTGATTTGGGGCCATTTTGGGGTGGTTTGGGGTCACTTTTGGGGTCACTTTTGGGGTGGTTTGGGGTCACTTTTGGGGTGATTTTTGGGGTGATTTGGGGTCACTTTTGGGGTGATTTGGGGCCATTTTGGGGTGGTTTGGGGTCACTTTTGGGGTCACTTTTGGGGTGATTTTTGGGGTGATTTGCGGTCACTTTTGGGGTGATTTGGGGTCACTTTTGGGGTCATTTTTGGGGTGATTTGGGGTCACTTTTGGGGTGATTTGGGGTCACTTTTGGGGTCATTTTTGGGGTGATTTGGGGTCACTTTTGGGGTGATTTGGGGTCACTTTTGGGGTCATTTTTGGGGTGATTTTTGGGGTGGTTTGGGGTCACTTTTGGGGTGATTTGGGGCCATTTTGGGGTGGTTTGGGGTCACTTTTGGGGTCACTTTTGGGGTGGTTTGGGGTCACTTTTGGGGTGATTTTTGGGGTGATTTGGGGCCATTTTGGGGTGGTTTGGGGTCACTTTTGGGGTCATTTTTGGGGTGATTTGGGGTCACTTTTGGGGTGATTTTTGGGGTGATTTGGGGTCACTTTTGGGGTGATTTGGGGTCACTTTTGGGGTCATTTTTGGGGTGGTTTGGGGTCACTTTTGGGGTCACTTTTGGGGTGATTTGGGGTCACTTTTGGGGTGATTTTTGGGGTGATTTGGGGCCGTTTTTGGGGTCATTTTTGGGGTGATTTGGGGTCACTTTTGGGGTGATTTGGGGCCATTTTGGGGTGATTTGGGGTCACTTTTGGGGTGATTTTTGGGGTGATTTGGGGCCGTTTTTGGGGTCATTTTTGGGGTGGTTTGGGGTCACTTTTGGGGTGATTTGGGGCCATTTGGGGTCTCAGGTGCCACTTTTGGGGTGACTTGGGATCTCAGGTGCCACTTTTGGGGTGATTTGGGGCCATTTTGGGGTGATTTGGGGTCACTTTTGGGGTGATTTTTGGGGTGATTTGGGGCCGTTTTTGGGGTCATTTTTGGGGTGGTTTGGGGCCATTTTGGGGTGATTTGGGGCCATTTTGGGGTGGTTTGGGGTCACTTTTGGGGTCACTTTTGGGGTGGTTTGGGGTCACTTTTGGGGTGATTTTTGGGGTGATTTGGGGTCACTTTTGGGGTGATTTGGGGCCATTTTGGGGTGGTTTGGGGTCACTTTTGGGGTCACTTTTGGGGTGATTTTTGGGGTGATTTGCGGTCACTTTTGGGGTGATTTGGGGTCACTTTTGGGGTCATTTTTGGGGTGATTTGGGGTCACTTTTGGGGTGATTTGGGGTCACTTTTGGGGTCATTTTTGGGGTGATTTGGGGTCACTTTTGGGGTGATTTGGGGTCACTTTTGGGGTGATTTTTGGGGTGATTTTTGGGGTGGTTTGGGGTCACTTTTGGGGTGATTTGGGGCCATTTTGGGGTGGTTTGGGGTCACTTTTGGGGTGATTTTTGGGGTGATTTGGGGCCGTTTTTGGGGTCATTTTTGGGGTGGTTTGGGGTCACTTTTGGGGTGATTTTTGGGGTGATTTGGGGCCGTTTTTGGGGTCATTTTTGGGGTGGTTTGGGGTGATTTTTGGGGTGATTTGGGGCGATTTGGGGTCACTCACCGTGCTGGCCCTGCTGGGGCCCTGCCAGCAGCCCGTGCCCCCCTCGTATTTCTGCGCCCCAAATTTGTCACCTTCGGGTCCCGCCCAGGACCCCCAGAGCCTGCGGGGGGGGGGGGGAGGGGAGGGGACACAGGGGGGGGTCCCTGAGTGTCCCCTGGGGGGTTTTTTTGGGGGTCCCCAGGAGGGTTTTGGGGGTCCCCAGGGGGTTTGGGGGTCCCCAGGGGGTTTTGGGGGTCCCCAGGAGGGTTTGGGGGGTCCCGGGAGGAATTTGGGGGGGATTTGGGGGTCCCCAGGAGGGTTTGGGGGGGATTTGGGGGGAATTTGGGGGTCCCCAGGGGGAATTTGGGGGAGGTTTTGGGGGTCCCAGGGGGGTTTTGGGGGGTCCCAGGGGGGTTTGGGGGTCCCCAGGGGGAATTTGGGGGAGGTTTTGGGGGTCCCAGGGGGGTTTTTGGGGGGTCCCCGGGGGGATTTGGGGGCCCCAGGGGGAATTTGGGGGAGGTTTTGGGGGTCCCAGGGGGGGTTTTTGAGGGTCCCCATGGGGGGTTTGGGGGGAATTTGGGGGTCCCAGGGGGTTTTGGGGGAGGTTTTGGGGGTCCCAGTGGGGTTTTGGGGGTCCCTGGGGGAGTTTGGGGGTCCCCAGGGGGGTTTGGGGGAGGTTTTGGGGGTCCCAGGGGGGTTTGGGGGTCCCCAGGGGGAATTTGGGGGAGGTTTTGGGGGTCCCAGGGGGGTTTGGGGGTCCCCAGGGGGTTTTGGGGGTCCCCAGGGGGGTTTGGGGGGTCCCGGGAGGAATTTGGGGGGGGATTTGGGGGTCCCCAGGAGGGTTTGGGGGGGATTTGGGGGGAATTTGGGGGTCCCCAGGGGAATTTGGGGGAGGTTTTGGGGGTCCCAGGGGGGTTTTTGAGAGTCCCCATGGGGGGTTTGGGGGGAATTTGGGGGTCCCCAGGGGGGTTTGGGGGTCCCCAGGGGGGGTTTGGGGGGGTCCCGGGAGGAATTTGGGGGAGGTTTTGGGGGGTCCCCAGAGGGGTTTGGGGGGGATTTGGGGGGAATTTAGGGGTCCCCAGGGGGGTTTGGGGGAGGTTTTGGGGGTCCCGGGGGATTTGGGGGCCCCAGGGGGAATTTGGGGGAGGTTTTGGGGGTCCCAGGGGGGGTTTTGGGGGTCCCTGGGGGAGTTTGGGGGGTCCCCAGGGGGGTTTGGGGGAGGTTTTGGGGGGTCCCAGGGGGGTTTTGGGGGGTCCCAGGGGGGTTTGGGGGTCCCCAGGGGGAATTTGGGGGAGGTTTTGGGGGTCCCAGGGGGGGTTTTGGGGTCCCAGGGGGGGTTTTGGGGGTCCCTGGGGGAGTTTGGGGGTCC